>NC_140503.1:145788301-146323301 GCF_964339955.1 Pipistrellus hanaki
CCCAGCAAAGCTATCATTCAGAATTGAAGGTCAGGTAAAGAGCTTCACAGACAAGAAAAAGCTAAAAGAGTTCATCACCACCAAACCAGGATTACATGAAATGCTGAAGGGTATTCTTTAAGAAGAGGAAGAAGAAGAAAAAGATAAGAAGACATCAAATACATACCTACCAACAAATGAATTTAAAAATCAAATGAATAAAAAATCTGAAGAACAGAATGGACTGGTGAATATAATAGAATCAGGGACATAGAAAGGGAGTGGACTGACAATTCCCAGGGGGAATGGGGTCTGAGGGGTGTGGGAAAAGGTTGGACAAAAATCTTACACCTATGGATGAAGACAGTGGCAGGGGGTAAGGGCATCGGGTGGGGTGGGAATCAGGTGGAGGGGAGCTTTGGGAGGAAAAAAAGGAATACCTGTAAACTGAACAATAAAGATATATATTAATAAAAAAATGCTTTCTTAACATAATCATTAATTCAATCAGTATCACTCAACAACAACAAAGAATTCTTATGCTATATGTTTGACTTCCAACCCACATCTATTTTAATTTCTGGAGCTTCAACTAAAAGCTAACCTAGACTATAAGAAGCAAAACTATTTCAATGTATGGATTGCTACAGCTTTAGAGGTATTGCAGTACTGCAGATAGACCCCTGGGGATGCTCCAGAGTAGGAAAAGGCAAAACTCTTCACCTGGAGATAACACACCCACACCCAGAGAAGACATATCCCAGAAATATTTGAGAGGTGCCTAGAACCTCTAGCTGTGCTGATTGGTGAAGATATCTCCCTAGTGAAGACAGTCCATAAAGACTGTTTTCAAATATGCAAATTTCACCAAATGATAACAAGACACATCAAAGGAACAACTAAAATTCCAGAAACCATTCCTAAACAAATGGAAATGTGTGAATTACCAAATAATTCAAAGTAGTATCTTTTAAATGCTCAGTGAACTAAAAGAGAACACATATCTAAAAATGTCAGGAAGAGTAAAGACAATCTCTTCAATAAATGATGTTGGGGATATTGGACATATACATGCAGAAAAAAAAAAAAAAAAGAAAGAAAGAAAGGAAAGAAAGAAAGAAGCTAGACCACCAACTTACATCATACACAAGAATAAACTCAAAATGGATAAAAGACCAAAGTGTGAGTTGTGAAACCATAAAAAGTCTAGAAGAAACCATAAACAGCAAAATCTCAGACATCTCTTGTAGCAATATGTTTGCCAATACATCTCTTAGGGCAAGGAAAACAAAAGAGAAAATGAACAAATGGCACTACATCAAAATAAAAAGCTTCTGCACAGCAAAAGAAACCAATAACAAAATGGAAAGGAATCCCATTGTATGGGACAGGGGTCTTCAAACTATGGCCCGCGGGCCACATGCGGCCCCCAGAGGGGTCTGATCCGGCCCGCCAGGTTTTTTGGGCAGTGAGCGCAGCCGAGGTGTTACAGTAGGAATTAGTAGTTCATATAGTCCGACCCTCCAGCTCTCTGAGGGACCGTGATCTGGCCCCCACTTTAAAAAGTTTGAGGACCCCTGGTATGGGAGAACATTTTGCCAGTGATACATAAGATAAGGGGTTAGTTTCCAAAATACATAAAAAACCCATACAACCTAAGAAAAAGAAGACAACCCAATTAAAAAAATGGGTCAAGGACCTAACTATATACTTCTCTAAATGGGACATACATGTGGCCAAGAGATAGGAAAAAATGCTCAAAGTCGCTAATCATCTGAGAGATGCAAATTAAAACAATGAGGTCTCCTTTCACATCTGCCGTAATGGCTACAAATGCTGGTGGGAATGCAGACTGGTGCAGCCACTATGGAAAACAGTATGGAGCTTTTCTCAAAAAATTAAAAATGGAACTGCCATTTGACCCAGTGATTCCCAAATCTAGGAATATATCCTGAGAATCCCAAAACACGGATCAGAAAAGATATAGTATGCACCCCTATGTTTATAGCAGGGTTATTTACAATAGCTAAGATCTTGAAACATCCCTAGTGCCCATCAGTAGATGAGTGAATAAAAAAGAGGTGGTACATTTACACAATGGAATACTATGTAGCTACAAAAATGAAGGATCTCTTATCCTTTGAGACAACATAGAGGGACATGAAGAGTATTATGCTAAGCAAAATAAGCCAATCAGAGGAAGGCAAGTATCACATGATCTCACTTTATGTGTGGAATCTAATTTAAAAAGTGACCAAAAAAAAAAAAAAAAATAGATCCAGAGACATGGAAGTATAGAATCCACTTTTCTTCTTCTTCTTCTTTTTTTTTAAATGAATCTTAGAGGGGAGAGAGGGCAGTAAAAGATTAACCAAAGAACATAGTTGCATAACCCTTGGACACAGACAATAGTGTGAAAGTTGTGGGAGGAGGGGTCCTGGGAAGGTTTGGAGGGGGTCATTGGGGGAGAAGGGGACATAAGTCATACTTTTAACAATAAAAAAACAAATTCAAAAATGTAAAAAATAAGCATATCAAGAAAATCAGGCATGAATCAAATGAGGTTACCAATAAAGAAATAGAAACAATAAAAAAGGAAAATTAATTCTAAACTATAGTATAGAGTAACAAAATTGAGGGGGTTTGTAATGACTACAGGGATCAATAACAGACTGAATTAATCTGAAGAATTAGTGAACTTGATGCCAAGGTTATTTGAAATCAAGTCAGAGGAGCAAAGAGAAGAACAAAGGAAAATGAAGAGATTCTAAGGATTTATAGAATACCCTTTAATAGACCAATCTACAAAATATGGGAGTTCTAAGAGTAGAAGAGAGAGATAAATGGTCATAAATCCTATTGAAGAAATAATTGGTAAAACTTACAATAGAGAAAATGGACATACAAATTTAAGAAGCTCAAATACGTTCCACTTGAGTAAAACCAAAAGACATTGAGACACTAAAACTGTCATAAGTCATTGACTTTCTCATTGATGTTTTTATCTTTTTATCCCTCTCCCTTCCTCTCTCTCTAAAAATCAATAAAAGTATGTTTAAAAACAACAAATAAACCAAAAATAACAGTTGACCAAGATGTGCAAAAATTGGGAACCTTGTGCATGACTATTGGGAATAAAATTTGAAAACCAGTTTAGAGTTTCCTCAAAAAAAATTAAAAATAGGATCACCATAAAATTATTAATTCTATTTCTGAGCATATATCTAAGAGAATTGAAAGCAGGTTTTCAGAGAGATGTTGCAGTAGTATTCACAATGGCCAAAAGTGGGAAAAGCTCAAATATCCATTGGCAAATGAATAGGTAAAGAAAATGTGGTATATGCATACAATAGGATATAATTCAGCTGTAAACAAAACAAAAACATGGAAATCTTATCATTTTCTACAACATGATGAGCCTTGATGACATTGTGCTGAGTGAAATAAGCCAGGAAAAATACGTTATTTTAGTGATATATTTAGAGTAGTTAAAAATCATGGTAATAGAAAGTAGCATGGTAGTTGCCAGGGGTTGTGTAAGACCCCAAAACTGGTTTGGCTCAGTGGATAGAGCGTTGGCCTGCGGACCGGTCAAGGGCATGTACCATGGTTGAAGGCACATCCCCAGTAGGGGGTGTGCAAGAGGCAGCTGATTGATGATTCTCCCTCATCGATGTTTCTATCCCTCTCTTTTCCTCTCTGTAAAAAATCAATAAAATATATTTTTTTAAATATATATATCTGCTATAAATTTTAATAAAATTAACTATTTGGTAAAGTGTATTTTTAAAACTGGTTTTCAAAGTCTTCTCTCAGTTTTGTAGTAGGTGCTGTCTCTCCTGCTGTTGTTGTCCCTTCCATGCTAAAATTACAAGAAGATGGATATGGTATTGAGAAAGGTATTCCAACCATACTAATGGCTGCTAGCAGTGTGGATGACATCTTGGCTATCACTGGATTCAGTATATTCATGACCATAGTCTTCTCTTCAGGTAAACAAGAAAATACAACCACTGCCATATAATTCATAACTTTTTTGTTGTTATTTCCTTCAGTTATTAAGCAAGATTTTTATAAATTCAATAAGTTTTTATTCTTTAAAATATATATATATATATATATATATATATATATATATATATATATATATATTATTGATCTTTTACAGAGAGCTAGAAACATCGATGAGAGAGAAATACCGACCAGCTGCCTCTTGCACACCCCCTACCGGGGAGGTACCCACAACCAATGTACATGCCCCTCACCAGAATCCCCCTCACCTTTCAGTCCACAGACCAATGCTCTACCACTGAACCAAACTGGTTTCGGCAACTTTTTATTCTTTATTGAAAGCTCACTCTAGACCAGGGAGGAAATTTCAATGGGTTAAGAAACCACTACTTGACACAAATTATTTCATTTTAATAACTATATATTTCAATTAATTTAATAACCATTACCACTTATCTGCTGAAGTTGCTTTGGAATTTTATCACATTTTTAATAGATAATTTTAAGCAGTAATATTACTAGTACTAATATATTTAATAAATATTTTTGAAATATATTTTTGGACATCATCTTATATAATAAAAAGGTAATATGCAAAGTGACTCTCACTCCAACACACAAGATGGCCACCACAAGATGGCCAGCAGGAGGGGCAGTAGGGAGGGACCAGGCCTGCAAGGTTGGGCAGTTAGGGATGACTGGGCCTGCAGAGAAGGGCAATTGGGGTGATGAGGCCTTCAGGGGAGGGC
This sequence comes from Pipistrellus hanaki, assembly GCF_964339955.1. Lineage (NCBI taxonomy): Eukaryota > Metazoa > Chordata > Mammalia > Chiroptera > Vespertilionidae > Pipistrellus > Pipistrellus hanaki. The sequence continues at coordinate 145,793,041 of NC_140503.1, forward strand.
ATTTGCAGGGGGACAAGGTGAGCAGGGCAGAGCAGTTAGGGGCAACCAGGCTGGCAGGGGAAGGCAGATAGAGGCAATTGAGCCTGAAGGGGCAGTTTTGGGCTATCAGGAAGTAGGGAGGGCAGTTGTGGGCAATCAGGGAAGTAGGAAGGGACCAGGTCAGGAGGGGAAAGTAGTTAGGAGTGATCAGGTCAGCCGGGGAGAGCAGTTGGGGGTGACCATGCCTGTAATGGAGAGCAGTTGAGGGTGACCAGGGGATAGAAGTTGGGGGTGACTAGGCCTCCAAGGGAGGACAATTAGGGTCGACCAGGCTGGCAGGGGAGGGCCATTAGCAGCAGTCAGGCTAGCAGGGGAGCAGTTAAGCATTGATCAGGCTGGCAGGGGAGTGGTTAGGGGGTGATCAGACTGGAAGTCAGAAGTGGTTTGGGGGGCAGGCAAGTGGTTGGGAGCCAGCAATACTGGATTGTGAGAGGGATCCCAGTTTGAAGAGGATGGAGGCACATCCCCCCCCCCAACTGTATATGAATTTTGTGCACCAGGCCTCTATATGTAAACTAGAGGTCGGTGCATGAATTTCGTGCATGGATACAGTCTCTAGGCTTGGCCTGCAATCAGGGCCATCCTCCCCAGCTGCCCACCCTCCATCACCACCCTTTCACCATAGGGTGATCAGTGCCTGACAGCCAGGGATAGGAGCTGAGAGGTCGGCTATTACTGCCCGCTCACCATCCCTGCCCCTGCCATAGGTTGCCCACTTTATGGAGGGTAACCAGTGGGGCAGGAGCCTTGGCCAGGCACCAACCACATCCCCTGCCACCTACCCCCAGTTCCTTATTCATCATCAGGCAATCAGTGCCTGCTAGCAGAGGAAAGAAACTGAGAGGTGGTCAGTGCACCTCATAGTGACTGGTCTAGCAGTTGTGATTGTTCTGCCTTTAGGGCCAATTTGCATATTTCCCTTTTATTATATAGGATAGAGGCCTGGTTTATGAGTGAGGGCTAGCTGGCCTGCCCTAATGGGGGCCCCGGATCTGGGTGGGGGGCCCCCGCTAGGGGGGTGGGGCTGGCCAGGGCAAGGGACTGTGGGCAGTTTTCAGATCAGCCATGTACCCTATTGGTGTGGGGGTTTTTACAGGGGGTTTCTACAGGGGGATGGGGCATGCCTGGGCAAGGGACTGAGGTCAGTTTGCAGGCCAGCCATGCCACCATTGGCGAGGGCCATGGAGAGGTTGGCCAGCTTCTCAGTCCTCAATCGGGATGGGAGAGGCTGATCAGTGGTGGGGCTGTCTGGCGGCAGGGGCTGGGAGTCATAGTGAGTAGTCAAACTCCTGTTCTCCCAGTCAAGTGACCACCCATGGGGACAATTTGCATATTAGGCTTATAGAATAGGATTGTTTTGGACTTAATTGTATGTTGCACACAGGTTTCTCTTGGGTAAATAGATTTCTATGACATTGTAATGGTCCCATAGTACTCAATTATCTGTATTATAATTTCCTGTTGAAAACTGAAGTTTCTATTCCTATAGTTTCTATTAAAATAATACTTGAGTGAACATCTTATAACTAAATAGTGGTACCTAAAGTTAATATTTTCTAAATCTTAAAAGAATAATCATTGAGCCTGATAGGAGCTAGAGAAACCAAGATGGTGGCATAGGTAAACACATAAACACATAAACTGCTGCCTCACACAACAATTTCAAAACTGCAACTAAAAGACAAAAAGCACAACATCCAGAACCACTCAGGAAAGCTGGCTGAGTGGAAATTCTACAACTAGAAGGAAAGAGAAAACTCACGGAGAATCAGAGGAGCTGCAAAAGGCTGAGGTATGGAGACATGCGTGCAGAGGAAGGGTGGCTGAGTAACTGACTGGCTTTCTCTGGTGGGAGGGAGAAGGAGGCTCTCGACTGCACTGAACCCCAGTTCCAGGTGAGACCCTGTGGACCCAGGCTCATACTGGGGGAATCTGGACTGTCAGGTAGAGAGAAAGGTACACAGAAACTCAGAGGGAGCTGCGGAAGGCAGGGGTCTGGAGGCGCACACACGTGCAATGCACCCAGAGAGGACTGACTGCTGAGATTGCTCTGGCTTTCCCTAGCAGGAGGGAGTTGGAAGCTCCCAACTGCACTGAACCCCAGTTCTGGGCCATCCCCTGGGGACCCAGGCTCATACGGGGGCCGGAGGGGAATCAGGACTGTCAGGCAGAAACTCAGGGGAGCCATGAAAGGCAGAGGTCTGGAGGCGTGCATGCAAGTGCACACAGAAGGACTGACTGGTGAGTGTTCCGCTGGCTTTCTCTAGCTGGAGAGAACTGGAAGCTCCCGACTGCGCTGAACTCCAGTTCTGCTTAAGAATCTGGGAATCCAGGTTCATTGGGGGAGAAACTGGACCGTCTGGCAGCAGGTGAAACTCAAGGGCAGCTTTCTCTCAGAGGTGCTTGCAGTGATTACAGAGGGACACTGAGACCTAGGGGCCTCATAGGGCAGAGCTGACAGGAAGCCAAGACTGTCTGCTCAGCCCTGAGACTACGCCCCATCCAAGCTGAGCACAGAGGCTTCTGCAAGTCTTGTCTCATAAGGCTATTTCCAGCATAGAAGTTCTCCCAGCGTAGACACAGTTGATCCTTACAGCCAATTGGCTTAGAGGTCAATTCCTCCCAGTGATAGCAACAACAATCAAGACTTAACTACAACAAGGCTGTATACACAATCCACAAAGGGGTGCACCAAAAGTGTCCACCTCAGGTAACTGGGGAAGCCGAGCCACTGAGCCATATAGAGCATCTAGCACACAAAGCTACCCTACCAATTTAGGGGAGCAGCCAAATGCGGAGACAAAGAAACATCACAAACGAAAGAAACGGAGGAAAACAAATGACTGGATATATTAATAGAATTCAAAACCATGGTTATAGGTTTTTCAAGAATTTCCTAGAAAAGGCCAATAAATTTAGTGAGACCCTCATTGATATGAAAAAGGACCAACTAGAAATTAAACATACACTGACTGAAATAAAAAATAATATAGAAAGACCCAACAGCAGATTAGAGGATCACAAGAATCAAGTCAAAGATTTGAATTACAAAGAAGCAAAAAATATTCACAGAGAAATAAAAAAGAATCCAAAAAGTTGAAGATAGTGTAAGAAGCCTCTGGGACAACTTCAAGCGTATCAACGTCAGAATTATGGGGGTACCAGAGGAAGAGTGAGAGCAAGGTACTGAAAGTCTATTTGAAGAAATAATGACTGAAAATTTCCCCCACCTGGTGAAAGAATTAAACTAACAAGTCCAGGAAGCACACAGAACCCCAAATGAGGAATCCAAAGAGGACCACACCAAGACACATCATAATTAAATGCCAATAGCAAAAGACAGAATATTAAAAGCAGCAAGAGAAAAACAGTTAATTACCTACAAGAGAGCAACCATATGACTGTCAGCTGATTTCTCAACAGAAACTATGCAGGCCAGAAGGGAGTGGCAAGAAATATTCAGTGATGAACAGCAAGAAACTACAACCAAGATTACCCAGCAAAGCTATCATTCAGAATTGAAAGGCAGATAAAGTGCTTCACAGATAAGAAAAAGCTAAAGGAGTTCATCAACACCAAACCAGTATATGAAATGCTTTAAGAAGAGGAAAAAGAAGAAAAAAGTAAAGATAAAAATTATGAACAACAAATACATATCTATCAACAAGTGAATCTAAAAATCAAGTGAGTAAAAAATCTGATGAACAAAATAAACTGGTGAATATAATGGAATCGGGGGCATAGAAAGGTGATGGACTGAAAATTCTCAGGAGGAAAGGAGTGTAGGGGGTGCAGAAAGAGACTGGACAAAAATCATACACCTATAGATGAGGATAGTGGGGAAGGTAAGAGCAGAAGGTAGGGTGGGAACTAGGTGGAAGGGAACTATGTGGGGGGGAGACAATTGTAATAATCTGAACAATAAAGATTTATTAAATTAAAAAAAGGATAATCATTGAGCTGAAAAGTATATAGAGTTGATAAGCTTTTGAAAAATATTGCCGCAATATCATGTCCTATGTTTGCCACTTTCTCCTCACCCTTTTCAAAACTAGATATTATTCTTTTCTTTTTCCTTTGCTAATTTGGTAGGTGAAAAGTGAGACCACTTTAAATGGAGTACTTTTTCTACTAATGATGTTAAACATATTTATTGGTCGCTGACATTTTGGCATGTTTTATATATTTCTTTCCTTGGAATCTTTTGCGTTATAGGTGTGTTCATCATTATTTCTTTGTTTCCTGGCCTACTTATTCAATAAAAATTTCTGAATTGAGTGTTTGTACTAAATTATTTAAGAGTACATATCTAATGTATCAAATAGATCTGCATACATTTTTATATTAATATTAAAGATTCATTTTTATATATTCTATAAAATACATACATTTCTTCATAAATCACCTACGTTTGATTTTCTGATGTGTTAGGTATTTAAAATTTTTTCTCTATGATCTGTTTTTCCTTATGTGTGCCCTTATAGGTGGCGTACTTCAAGATGTCCTAATTTCTTTTCGGAATGTAGTTATTGGTGTGCTACTAGGAACATTTATGGGAATTTTTCTTCAATATTTTCCAAGTGCAGATCAGGTAAATAAAAAATTAGTCAAACTTTAGAAGTATAGAATTTGTTATTATTTTCAAAATTTGAACTTTTAGAATATCAATGAAATATTACATTTAATATTTATTGTCCTTCCCCAAATGTAGCCTCCATTGCCTACTTTGCTTTAAACTAAGCACAGTTTTGGTTGATAGGAGTCAATGGCCTTGACTAAAGTCTTTGCTTCTGGACTTGGCAAATAAGGAAGATTAGGGAAAAATTTTTTGATGGAACACTGTGTAAAATCTTGTATTTATAAATGTAATGAAGGTGTTGACAAAAAAAAAATATACCTTTTATAAAAGATTATGTACTTACTAAATACCTTTAAAAATATTTTTTGAAACCTGTTCTACTATGAGGATAACATATATTTTTACTATGCTGCTGCTGCTATTTTTTTTTTATATTTATTTATTTCAGAGAGGAAGGGGGAGGGATAGAGAGATAGAATCATCAATGATGAAAGAGAATCATTGATCAGCTGCCTCCTGCACACCGCCTACTGGGAATCAAGCCCACAATCCGGGCATGTGCCCTTGGCCAGAATCAAGCCTGGGACCTTTCAGTCTGCAGGCCGACACTCTACCCACTGAGCCAAACCAGCTAGGGCTATGCTATTGCTTTTTAAATTAAGCTTCCTAATGCATAATACTTTGCAATGGATACTCTTTAAAAATATATAATTAAATCAGAATACCATCTCCATTCCACCCCACCCCTTTCTTCACTAAATTGCCTACTGACTTCTGACAACTTTTTCTAATCTTTCTTACTCACACTTTCCTTTGATCTAAGTTAAATTTACTCCCACTCCCTTTGACTAAGGCAACACTATTAAATTCAATCCTTTTCTACCCTAAAGAATGTGCCCCCCCCCCCAAAAAAAAAAGAATGCGCCATTACTCTTGTATATCTGTAATGTCTGTTTTGATTTCCCTGTAACAATTGTCATAGCTAATGAGACTTTCAGAAATTTATTCTTAAGAATCCATTGGATATGTTATATAGAACTACAGGTTATATTGCTCTCTTTTTTCTTTCCCTTTTCACTTACAGTTAAAATAATTTAACCATTTTACTGACATAATATATAGCAGAAGATGAAACTTAATAATTATAAATTTTGTCACTTGTTATCAAGTCTTCTAAAATATTTGGTGAGGAAGAAAGCCAAAATTTTATGCATTATTTAATATAACATATTATAGTATCAAAATGTCAATAATGAATGACAGAGAACATAAATGTTGTATTATAGGTTTACTGTAAATAATTCATAAAAATTTATATAATTCTAGACAAATCTTCCAGTGAAGAGAGCATGCCTTATTTTGAGTTTGTGTGTTTCTGTCGTCTTAGTCGGCAATAGCATGGGTATACATGGAGCTGGAGGATTATTCACACTAATGTTGACTTTCATTGGAGGGATGAATTGGAACAGAGATAAGGTGAATATTTTTAATACACCATTTTTATAGATAAAATAACTGAATTTTTTATATTATAATGGACATTTAGGAAACCTCATTCAGGTTGGAAGATGTTCCAAAAGTCTGTGTCTTGGAGGAAGTTTATATAAATCAATAAAGAAAATAAAGTATTTTAGAAAAGGAACTGCACATACACTAAAACACAATCAGGAGTTGAGTTATCTCATCAGGCCCATTTCCCCCAAGTTTTATATAATATGATTATATAACTTTTATTGATTTAATTATTTTATTAATTAAAATTTTAGTTATACAGTTAGGACATGAAAACATTCTCATAAAAGATTAAACAATACACATATAGAATAAATTGTGAAATAGTTCTTTTTCCTCACCACTCCCAAATATCAAATGGAATTATTTCCTCAAATCAGTCCTCTATTTGTAGACATTTAGATCATTTCCAATTTTTTATTATTATAAACAGTGCTGCCATGAACAGTCCTTTTCATGTATCTTTTTGCAAGTGTACAAATACTTCTGTAGGAGTATATTCCTAGAAATACAATTGTTGAATTTTAAAATGGTACATTTCTATTTTGATGGGGACTGCCAAATTCTCCAGTCAAAAGGTTTTATATATTTACACTATTTACTACCACCAGTTATAACAGAGTTCCCAATACCTCAACCCATCAACACACTGATATTACCACTAGTTCTATTATTTTTAATCTGATGGGGGGGGAGTATATAACATTATTTATGAAATATTTTTCAGCTATAAAAAAGTACAAAATCTTTACCATTTGCAACAACATGGATGGATGTGGAGAGTACTGTGCTAAGTGAAATAGATAGAGGACAAATACTATATTCTTTCACTTATATGTGTAATCTAAAAAACAAAACAAATATAGACCCATAGATACAGAGTATATACTGATAGTTGTCAGAAGGGAGTGGTATGGGGAATAAATGAAAATGGTGAAACACAATAAGAGCTACAAACTTTCAATTATAAACTAGTGGCCCAGTGCATGAAATGCATGCACTGGTGTGGGGAGGGTCCCTCAGCCCAGCCTGCATCCTCTCCAATCGGGAATCCCTTGGGGGATTTCCAACTGCTGGTTTAGGCCCGATCCCTTTGTGGGATCGGGCCTAATCCGGCGGTCAGACATCCCTCTTGCAATCTGGGACTACTGGCTCCTAACCACTCACCTGCCTGCCTGCCTGATTGCCCCTAATCCCTTGGCCTGCCTGACTGATCGCCTCTAACCTCTCTGCCTGCCTGCCTGATCACTCCTAACTGCCCCTGCCTGCCTGATCACCCCTAACTGCCATACTTTGTAGGCCTGATCTTACCCCCAACTGCCGTCCCTTGCTAATCTGATTATCCCTGATAGCCTCTGTTTTGGCCCCCACCACCATGGCTTTGTTTGGAAGGAAGTTGGACATCCGGAAGATGGCCAATCGACCTGGTCTAATTAGCATATTACCCTTTTATTAGTATAGATAAATTACATAGGATGACATTGCTTAAATGGGGTGGGGGGAAACCTTTTTCATCAGGAGGAGATGCTCTTGGCAGACAAAAATACATAATCCCCATATCTGCATTGATAGCCAACTGTATGCACTATACTGCCAACTAGTCATTAAAAAATTGAACCGCTTTCTTACACCTTACATCAAATAACTGTTGCCCTTAAAACCTTTCTTCAGACCCAGCCTAAGATTCTGCCTTCACAGTTCACCCAGATTAGGTTCTGATTGGTAAGTTTCTATGCCAGTCAGCATCAAAAGCTCTGCCTTCTAGGAAGCCATTGGCTCCTCATACTTCACCCAGATTTGGTTCTGATTGGTCAGTTCCTATGCCAGTCAGTGTCTCCAGGCCTATCAATGGGCCTGATCAGAGAGACAGAGCTGATCAGCAGCCCAGCAGAGACCCAAGAGAAAGAGAGGCATGGCTGCTGGCCAGGCCCGGAGCGAAAGAGAGAGGCAAGTGCAGATCAACCAAGGCTATAGATCAGACCCTTCTCTCTTCAGACCTCTCTCTGGGCCTGATTCACAGCCCCCTTGGCAGTCAATGCTGGTCTGGGCGCCCACAGCAGTGGCAATCAGTGCCGGGTCACCACTGCAACGCAGCACTGACTTTGGTTGGTCAAGCCTTCGGTCATTGTGGACTCTGGGTCTTTATATATATATAGATAAGTCACAGTGATGTAATACAGCACAAGGAATATAGTCAATAGTATAGCAATAATTTTGTTTATAATGTCTTTTGTATGGAAGTAAAATTTCCTATAGTCAATTCTGTTAGTTCTTTCTTTTTCATTTTATATTCAGTATCTTATTTAAGAAGGATTTCTTTACTCAAGATTATAAACATTATATCTTCTATATTATCCACAATAATATTTTGGCAAGTTTTTTTTCTATTACATTTTTTTAAAATCTTTTTTTTATTATTATATTATTATCTGTGTACATATCTTACCATTGCCCCCCAACCTCCCATACATGCCCTCCCTCCCCAGAGTTTTGTGTCCATTGGTTGTACTTATATGCATGCATTCAAGTCCTTCAGTTGATCTTTTATCTCCCCCAGATCTCCCTACCCTCCCTGCTGTAATTTGACAGTCTGCTTGTTTCTTTACTGTCTCTATATCTTTTGGTTCATCACCTTATAATGTTCTTTATTATCCATAAATGAGTGAGGTCATGTGGTGTTTCTCTTTCATTGACTGGCTTATTTCACTCAGCATGATGTTTTCCAATTCCATCCAGGTTGCTGCAAATGATAAGAATTCCTTCTTTTTATGGCAGCATAGTATTCCATTGTGTAGGTGTACCATAGTGTTTTGTTTTTGAATTTGTTTTTGTTTTTGCATTTGGTTCTTTAATTCGTCTGAAATTTATTTTTGTGAATGTTGTGAGATAAGGATGCAGAAGTGTATGTTTATATATGTACTCATAGGTATACATATATACACATATAATAGTTGTATATGGATAGAAATAGGTATAGTCAGTTTTTAAAAAATTATCAACTAAGCATTAATTATTCAGTGACCTTTAAATGCCTCTTTAACGTGACTCAAACCCTCAAATATAGCCAAGTTCCTTTCTGGAACCTAATCCTACTTATGTTTCCTATAGATACTTTAAGTCTATTTTAAATCATAGGTCATAGTTTTATGTCTCAAAATCTAATATAGATTTTCTCTCATTGAATTTATTTTTAAAATACTTCTTGGCCATTCCTGAATTTTAGAAAAATTTTTGAATCAGCTTGAGAAGTTTCGTCCCCCTCCCCCTCATTTTTTTAAAGGTATTATATGTGTACATACCTTACCAATCCCCACCCCACCCCCAGTCCCATACATGCCCTCCCTCCCCAGAGTTTTGCATCCATTGGTTATACTTATATGCATGCATACAAGTCCTTTGGTTGATCTCTTATCTCCCCCAGATCTCCCTACCCTCCCCGCTATAATTTGACAGTCTGTTTCTTTTATTGTCTCTGTATCTATCCTTTTGTTCATCAGTTTATAATGTTCTTTATTATCCATAAATGAGTGAGAACATGTGGTGTTTTTCTTTCATTGACTGGCTTATTTCACTCAGCATAATGTTCTCCAATTTCATCCAGTTCGCTGCAAATGAAAAGAATTCCTTCTGCTGAAACCGGTTTGCTCAGTGGATAGAGCATCGGTCTGCGGACTGAAAGGTCCCAGGTTCGACTCCAGTCAAGGGCATGTACATTGGTTGCGGGCATATTCCAAGTAGGGAGTGTGCAAGAGGTAGCTGGTTGATGTTTCTTTCTCTTTGATGTTTCTAGCTTTCTATCCCTCTCCTTTCCTCTCTGTAAAAAATCAATAAAATATATTTAAAAAAAAAGAAGAAGAAGAAAAAAAAGAAAAGAAAAGAATTCCTTCTTTTTTATGGCAGCGTAGTATTCCGTTGTGTAGATGTACCATAGTTTTTGGATCCAATCATCTGCTGACGGGCACCTAGGCTGTTTCCAAATCCTAGCTATTGTAAATTGTGCTGCTATGAACATGGGGGTGCATATTTCCTTTTGACTGGTGTTTCTATTAATAGTTTCTTATGATATATTCCTAGAAGTGGGATTCCTGGGTCAAATGGGAGTTCCATTTTCAGTTTTTTGAGGAAACTCCATTCTGTTCTACAGTGGTTGCACCAGTCTGTATTCCCACCAGCAGTGCACGAGGGTTCCTTTTTCTCCGCAACCTCGCCAACATTTGTCTTTTGCTGATTTGTTGATGATAGCCAAATCTGACTAGGTGTGAAATGGTACCGCATTGTTGTTTTGGTTTGCATCTCTTGGATAATTAGTGACTCTGAGCAGGTTTTCATGTGTCTCTTGGCCTTCCTTCTGTCTTCTTTTGAAAATATTCTATTTAGATCCATTGTCCATTTTTTAATTGGATCATTTATCTTTCTTTTATTAAGTTATATAAGCTGTCTGTAGGAGGATCCAAGATGGCTGCACAGGTAAACACCTAACCGCAGCCGCACACAACAAATTCAATAAAATACAACTAAAATATAAAATGGACATTACCCAGAACTACAGGAAAGTCGACTGACTGGAAATTCTACAACGAGAAGCAAGGAGAAAACCAGAAGGAAAAGCAGAGGAGCCGTAAAAGCCTAAGGTACTGAGACACCCTGCGCACGTGCAGAGAGGTCGGAGCCGGAGAGGAGGGGGCGGCTGAATGCCTGGCTGGCGTTCCCAAGCAGGAAGGAGATAAAAGCTCCAGACTGTAGTGAAACCCAGACCCGACAGCGCTGAACCCCAGTTCTAGGCCAGACCCTGGGGACCCAGGCTCAAACAGAGGGAGCCTGGGCTGTCAGGCGGAATCCCAGGGGAACGGCGAAAGGCAGAGCCCCCTGAGGCTCGCACATTGCGCGCAGAGGACGGACTATTGACTCTGCTGCTAGATTGCCCTAGCGGGAAGGAGACAAAAGTTCCAGACTGTGCTGGGCCCCAGTTCCGACTGCTCTGAACCCCAGATCTAGGCCAGACCTTGGGGACCCAGGCTCATCAATAGGGAGCTGGGCTGTAAGGCAGAACTCCAGGGGAGCAGCGAAAGGCAGAGACCCCAGAGGCGTGCACATTTCGCACAGAGAAGGGACGGTTGGCTCTGCCGTGGGATTGCCCTGGTGGGAAGGAGACAAAAGCCATAGACTGCTCTGAACCCCACTTCCAACTGAACTGAACCCCAATTCCGGGCTCATTGGGGGAGAGACTAGACTGTTTGGTAGCAGGCGAAACTCAAGGGGACCTCACTCTCAGAGGTGCTTGCAGCGAGTACCAAAGAACACTAAGGAACACTGAGACTCAGGAGCCGCATAGGGCGTGGCTGACGGAAGCCAAGGTTGTAGGCTCCATCCTGAAACTCCGCCCCATCAGGGAAGCTGCGAAAATGCCGAGACAAGGAAATAGATCACAGATGAAAGAAATGGAGGACAAAAAGCGACTGGATATAGAGTTCAAAACCACACTTATAAAGTTGTTCAAGAATCTCCTAGAAAAGGCTGATAAAATAAAGGAGACCTATGAGGATATGAAAAGGGATCAACTAGAAATAATAAGTGATCAACAAGAAATAAGGGATCAACAAAAAATAAAGAATACATTGTCTGAAATAAAAAAAATATTATACAGAGTCCTAAAAACAGAATGGAAGATCGCAAGTATCAAGTCAAAGATTTGGAACATAAAGAGCCAGAAGACACTCCTCCACAGAAGCAAGAAGACAAGAGAATCCAGAAAATTGAAGATAATGTAAGAAATCTCTGGGACAACTTCAAGCGAACCAACATCAGAATTATGGGGGTCCCAGAAGATGAGAGAGAGCAAGATATCGAAAACATACTGAAAGAAATAGTGACAGAAAACTTCCCCCACCTGGTGAAAGAATTAGACATACAAGTCTAGGAAGCACACAGAACCCCAAACAAAAGGAATCCAAAGAGGACCACACCTAGACACATCATAATTAAAATTCCAAGAGCAAAAGACAAAGAGAGAATATTAAAAGCAGCAAGAGCAAAGCAGGTAGTTACCTATAAAGGAGCACCTATAGTATAAGACATAAAGAGCCACTTGGACCTGTTTGCGAAGGAAAAAAAAACCCTGGGAGCCGCAAAACCATTGCGACATTTAAAACAAATATAACACTGCATATATTGTTTCTTACCTTAATGCTATATACTGGATCGTGCAGAAAAAGGATTTTGTCACTTAACAAAAAGAGCCGCATGCGGCTCCGGAGCCACAGGTTGCCGACACCTGACCTATACAATTGTCAGCTGATTTCTCAACAGAAACCATGCAGGCCAGATGGGAATGGCAAGAAATATTCAAGGTGATGTATAGTAAGAATCTACAGCCAAAAATAATCTACCCAGCAAAGTTATCACTCAGAATCAAAGGCCAGATAAAGAGCTTCACCAATAAAGAAAAGCTAAAGGAGTTTATCACCACCAAACCAAAATTATATGAATTGCTGAAGGGGGTTCTTTTGGAAGAGAAAGTAAATAAAGATAAAAACTATGAACAACAAATACGTAACTATCAACAAGAGAATCTAAAAACCAAAAAAAATGAAAAAAAATCTGATGAACAATATTAACTGTTGAATATAATAGAATCAGAGGTATGGAAGGGGAGTGAACTGACGATTCTCGGGGAAAAGGGGAGATGGAGGTGTGGGAAGAGACTGAACATAAACTGTGCACCTATGGATGAGGACAATGATGGGTGGGGAAAGGGCAGAGGGTGGGGTGGGAACCTGGTGGAGGGGACCAACGGAGGGCGGGGGGCTGGGGGGAGAGGAACATCTATAATAATATGAACAATAAAGAAAAAATCTAAAAAAATAAAAATTAAAAATTAAAAAAATAAAAAAGTTATATAAGCTGTCTGTAGATATTGGAGATTAAGCCTTTATCAGTGATAACATTTGCAAATATGTTCTCCCATACAGTGGGCTTTCTTGTTGTTTTGTTGATGGTTTCTTTTGCTGTGCAAAAGCTTTTTATTTTGATGTAGTCCCATTTGTTTATTTTCTCTTTAACTTCCATTGCTCTAGGGACAGTTTCAGTGAAGAAGTTCTTTTGGCATATGTCTGAGATTTCACTGCCTGTGGATGCCTCTAGTATTTTTATGGTTTCCCATCTTATGTCCTGTATCCATTTTGAGTTTATTTTTGTGTATGGTGTAAGTTGGTGATCTTGTTTCATTCTTTTGCATGTATCTGTCCAATTTTCCCAACACCATTTATTGAAGAGACTGTCTTGACTCCATTGTATGTTCATGCCTCCTTTGTCAAATATTATTAATTGAGCATAGTGATTTAGGTTGATATCTGGATTCTCTATCCTATTCCACTGATCTGTATGTCTGTTCTTGTGCCAGTACCAGGCTGTTTTGAGAACAGTGGCTTTGTAATACAGCTTGAAATCCGGTATTGAGATACCTCCTACTTTATTCTTTCTCAGGATTGCTGTGGCTATTAGGCCTTTTTTTATTCCAGATGAATTATTGGAGAGTTCTTTCTAGGTCTGTGAAATATGCCATTGGTATTTTAATGGGGAGTACATTGAACCTATAAATTGCTTTGGGGAGTATTTTGATGATATTGATTCTACCAATCCATGAATATGGTATGTTCTTCCATCTGTTTACATCTTCCTTTTATCTCTTTTTTCAGTGTCGTGTAGTTTTCCGTGTATAGGTCTTTTACCTCCTTAGTTAAGTTTATTCCTAGGTATCTTAATTTTTTTGGTGCGATGATAAATGGGATTGCTTTTTTTGTCTCTGTTTCTGTAAGTTCACTATTGGTGTATAGAAATGCCATAGATTTCTTGGCATTAATTTTGTATCCTTCTACATTGCCGAATTCATTTATTAAGTGTATTAGTTTTTTGATGGAGTCCTTTGGTTTTTTTAAGTACAATATCATGTCATCTGCAAATAGGGACAGTTTTATTTCTTCTTTTCCAATTTGGATGCCTTTCATTTCTTCTTCCTGTCTAATTTCAATGGCTAGTACTTCCAGTACTATGTCAAACAGGAGTGGTGAGAGTGGCCATCCCTGTCTTGTTCCTGTTCTTAGAGTGAATGGTTTTAGTTTTTGCCCATTGAGTATGATGTTTGCTGTGGGTTTATCATATATAACTTTTATTATGTTGAGGTATGATCCTTCTATTCCCATCTTGTTGAGAGTTTTTATCAGGAAAGGGTGTTTGATTTTATCAAATGCTTTTTCTGCATCAATTGATATGACTATATGATTTTTTTCTCTCAATTTGTTTATGTGATGTATCACGTTTACTGATTTGCAGATATTCTACTACCCTTGCATTCCCAGAATAAATCTTACTTGATCATGGTGTATGTTCTTTCTGATGTACTGCTGGAGCCGATTTGCTAGAATTTTGTTGAGGATTTTGGCATCTATGTTCATGAGGGATATTGGCCTGTAATTCTCTTTCATTGTATTGTCTTTATCTGGTTTTGGTATTAGGGTGATGCTGGCTTTATAGAAGGAGTTTGGAAGTGTTCCTTCCTCTTGTTTTTGGAATAGTCTGATGAGGATAGGTTTTAGTTTTTCCTTGAATGTTTGGTAAAACTCTCCTATGAAGCCATCTGATCCTGGGCTTTTGTTTGCTGGAAGCTTTTTGATGACTGCTTCAATTTCTTCCATAGTTACTGGCCTATTGAGATTTTTAGATTCTTCTTGATTGAGATTTGGAAGGTTATATTTTTCTAGGAATATGTCCATTTTCTCCAGGTTGTTCAGTTTTTTGGAATAGAGTTGTTCATAGTAGTTTGTAACAATACTTTATATGTCGACGGGGTCTGTTGTTATTTCACCTCTTTCATTTCTGATTTTGTTTACTTGGGTCCTCTCTCTTTGTTTCTTGGTTAGCCTGGCTAGAGGTTCATCAATCTTGTTTATCCTTTCAAAGAACCAGCTCTTGGTTTTGTTGATTTTTTATATTGTTTCTTTGGTCTCTGTGTCATTTATCTCCGCTCTGATTTTTATTATTTCCTTCCTTCTGCTTACACTGGGCTTTCCTTGTTCTTTTTCTAACTCAGAGTTAGATAATTTGTTACCATTTTTTCTTGTTTTTTGCAATAGGCTTGTAGAGATATGAACTTCCCTCTCAAAACTGCGTTTGCTGTGTCCCATAGATTTTGGATTGTTGTGTTTTCATTGTGATTTGTTGCCAGGATGTTTTTTTTTTGGTTTTATTTTGGTTTTTTTTTTTGTTTTTTTTAATATATTTTATTGATTTTTCAGAGATGAAGAGAGAGGGACAGAGCGTCAGAAACATCAATGAGAGAGAATCATCGATCAGCTGCCTCCTGCACACCCCCCACTGGGGATGTGCCCACAACCAAGGCACATGCCCCTGCCCGGAATCGAACCTGGGACCCTTCAGTCCACAGGTCGACGCTCTATCCACTGAGCCAAACCGGTCCCGGATGTTGCCAGGATGTTTTTAATTTCTTCCTTGATTTCTCTGGTAACCCAGTCCTTGTTTAATAGCATGCTATTTAGTCTCAATGTGTTTGATTTCTTTGGATTATTTTTATTGTAGTTGATTTCTAATTTTATGCCAATATGATCTGAGAAGATGCTTGATATGATTTCTGTCTTCTTGAATTTGAAGAAACTTTGCCTGTGTCCCAACATGTGGTCTGTCTTTGAAAATGACCCATGCGCACTTGAGAAGAATGTATATTCTTTGGCTTTGGGGTGGAATGTTCTGAAGATGTCAATTCCATCTAGTCTAGTGAGTCATTTAGGATTGATGTTTCTTTGCTGATTTTTTGTTTAGATGATTTGTCCAAAG
Organism: Pipistrellus hanaki; assembly: GCF_964339955.1. NCBI lineage: Eukaryota > Metazoa > Chordata > Mammalia > Chiroptera > Vespertilionidae > Pipistrellus > Pipistrellus hanaki. The sequence continues at coordinate 145,809,017 of NC_140503.1, forward strand.
GTGATAGTGGGGTATTAAATTCTCCAACTATGATTGTATTGCTATTAATCTCTCCCTTAATGTCCTCCAGCAGTTTTGTTTTTTGGTGTTTTTTTTAATGTATTTGGGTGCTCCTGTATTGGGTGCATATATGTTTACCAGGGTTATTTCTTCTTGTTGGATTGCTCCCTTTAGTATTACAAAATGGCCTTCATTATCTTTTGTTATGTCCTTCACTTTGAGATCTAATTTGTCAGATATGAGTATTGCTACCTCAGCTTTTTTTTCATTAACTTTCGCCTAGAAAACCTTTTTCCATCCCTTCACCCTCAGTCTATGTGTGTCTTTTTTTCTGAAATGGGTTTCTTATAGACAGCAGATATATGGGTCTTGTTTTCTTATCCAATCTGTTACCCTATATCTTTTGATTGGAGCATTTAGTCTATTTACATTTAAAGTTATTATTGATAGGCACTTATTTGACACCATTTTTATTTTATCAATATATTCCTGTGCTCCTTTTTCGCTTCCTATTTCTTTTTTATTTTTACAGTAGACCCTTTAGCATTTCTTGCATTGTTGGTTTGGTGGTGATAAATTCCTTTAGTCTTTTTTTGTCTTTGAAGTTCCTGATTTCACCTTCAATTTTTATTGATAGCCTTGCTGGGTACAGTATTCTTGGATTCAGACCCTTCCTTTGCATGACTTTGTATATTTCATCCCATTCCCTTCTGGCCTGATGAGTTTCTGTGGAGAAATCAATTGCTAGTCTGATGGGGGTTCCTTTATATGTAACTTTCTGTCTCTCTCTGACTGCTTTTAAGATTCTTACTTTGTTGTTGGTGTTTGCCAATTTAATTATAATGTGCCTTGTCATCAGTCTTTTGGGATTCATTTTGTTTGGGACTCTACAAGCTTCTTGTATTTTTGTGGGTTGTTTCTTCTCTATCTCAAGAAAGTTTTCTGTCATTATTTTTTTTTTAAGAAAAAAAATGTGAACTTTATTTTTTTAAATAAATCTTTATTGTTCATATTATTACAAATGTTCCTCATTTTTTTCCCCCTCCATTGCTCCCCTCCACCAGGTTCCCAATCCACCCTCTGCCCTTTCCCCACCCCCTTCTCCTCATCCGTAGGTGCACAGTTTATGTTCAGTTTCTCCCTGCATCCCCCCACTCCTCTTTCCCCTGAGAATTGTCAGTTCACTCCCCTTCCATACCTGTGATTCTATTATATTCAACAGTTAATATTGTTCATCAGATTTTTTAATTCCCTTGGTTTTTAGATTCACTTGTTGATAGTTACATATTTGTTGTTCATAATTTTTATTTTTATTTTCTTCCTCTTCCTAAAGGACCCCCTTCAGCAATTCATATAATTCTGGTTTGGAGGTGATGAACTCCTTTAGCTTTTTTTTTTATTAGTGAAGCTCTTTATCTGGGCTTCGATTCTGGGTGATAGCTTTGCTGGGTAGAATATCTTTGGCTGTAGGTTCTTACTATTCATCACCTTGAATGTTTCTTGCCATTCCCGTCTGGCCTGCATGGTTTCTGTTGAGAAATCAGCTGACAATTGTATAGGTGCTCCTTTATAAGTAACTACCTGCTTTGCTCTTGCTGCTTTTAATATTCTCTCTTTGTCTTTTGCTCTTGGAATTTTAATTATGATGTGTCTTGGTGTGGTCCTCTTTGGATTCCTTTTGTTTGGGGTTCTGTGCGCTTCCTAGACTTGTAAATCTATTTCTTTCCACCAGGTGGGGGAAGTTTTCTGTCACTATTTTTTCCAGTATGTTTTTTATATCTTGCTCTCACTCTTCTTTTGGGACCCCCATAATTCTGATGTTGGTTCGCTTGAAGTTGTCCCAGAGGTTTCTTACATTATCTTCAACTTTCTGGATTCTCTTGTCTTCTTGCTTCTGCAGAGGAGTGTCTTCTGGCTCTTTATGTTCCAAATCTTTGACTTGATACTTGCGATCTTCCATTCTGTTTTTAGAACTCTGTATAATATTTTTTATTTCAGACAATGTATTCTTTATTTCTAAATGATCCATTTTCATATCCTCATAGATCTAGTTTATTTTATCGGCTTTTTCTAGGAAATTCTTGAAAAACCTTATAAGTGTGGTTTTGAACTCTATAGCCAGTCGCCTTTTGTCCTCAATTTCTTTCGTTTGTGATCTGTTTCCTTATCTCGGCATTTTCACAGCTTCCCTGAGTTGGTACCCTTAAAAGTCTCTGTGCTCAGCTTGGATGGGGCGGAGTTTTAGGGTGGAGCCTACAGCCTTGGCTTCCGTCAGCCCTGCCATATGAGGTTCCTGAGTCTCAGTGATCCTCAGGGTCCTCGGTACTCACTGCAAGCACCTCTGAGAGAAAGGTGCCCTTGAGTTTCGCCCACTGCCGAACAGTCTAGTCTCTCCCCCAGTGAGCCCGGAATTGGGGTTCAGTTGAGTTGGAAGTGGGGTTCAGAGCAGTTTGAAGCTTTTGTCTCCTTCCTGCTAGGGCAATCCAGAGGCACAGTCAACCATCCGTTCTCTGCACGCAATGTGTGCGCCTCCGGGACTTCCTTTCACTGCTCCCCTGAGTTTCCACCTTACAGCCCAGGCTCCCTCTGTATAAGCCTGGGTCCCCAGGGTCTGGCCTAGAACTGGGGTTCAATGCAATCGGAACTGGAGTTCAGCACATTCCAGAGCGTTTGTCTTCTTCCCTCTAGGGCAGGGGTCTGCAACCTTTAAGACATAAAGAGCCACTTGGACCCGTTTCCGAAGGAAAAAAAAAAACCCTGGGAGCCGCAAAACCATTGCGACATTTAAAACAACTATAACACTGCATATATTGTTTCTTATTTTAATGCTATATACCAGATCGTGCAGTTAGCTGTCAATCTGAAGAAAAAAAGGACTTTTTCACTTAACAATGTAAAATATATTTTTGCAAATTAATAGCTAATTAAAATATTTAATTTACCTGGTTAATGGGATTTTTTGCTCCTGAACCTCAGTGCACAGTGTCTGCACATCAGTGCTGTAAGAAGTTACCTTCATTTTCACACAGTTTTGCAAGTTGTCATCTGTGAGGCATGACCAATGTTTGTTTTTAATATAGTTCATGTTGGAGAAGACCTGCTCACATACATATGTGGAGCCGAAGATCGACAGGACTCCAAATGCATACTTTTTCATGTTTATATAAGTGTTGGGAATGGCATTCCATGTTTCGAATACAAGTTTGTCCTATTTGGAAAGGTTTTCAATATCACTCCATTTATGATTCTGAGCCAGAATGGCCTTCTGACGGGCAACATCCTCAAGAGTAGTGGTCAAGCATTTGAACTTGGACACCCATATATCTTTGTCGGCTATATCGGCCAGTTCCATCTCAAGATCAGGTTGATTTACACCTGCAAATGCAGTCATATTCAATAGGAATGGATCGATTGCCAGTGGACTGACAGGAAAGGATAATGTAGTTTTTTCCTCTCTGAACTCACAGAATCGTTTCCCAAACGAACTTTGCATTGTGGTGATTGCAGACTTCAAATATTCCAAATTTATCGTATCATGACTTTGTTTGAACTCTCTCAAAGAGGGAAAGTAAGACAGTGTACCTCTCTGTAAATCTTTGACAAACACTGTCAACTTGTGCTCGAATGCCAAAACCTCCTCCAGCATGTGCAGGGCTGTGCCTCCTTTCCCCTGAAGGGTTGTATTTAGTGTGTTTAGATGTGCTGTCATGTCTACCATAAAATGTAATTTTTCCAGCCACTCTGGTTGTTCCAGCTTAGCAAAGGTGAGCTCTTTGCTGGCCAGGAAAGTTTTTACTTCTAAACATGCGACAAAGCGTTTTAGCATCTCACCTCTGAACAGCCACCAGACCTTGTTGTGGAGCAGGAGGTCAGAATATATGCTTTCAACTCACTGTACAGGCCCGACTCCCAGTGACAGTCACACTGCAAGCCCTCTCTTTCTCTTTCTCCACTCCTCTCTGTCCTCTCTGTCTTCTTCTTTTTCCTTCTCCCTTTTTTCTCTTTATTCCTTTTTTATTATTATTATTTTTCAGTGTCCCCTCTGTCAGCACCTCTTTCCCCTTGCAGCAGTCTCCTCCTCCCCAGCACAGAGGTGCATGCTCAGCGTGCCCTCAGTGACATCACACGCTGTGATGTGAGGGAGGAGGCTGGGCCAGGACAGGGACGCTGTGGTTGCCTAGCGACGCTAAGTCGCTGTCAACCTGCCACACAGAGCGCCAAGAGCACCAGAGGCGGCAGAGGTAAGTGATACAGCTCCCTGCCCCCCCTCTCCTCCCCGCCCTGCTATCGGCCCTGCAGTTGGGAGCCACGGCAAAGCTTCAAAAGAGCCGCATACGGCTCCGGAGCCGCAGATTGCCGACACCTGCTCTAGGGCAATCTAGCAGCAGAGTCAACAGTCCATCCTCTGTGCATAATGTGTGCACCTCCGGGACTGCCTTTCGCCGCTCCCCTGGGATTCCTCTTTATAGCCCAGACTCCCTCCTTATATGTCCGGGTCCCCAGGGTCTCACCCAGAACTGGGGTTCAGTGCTGTCGGAACTGGGGTTCAGCACAGTCCAGAGCTTTTATCTCCTTCCCACTAGGGAACGCCAGCCAGGCACTCAGCCTCCCCCTCCTCTCTGGCTCCATTCTCTCCAAGTATACAACGTGTCTCCATACCTTAGGCTTTTACAGCTCCTCTGATTTTCCTTCTGTTTTCTTTTTACTTCTAGTTGTAGAATTTCCAGTCAGTTGACTTTCCTGTAGTTCTGGGTAATGTCCATTTTGTATTTTAGTTGTATTTTAGTGGAATTGTTATGTGAGGCTGCAGTTAGGTGTTTACCTATGCCGCCATCTTGGTTTCTCCCTGTCATTATTTCTTGAAACAGGTTTTCTATGCCTTCCTCAGTTTCCTTTCCTTTTGGAACATTATTATTCTAATATTGTTTTGTTTTGTATTGTCTCTAAATTCCCTTAGGCTCTCTTCCTGCTTTTTAATTTTTTTTCCCAGAAGCTGCTCTCATTGGGTATTTTTTCCATCTTGTCTTCTAGCTCACTGATTCGGTCCTCTGCTTCTTCTAGTCTACTTTTGATGCTTTCTATTGAGTTCTTTATAGTAGCGATGTCATTTTTCATTTCTTCTTGGTTCATCTTCATTTCCTCTTGGTTCTTCTTCATTTCCTTTTGGTTTTTACTCATATTGTCAAATTTGTCTTCCATTCTTTTTAGCCATCTTATGATCATTACTCTGAATTCTTGCTCTGGTAAGTTGCTTGCTTCTAAACTCGTTTACTTCATTTTCTGGTGATGCCTGCTTTTCTTTCATATGCAGGCTGTTTCTTTGCCTCCCCATGATCTCTCTTTTCAGGATGTCTGGTTATGTAGTTCTATCTCTCCTGTGTTGATTTAAAGGCACAAAATACAACACAACCAGGTACAGTACACAAGGCACTGAACAGAAATGTGTTTGCAATATTAACCTCCAAAAAGGTGACCATTAAAGAAAGGGAAATTGGGGGGTAGGAGAGATAGAACAGAAAAAGAAAGAAAAAAGGAGGGGCAAAATGAAGTTAGGAGAAGGAGAAAGAAAAAAGGAGAGGTACTAGAATGATACTAAGAGAGAAACGAGGAACTAACTATATATATGGGAAGGAAACTCCAATAGAACAACCCTTAATCACAGCAAATGCCAGCAACAAGTATTTGGAGATTAATACAACTTACAACACCAACTAATATCAAGCAAGGAAAGGGAAAGCAGAAGTAAAAACTAAAACACAGCTAACAAAAACATACAATCAAACAAAAAGAATAAGCAAAAACAATCTCACAATAAAGCATAAAACTTCAATATAGTTAACATTCAACATACAACTACAAAAGGATAGAGAGACTTTGTTTTTGTTGTGTTTTTTGTTTTTTTGTTTTTGTGGGTTTTTTTGTGTTTTTTTTTTTTGGACAGTGAAAAGGGAGGTTGTGTATTGGCTTGGAGCAGGAGGTTGGCAATTAGATATACACAAGGAGGGTGAAATTTAGCAAGTGGTAAACAGAAAGAATAGGCAAAATCTAGAGCAGGAAAGGGTTAAGATAAACAGGACACCAAAGTGGGAAAGGTTAGGAAGAGAGTGATGGCATAAAGGTAGGGTTAAAATAGAATAAAGCGTTGGTGAAGGAAAGATAAAAATAGACTGTAGAATACTAATCCTGAAGTAAAATAAAGAGCAAATAATATGACACTTAAAAAAATAATAAAAATAAACAAAAGTAAATAATATAAAAAGGTAAAATAGTAGTAGTAATAATCCTAATTACAAATAAAAATGTATTAACTAGAAAGGTAAAATCAAGTGAGGACAAAAGAAAAAAATAGTTTCTTGAGTAGATATTGCAAATAATGGAAATAAAAACAAAAGTTAAATAAAATGTGCAGTAGTAAAGGTCATTCACTTCCTCTATCATTCTGTTTGGCATGTCTGTTTCCCAGTCTGGACAGTATTGCAGTTCCCTGCATTTCACGGCTCATCATTGTTGTAATCCGGTCCTGATTTTTAAGCAGGCCTTGCTTTGATTTTTTATTACAATAGGGTCAATTTGTGATTTAGCCTCTGGTTGGCAGTGTTTCTGGATTGACTTCCAGGGCTCTAAAGCCTCTCTAGCTCCTTTTTTTTCTCTCTCTCTCTCTGTGACACTGATCTGTGGAGGCTGGGGTACAAGTCTGAGCCAACTGCACTCCCCTTTATTCTCAGGATATTCCTCTGCATCAGATCAAAATGTGTTTTTCTTTAGATATCTTCCCTATTAGGATCTCGTTCCACAATAAGGGGATACACCAGCCCAACGCCCTGGGTCTTCTCCTTTTAAACACCGCTCCAGTCCTCCAGCTACTGCGCACATAGTGCACACGGGCTTCTGTCTTCACAGAGACTCCCTATCTCCGTGAAATCTGACCTTTTCGCCATGGGGTGGTGCATTCCTTTGAGTCCAAGTGTTCGAGCCACCTGGGACCGGCTTTCTGGGGCTCACAGCTGCTTGGTGGTCGCTGCGGTTGTGGATATTCAGGCCTCTGACAAGATCCACTTTTTTTTTTTTAAATCAATCTTTATTGTTCATATTATTACAAAGGTTCCTCATTTCTTCCCCTTCCACCAGGTTCCCACCCCACTCCCTGCCCCCTCCCCACCCCCCATTGTCCTCATCCATAGGTGCACAGTTTATGTTCAATCTCTTCCTCCCTCCCTTTCCCCAAGAACAGTCAGTCCACTCCGCTCCCATATCACCGACTCTACTACAATGAACCGCTATTATTGTTCATCAGGTTTTTCAATCTCCTTTTTGTTGTTGTTGTTGTTGTTGTTGTTGTTTAATTAATAAACTTTTACACTTCTAAGAATAAATTTTAAAATCTAATAATTTTAAACCTTGTTTTTTTTCTGCCCTGGGAATTGAGAGCAAACTTGTTTACATGTAAACTTGCCCTTAGGCTATCAAAAGGTGTATCCATTCAAGTGTAAATGGACACATTGTTTAAACATAGCTGCTGGTTGGAATTGGAACACCTGTTCTGGGTGGGAAGGGCTTGTCATTCCCTTTCTCCATTAAAATTAAGGTGTTAGCTTTAAAACCTCTTTTTGGCAAGAGACCTTAAACTTTCAGAACTTTAAATTTTTCAGATAGTAAATCAGTTACATAGCATTTTCTCAAATCAATAATACCTCCACATGCCCAAGGATACACTTCACACAAAAGACATTTCCAAATAGATCAACCAACCTCATCCACACAAGGCATTCACAGATCAACACTCCAGCGCTATACTAACTCAACACATCCAGATCTAAGCCTTCCTCATTTGATTCAGCAGACCCTCAAGTTCCCCCAAAAGTTCCCAGCCATGTCTGAGAGGCAGCCTTGGGGCAGAGGCAGGCGAGGAGCGAGCTGTTTTGGGCCTGGATTCTCCGGGCCTGGCCTCTGTTGCTCTGGTTCGTTCCACAACCAGCTGCTCCGGGTCTGGCCACTGCCGCTCCCAACCTGGCTGCTCCGGACATGGCTGCTGCTGTTCCGGGCCTGGCTGCACCCGACCCGGCTGCTCCGGGCCCGGCCGCTCCAGGCCCGGCCACTCCCAGCCTGGCAGCTGCTGCTCCGGGGCTGGCCACACCAGACCTGGCTGCTCTGGGCCTGGCCACTTCGGGCCCGGCCGCTCCGGGCCTGACCGCTCCCAGCCTGGCAGCTGCTGCTCCGGGCCTGGCCACACCCAACCCGGCTGCTCCGGGCCCGGCCGCTCTGGGCCTGGCCGCTCCCGACCTGGCTGCTCCAAGCATGGTTGCTGCTGCTCTGGGCCCGGCTTCTCCGGGCCCGGCCACTCTGGGCCTGGGTGTTCCTGGACTGGCCACCCTGGGCTTGGCCGCCTCCGCCTCAGGCCTGCTGCCACTGCCCCAGGTCTGGCTGCTCCAGTGCTGGCTGTTGATGCTCTGGTTCTGACTGCTGCTGCTCTGGGGCCTGGCTGTTGCTGCTCCAGGCCCGGCTGCCACTGCCTTGTGCCTGGCCACTAGGCCTGGCCGCCGCTGTTCCAACATTCTGTCCTTTTTTTAAAAAAAAACAAAACACTTTTATGTTGCAATGTTGGCTGCTGAGTTAAGTTCTGACTTAGTCTTTGATTTTTCAAGATCTTCTTTGTATTCTTTCTTAAGTAATTTTACTATCTTTTGTTCTCACTTGATTTCTTCACATTGAAAACTTCTTCGGTTTCTTCCTCCTTGTCCTGGAAGCTCAGCAGGTTGGCCTGTGGCACCACTTTGTTCTCCGTGGGCTCCTGTGCTGCTTCAGCCTGTTGCAGGGGTCAGCGCCGCCCAGGAAGCAGCCCCCGGCCTCGGCTCTGTGGCCTGCGCTCAGCAGTCGAAGGCCCAGGGGCACCCCCCCCCCCCCGTGGGGGCCCCGTCGCCCGGCTCCTTGCTGGCGCCTGGCTGGCCGGTGTCCGGCAGGGGCTCCTGCTCCTCGTCGCGTTCCTCCAATCTGGAGCTTTTTTTCTCCTTCCCGCTAGGGGCGTCTAGCATCAGAATCAACAATGTGCGTGACTCCAGGGGCTCGCTTTTCGCCGCTCCCCCAGGACTCCACCTCACAGCCCTGTCTCCCTCTGCTTGAGCCTGGGTCCCCAGGGATTGGCCTAGAACTGGGGTTCAGAGCAGTCGGGAGTGGGGCTCAGCACCGCCGGAGGTTTTGTTTCTTCCCACCAGGGCAATCCAGCAACAGGGTCAACATTCTGTCCTCTGCACGCAATGTGCGCGACTCCGGGGCCCTGCTTTTCGCCGCTCCCCTGGGATTCCGCCTCACAGCCCCGTCTCCCCCTGCCCGAGCCTGGGTCCCCAGGGTCTGGCCCATAACTGGGGCTCAGCGCTGCCGGTTCTGGGGTTCAGCCCAGGCCGGGGTTTTTATTTCCTTCCTGCTAGGGAACGCTAGGCAGGCACCCAGCCTTCTCCTCCTCTCCGGCTGCATCCTCTCCGCGCGAGTGCATGCGCACAGCATGTCTCCGTACCTTAGGATTTTTCAGCTCCTCTGATTTTCCTTCTGGTTTTCTCTTTCCTTCTTGTTGTAGAATTTTCAGTCAGTCAACTACTAGTATCTCTGAGCAATGTCCACTCTACATTTTAGTTGTATTCCATTGAAATTGTTGTGTGCTGCTGCGGTTAGGTGTCTACCTGAGCAGCCATCTTGGATCCTCCAAGATCCACTTTTCTGTTAAAGATGGCGAGATTTCCCCGTCCAAGCCCATAGGTAGCTCCAAGAGGGGACCCAGCCCCACAGTGGGTGCTTCCCTTTCAGGGGCACCCTGATCAGCAGCTCCCCACCTTCTCCTGGAGTTTGCCTGTCTCTTAGCTTGCTCCCAGCATGACCCTCAGCTGCTCTCTCTTTATGCTTCGGGTCAAGGCTCAGAACCCATCCATCTAGTCTTCCACCATTTTGTCTCTCCAGCTTGAAAAGTTTCATACCCAAAAGTTATACTGGCAATTTGTTTAGTATTCCAATAAAATTATAATTATTAAAAAATAGTTAATAATAAATTATAATCCTATTTAATAAAGAGGGAATATGCTAATTGACCCTCACGATGTCACAAAGATGGTGGTGCCCACAGACAATAAGGAGGTTATATGCTAATTGACCACCCAGTCCAGAGATGGAATATGCTAACAATGCCTTGCCATACTAGCAAACAGCAGCTGTGCATCGCTGAAGGATGGCCTGGACCAAACCTGAGATGGTCGGGCACCACCGTTTGTCCAATGAAATATCATTGCTGACATATACACATTAGGAACTGTTTAACATTGAAATTGGGTCTCAAAAGAACTGTTGGCCCAGAAAGAAACTCACTACAAACTGATTCATTTGCCTCCCAGCATAATCATTATGGCTTGTCTCATTTTCGGTTCTTATAAGCATATTTCTTGTATCATATGATCTCACACATCTATGGGAAATAATGAACAGCATAAACTGATGAACAAAAACAGACCCAGAGACAGGGAAGCATCGATCAGACTGTCAAACCTCAGAGGGAAGGTAGGGGAAGGTGAGGAAAAGGGGGAGAGATCAACCAAAGGACTTGTGTGCATGCATATAAGCCTAACCAGTGGCCATGGACAACAGAGGAATGGGGGAATACATGAGGAGGGGTTTGGGATGGGAATGGGGGGATGAGGACAATTATGTGATACCATAATCAAAGAAATTTTTTTTTTAATTAAAATAATTTTTTAAAAGATGGCAATGCCCACAGCCAATAAGGAGGGAATTCATGCCAATTGACTGTCACACCCTCAAATATGGTGGCACCCACAGCCACAAAATAGCGGTGCCCAGTCCCCTCATCCCCGCCAGGGCAGCAGGCATGTGGCAAGGCCACACTGCTCCCAGGCAGGCCCAGTCGCTCCACGCGCCTGCCTCCAGAGTCCCCCAGTCTCCTCAGTCCCCAACCATCTAGGGCCAGCCTGAGGCATAGGCAAGCCTTGGATGGTGGCTGCCTAGTTGACACCTGAGGTGCAGGCAAGCTTCGGATGGTGGCTGCCCAGCCACCCAGAGCCACCAGAGGCTTAGGTAACCAGGTCTGACTAAGGCTTGTGCTGCCAGCAGTGGCAGCAACAAAGGTGTGATGGGGTGTCACTCTCCCCTGATCACCAGGTCACTTCCCCCCCCTACCCCGTAGGGCTCCCAGACTGTGAGAGGGGTCAGGCTGGGCGAGGGACACCCCGCTCCAGTGCATGAATTGTCATGTACCAGGCCTCTAGTTAAATAAATAAAATGAAAATATTAGAATTATCTTTCTATGTGATAAAGGAAATCTAACAATAAGAAAATAAACTGTAAAGATGAAAAGTAACAAATAGAATAATGTGCTATAAGCAAGGTAGAGTAATATTGTGGGTGGGTTTTTTTTTTTTTTTTTTCCCTCTTTTAAATTTCACTCTTACTATAAATGGCCACCAGAAAATCCAGACATAAAAGAAATAGTTAAAAAGATAGTTCCTGCCCCAATCAAAGGAGATCAAAGTGTTATGTATCTTCTATTTAAAAAAAGATGAACTCAGCCAAAGCCGGTTTGACTCAGTGATAGAGCGTCGGTCTGTGAACAGAAAGGTCACGGGTTTGATTCCCGTCAAGGGCATGTACATTGGTTGCAGGCACATCCCTGGTGAGTGGTGTGCAGGAGGCAGCTGGTCGATGTTTCTCTCTCATCGATGTTTCTAGCTTTCTATCCCTCTCCCTCTCTGTAAAAAAAAAAAAAAAAAAAAAAAAAAAAAAATCAATAAAATATATATTTTTAAAAATAAATAAAAAGATTAACTCAGATTAGGCTGAAACTCTTCATCCAAGTTCCTGGAGAAGAGCCAGCACTGTTATGTCCACAGGGTCTTTGCTGTAACCACATCACTGGCAGATAGAACTGGGAGAGATTTATTCCCAGAAAGGGAAGCCTGTCAAGCAACCAAGAAAAATGTACATGTTTTGCCCTGACCAAGTAGCTCAGTAGTTCGAGCATCCTCCTGATATGCCTAAGTTATGGGTCGATCCCTGTTCAGGGCACGTATGAGGAACAATAAGTGCAGTAGAACAACAAGTCAATATTTCTTTTTCCCTCCCTTCCTCTCTTTCTCTAAAAATAAATTAATTTAAAAAAATTATATGTTTTGGGTTTGGCTTTAAGGGAAAAAAAAATAACTGAAGTTTTCAAAATGGGTCCTTCCAAAACAGCCTAATTTCCCCCCCTCATAGTTTAAGACTATTGGGATTCACTTTCATGTTGAAAGCTAAACTGTTTGCCTGATCTTGAATATGTTCTCATTGGGTATGATGTAGTTCTATCTCCATTCTGTTGCCTTGCAAACAAAAGCTAGAACTCTTTCTGAACCATCAGAATGTGTCTGGGGCTCCAAAGACCTTACGTGTTTCATGATACAATTACCAAATATTTTTATTCTGTAGCTTTGGTATTTCTTTTAGTCAAATTCTACCCAAGTGTTTGAGTAAAAGAATGAACCAACTCAATTTTTATTGTTTAACATTCCTCCTACAAATATCTTAATTGTATGTAATGAAATAGACTTTCAGTTTCTGAAATGCAGTTATTTTATATGCCACAATAACTAAAAATATACTGCTCTTTTCTAGATTGGAGTCCAAAAACTTATTACATTTGCATGGGAAATTTTTCAACCCCTTCTTTTTGGTTTGGTTGGATTGGAAGTATCTGTTGCAGCTCTTAAATCAGATGCTATTGGTAAGAATGATTATAAGCACAAAAAATATGAGTTGAAAATATTGAATAATATTTATTTTTATTTATAATATGTCTTTGAATGCCTTTTTCAGAAACTTGTGTTGAGACAGTAACATACATTTGTTCTTCTTTACCCTGTGTGGTCTTTGTTACCAAAGATAGTCCCATATCTTTCCTAAGGGACCTAAGGAAACGAAGATTAGAATTTTTTTCCCAAGAAGAAATATTAGATACCATCAGCACCTGTTTGATACTTGTAGTAAAAGTTCGAAGTCTATTAGCTCAGAATTAAATAAATAAATGCAATTTATTTTTTATGTTATCTCCACCATCAGATAACAACTTCTGCTTTACATAAAGGCTTCAATTATATTTGTATTTTTTATTATATTTACTTAAAAAATAAAGACAGAAAGAGGCAATAGTCTTAACAGTTTTCAATAAGCCAAAACCGGTTTGGCTCAGTAGAGCATCAGCCTGCAGACTGAAAGGTCCCAGGTTCGATTCCCGTCAAGGGCATGTACCTTGGTTGCGGGCACATCCTCAATGGGAGGTGTGCAAGAGGCAGCTGATCAATGATTCTCTCTCATTGATGTTTCTAACTCTCTATCCCTCTCTTCCTCTCTGTAAAAAATCAATAAAAAATATATTTAAAAAAAAAGTTTTCAATAGTTTTACAGATTGTATTTCTAGACAAAAACCCACTTCTTCCCAACTATTTTGTTATTTATATTTGTTTTTTTTTATCTGTTGTAGGTGTTTCTATTGCTTGTTTGTTTTTGGCCTTATTGGTTCGAATTTCTGCTACATTTTTCTTGGTGACTTTTACTGGTTTTAATTTTAAGGAGAAAATATTTATTGCTCTCTCATGGATACCCAAAGCTACAGTCCAGGTAAGAACATATTAAGTCATTCTCATAATTTTAATATTGAAAATTTTAATATTAAAAATTCTAAATGACAGCTATTTGTGCAATCACAATATGTGGACCATTATTAGTCTTATTTTTAAAATGCTTGATTAATCATAGCTATTCATTAAAATTAATGTAATCTTTAAAAATCTCAGTTTTAAAATCTATTCTTCTGAAATTAAAAAGTGTTAAATTTTAATTAACTACTTCCTTAACTTATGAAAAATTGTTTTCTATTTTTCCAAAATATAAAATAAGAGTATATCTGAAAAAAAAATTGCCTTAGCCAGTTTTCTCCGTGGTTAGAGCAACAGCCTACAGACTGAACGGTCATAGAGATACATTGTAGGCTGAACATTGCTAAATATTGTGGAGCTAAATACTATGATTTTAAAATAGAGATACATTGATTCTTTTTAAAATATATCTTCTCTTTCCACCCCTCCACCACACATGATTGTACATATATTATTATTAATTACACATTCATTTTGTATGATTTTTTGATTACTGACTGAATCTTCCCATTAGATCACACAGAACGGATAGGAACCATGTCTAGGATTTCCTCCATTGTTTTTCTCTAGCATTTAGCACAGTGCTGGGGAAGCAGAAAGCACACAACAAATAACCCTTACATGCCTACAAGAATTAATGAATGAAAGAATGATGTAGTTTGTCCTCTAATTCAATGATATTCCCTCCTACTAACAAGGTATTACTACTACTGTTAGACTTTTTTACCTGGCTGCGTAATGTCTTGATTCCCTAAGATTCTTTTCTCCATTGTTATTCCAAAACAAACGCTTGTGAGCCTCCATGCAACAAAATTCTCTATGTCATAGTTAGAGAGCAGACTATGGGGCCAGACTGCCTGTTTTGAATACCACATTACTTGCCTATAACCTTAGGCAAGTTAGTTCATAATCTCTCAGTGCCCAGTTTGTAGATTCTGAACTCCTTGTCAGTTTTACTATATCACACTGCCTCCCAAGTAGGAAGAACAAAGAGAATATGATCAACAAAATCCTAGTGAACCATAAGAAACCTTCGTATTTGGATTGTCTTGTTGCAGCCAAGAATCAAGTGGTACTTGGTAAAGGCAAATAAGCAAAAACCGTGGTTCAGTTAAAACTAGAGGTTTTGAGAGTCATACAAGCATTCAAAAAATATATATTTAAATAGGGGAAAGCTGAGATGACAAAAATACAAAATCTTCCCTAAAATGTCTGCATGCTGATTTGTTACTATTTCACTCTTACTCTAGAGATATTTTCTAAGAAGAACATAGCATTAATGATAACTCATGAATATCCCTCAGCACTTTTAAGTCTTACCTCTTTTCTAATATTCTAGTACAGCTATTTTCAACCTTTTTCATCTACATAAACTAATTACTAAAATTCTGTATCACACTAAAAAATGTATTACCTTTTTGCCAATTTGACAAAAAAAGAATAGCTGTAATTTTGATTCATTCACATTGGACAGCTATTGTGTTGTCATTTGTCATGTTTTTTATATATATATTTTATTAATTTTGTACAGAGAGGAAGGGAGAGAGATAGAGAGTTAGAAACATCGATGAGAGTCATCCATCAGCTGCCTCTTGCACACCCCCTACTGGAGATATGCCTGCAACCAAGGTACATGCCCTGGACCGGAATCGAACCCGGGACCTTTCAGTCCCCAAGCCGACGCTCTATCCATTGAGCCAAACCGGTAGTTGTCATGTTTTTTAATTTGACAATCTAAGGGAAAAGAAATCAGTGCCCCTGACTAAATAGTCAAGTATTGCATGTTTTACAAATTATTGCAGCATAATGGTTAAAAATCACTAGCCTAGTACCAGGTTTTGCTTATTTTAACAGTCATTTGCTTTTATTATATGTTAACTTTGCTTAACATTTTTCATTATGCCTCATCTTCCCCCACCCACCCACCACCCAAATGCAGGCTGTGTTAGGTCCTCTGGCTCTAGAAACTGCAAGAATCAGCTCACCCGACTTGGAAGGATATGCGAAGGATGTGATGACAATAGCATTTTTAGCCATCTTGATCACAGCTCCAAATGGAGCTCTGCTTATTAACATACTGGGGCCCAGATTACTTGCACACCATGATCCAAACTAAATAAAACAGAAATTGTCATAATGAGCACTTCATTAAAAGTTCATTTGTCATGCCTGCTTCTTCTAATGAATTTTCTTACATGAGACAAAAATTAAAAGATAAAAATATGTGAAGACTACACAGAAGCAAGGACTGAAGAAACATGTGATTTGATTACAGAGCTTTTCTATGATTTTTATTACAAAGTTAATTTAATTAAAAATTATAAAATAGAATGTGTTCTTAGTATTTACATATTTCAAGAATAAAATAAATCTGTAAATACTCTTGGAACATTTAAAGTAATCCATCAGGCTGAATTACTTCCTAATACAAAATAGACACCTATTTCAGTTGTTTTTTGCTTGAATAACCTCTGAATTTCAATGGCCCCCACTGACCACATGATCATTATTTCTGTCTGCTCACCACCAGTTCCCTAACAGTTCATTTAACTCAAGTTTTCATTTTCTTTCACTGACAACATTATTACTTAATAATCTGTTGGCAACAATTAATATAAACTCCCATCAAGTAGCCATTGGATGTGTACTGTCTTCGGGAGGAAGTGTAATTTGGGCAACACAGTTCCTTTTATCTGAGGGACTTGGTTGTGACCCTCAACAGAAAACACTTGAAGATGGCATTTTATATACACCACAGAATACACTGCTCTCCACCCCTTGTGCCATTTGTGTCTATTGCTTCATATGATTTCACTGCATCTAAGAAAAGCTCCTCCAGGATTCTAGTCGGTTTCTTTTGCTGGGAAAATTTATGAAAGAACATTAGTGGAATGATGTTCCACTAATGATGTTCCACTATCTGCCCTTAGCTCAGCAGCTGGTCTTGCACCCTCAACTGATCATCTCCCTCCTCTGCTATCCATGTGCTGTCTGGTCTACATTCCTCTCACCCTCAGCAAGCACCTCTGCTAGTCTCAGTCAATTATCTGGTGGATGGACCCAGATCATCATCCCTGAGGTGTCTGTGCCCAGGTCACCATTACTCCTCCAATGAATGTTGGATGCCATGCACAAACTGCACTTGTCTACTTAAATCAAGCCATCAAAATTAAAGAAGAGGTTACCTAACAATCTCCCAGTGGATCCCTTGGGTGCCAAACACATTCCTCTATTTCTATTTTGCATTGAAATTGAATTGCAACCATCTTTTTGTAAATTATCTCTAAAATTTTGCCTTCTAATTAAATTTCTGTATTTTAATTAACTTTGTGTTATTATATACCTACAATTTTAGGATCAGTGTATCTTCTTAGAGAGTTTTTACTTTTATTATGAGTAATGTAAGGAGGTGAATTTGAACATTTCAAGACTGATCAAGAAAAAAACTATGGCCACGAGGTGGCACTATCACACAAGCTCTATTTGGGCAATGCTTTGCCAGGTCTGCAGAAGTCTTAAGTGGGAGACCATCCAGAGGCTTAAGGCCATGGGGGCCACCATCCAGGAGAGGGGGCAAGGGAACCCTTGGGGTAGAGAAGCATGAGGGGGCGTTTTGTGTCTCGGGGGCTTATGTATGTTGTCACACTGCAGCATACAGCCTGGCAGGGAAATGCTGGGTCAGAAAATTCCAAATGGTAGCAGCAACTTAGCATCTTTATAGCCCGAGGCTCATTTTGTCTGTGGCAAGCAGACTTTGGGCATAGTTTTAAGTTAAGTAAAGCAGGCAAGCTCTAAATGGCTAAAAGCCTGCTTGTCTGGGCTATGTTTGTTTATTTTTTATTTTTTTTTAAATGCATATATTTTTTAATATATTTTATTGATTTTGTACAGAGAGGATAGGAGAGAGAGAGTTGGAAACATCGATGAGAGAGAGTCATCGATCAGCTGCCTCTTGCACACCCCCTACTGGGGATGTGTCTGGGCTATGTTTAAAACAACTTATGTATAAAGTTTGGTTTTCTGCCAGGGGTCTTTGAGCTAGTGGGTCTCAGCCTCCTGTAAATAAACATCCAATATGCAAAAGCTATCTTTGCCTAATATACACAAAAGGTAGTGATTCTCCTTATCTCTTTTTTTTCCAATCACATTGCTTATTATACTCATTTTTAAGGTTTTTTTTAAAATTGGTATTATTGTGGTAAAGCTTTAGTTTATCATGGTCCACTATCTTACTACTTATTTATTACTCAAACTGCTTTAATAGAAATTGTACTTCATTCTTTGCTCCCACTTAACTAAAACTGCTCTAAATAATGTAATTAATTGCCTTCATTTTATCAAATCCAATTAATGTTTCAGATTTTCTTATTGGTATGTGTTAGAGTCACCAAAGGAGGAATGCACAAGGCCAAAAGTGGTAAAGAATTATAAACTGAAGTCCAGTGCACTGGGATTGGGAGAGTTGGGGGAGGTCCCCTCAGCCCGGCCTGCACCCTCTCACAATCCAGGACCTCTCTGGAAGGGTCCCTAGACTTGGCCTGAGAACAAGGCCTATTGGGGGTTTCCTTCCCCTGGCTGCAGACAGCTGGCCCCACCTCCACCGCTGCCACTGCTTGCCAGCTATGCAATGCTCCTCCCTCCATTCCCTGCCAATGGTCACCTCCCTCTGCAGGTGACAGCCATGGGGTGTGATGGCTTGGTTGGCCTGGGCCTCCCTCTGCGGGGCAATCGCTGGCCTGCTGAACATATACCACAGTGTCGCCAGCCAGTGGCCTAGGCCTCCCTCTATTTTCTTGTATGTTTTTTTTTTTTAATCTTTATTCAGATTATTACAGTTGTTCCTCTTTTTTCCCCCCATAGCTCCCCTCCACCTGGTCCCCCCCCCCCCATGCCCTTACTCGCCCCCCCACTGTCCTCATCAATAGATGCATGATTTTTGTCCAGTCTCTTCCCGCACCCTTATACCCCTTTTCTCCCAAGGATTGTCAGTTCACTCCCTTCCTATGCCCCCGATTCAATTATATTCACCAGATTATTCTGTTCATCAGATTTTTTTATTCACTTGATTTTTAGATTTACTTGTTGATAGATATGTATATGTTGGTCATAATTTTTTTTTAAATATATTTTTATTGATTTTTCACAGAGAGGAAGAGAGAGGGATAGAGAGTTAGAAACATCGATGCGAGAGAATCATCTATCAGCTGCCTCCTGCACACCCCCCACTGGGGATGTACCTGCAACCAAGGTACATGCCCTTGACCAGAATCGAACCCGGGACCTTTCAGTCCGCAGGCCGACGCTCTATCCACTGAGCCAAACCGGTCCTGGCCATAATTTTTATCTTTACCTTTTTCTTCTTCTTAGAGAATATCTTTCAGCATTTCATATTATACTGGTTCGGCATGGTGAACTCCTTTAGCTCTTTCTTATCTGTGAGGCTCTTTATCTGCCCTTCAATTCTGAATGATAGCTTTGTTGAGTAGAATAATCTTGGTTGTAGGTTCTTGCTATTCATCACTTTGAATATTTCTTGCCACTCCTGTCTGGCCTGCATAGTTTCTGGTGAGAAATCAGCTGACAATCCTATGGGTTCTCCTTTGTAGGTAACTAAATGTTTTTCTCTTGCTGCTTTTAATATTCTCTCTTTGTCTTTTGCTCTTGGCATTTTAATTATGATGTGACTTGGAGTAATCCTCTTTGGGTTCCTTTTGTTTGGGGTTCTGTGTGCTTCCTGGACTTGTAAGTCTATTTCTTTCACCAGGTAGGGAAGTTTGGGGTCACTATTTCTTCAAATAGGCTTTCAGTACCTTGCTCTGACTCTTCTTCTGGCACCCCAATAATTCGGATGTTGGTATATCTGAAGTTGTCCTAGAGGCTCTTTACACTACCTTCTTATTTTTGGATTCTTTTTTTCTTTTTGCTTTTCCAATTGGGTGTTTTTTGCCTCTTTGTAATTCAAATCTTTGACTTAATTCTTGTGATCCTCTAGTCTGCTATTGGATCCTGAATACTATTTTTTATTTCAGTCAGTGTAAGCTTAATTTCTAGTTGATCCTTTTTTATATCCTCAAGGGTCTCATTAAATTTATCGGCCTTTTCTAGGAAATTCTTGAAAAACCTTATAACCATGGTTTTGTGTGTGTCTTTTAATATATTTTATTGATTTTTACAGAGAGGAAGAGAGAAAGATAGTTAGAAACATCTATGAGAGAGAGACATCGATCAGCTGCCTCTTGCACACAACCTGCTGGGGATGTGCCCGCAACCACGGTACATGCCCTTGACTGAAATCGAACCAGGGACCTTTGAGTCTGCAGGCTGACGCTCTATCCACTGAGCCAAACTGGTTTCGGCATAACCATGGTTTTGAACTCTATATCCAGTTATTTGTTTACCTCCATTTCTTTCATTTGTGACCTGTTCCTTTGTCTCCACATTTTGGCTGCTTCTCTGAGTTGATAGAATGGCTTTGTATGCTAGGTCAGTGTTTCCCAACCTTCTCTCATGATGAGAATCACCTGGTGGAGTTGTTAAAACACAGATTCCTGAATCCCAACTAAGAAGTGCTAAACTAGAATTTTTGAGAACATATAGGTAAAATTGCATACCTAACTTAGTGCTCTGTATATAACATCTGTCTTAGAGCACTAGTGCTCTGTATATAACATCTGTCTTAGAGCACTAGTGCTCTGTATATAACATCTGTCTTAGAGCACTAGTTAGGTATACAATTTTACCTATATGTTCCCAAAAATCCTAGTTTAGCACTTCTTAGTTGGGATTCAGGAATCTGTGTTTTAACAACTCCACCAGGTGATTCTCATCATGAGAGAAGGTTGGGAAACACTGTGCTAGGTGTCCTATCGAGCCCAGTGGCTCAGCCTCCCTAATTACCTGAAGTGGACACTCTTGGTGCACCCCTTTGTGGGCTTTGTGCAATTTTGTTGTAGTTAAGCTTTGATTGCTGCTGGTATCACTGGGAGGAATTGACCTCCGGGCCAATTGGCTGTGAGGATCAGCTGTGTCTATGATGGGAGAACTTCTGTGCTGGAGACACCCTTATGGGGCAAGACTTGCTTCAGTGGGGTTTTGGTGCTCACTAAGTCTGCCCCCTGAATGTGTCTCTTATGGATGTGAAGAGTTGTAATCTGGATGGTCTCGCTCTGACCACTGGGTACACTGGCTCTTGGATCTCTAAGGAGGTGCAAAGTCAGCCACTGCCTGAGGCCACCCAGCAGGAGCTACAGGGAGATTTGCAGATTCCTCTTGTTTGATTGTTGTTTGGAGGTGCTCAGATGAGGCCCAGCTGTGAAGCAATGCAAGCTGCTGCCCAGCCTTGGGCCTTCTTTTGGAGGCTCTGGGGCTCTCTGAACCAGCTACAATTTGTTAGGTTTTAGATTGCAAAAGGCCAGGCCATTAATATGCAAAAGTCTTCTTGACAGCATTCAATATAGTTGAAAACTCTGTACTTCTAGGTTTTGAGTTTCTTAAATTTGTTGAATGGATGTTAGAGATGCCTGTCTTTAATGTGATGATGGCAGAGG
This sequence comes from Pipistrellus hanaki, assembly GCF_964339955.1. Lineage (NCBI taxonomy): Eukaryota > Metazoa > Chordata > Mammalia > Chiroptera > Vespertilionidae > Pipistrellus > Pipistrellus hanaki. The sequence continues at coordinate 145,830,246 of NC_140503.1, forward strand.
AATGCATGGTGATATTAATAAAAGTTACAGGAAATTTAAAAATTTAGTAAATTGTTGACAGTTTTATTTTCTCACTAGTACAGGGTTCATCTCTGTAATTATGCAATTTATTATTCCCCTTTTCTACATTATCTTGAAAAATTACAGCCTTATAACTGTGAGCAGGAATTTGCTAACATTGTGGCTGATCTGTTTGACAGCAGAGCTCTGAGAATAGTCACAGATACTAGTACACTTTGTAAGCAAAGAATCAGCATTTAGCCCTGACCGATTTGGCTCAGTAAATACAGCTTCGGCATGCGGGCTGAAGGGTCCCAGGTTCGATTCCAGTCGGGGGCATGTGCCTTGGTTGCAGGCACATCCCTAGTAGGGAGTATGTAGGAGGCAGCTGATCAATGTTCCACTCTCATCAATGTTTCTAACTCTCTATCCCTCTCCCTTCCTCTCTGTGGAAAATAAAAAAAAAAAAAAATATATATATATATATATATATATATATATATGTGTGTGTGTGTGTGTGTGTGTGTGTGTGTATATATATATGTATATATATATATGTATATATATACACATATATATTCCCCCCCCAGCATTTAAACCAAAGGAGAGTGATGGCCTCTGATTGGAAGATATAAATATGCTTCTAACAGATTTTCAATGTCTTTCAAGGCCATAACTAATATAAAATTGATTAATACACTTGCTAATACAGCACCTGATATGGACTACCTACTTTTTATATTAAAATAATGTTTGCTATATGACTTTATGAAACTGGAGCAAAAGTTAAAAGTAGACATGTGAACATGGTAAAATAAAGTGAGCTTCCAGTAAAAGACTTTTCTGATAAACTAAAGCCCAACCTCTGATGATGCAGCACAGCTAAAACAATAAACCAACCAATCCAAGAACAGTCATCGAGTCCTCTGCATTCCAGCCTCTGTGCAAAGGGCCAGCAAGGCCATGAAGCAGTCCGTGAACTGCAGCTGAGGGGTTTTTAAATGTGATTGCAATCCTCTGATGAGGAGGTGGTCACCTAACACAATTCATGTGGTTTAAATCACTATTCCTTTATTTAGTTTTCCTCATACTTTAACAAATTAAATTTTGTAATGAATTAGTCATGAAATAAAAAATGTTTCTGTTGAATGGAAAAACTTCCTATGAAGAGCTTCCAAATATCAGGAATGGGTCAAGCTATTTCCTGCACTAATTTTCAGCCAGGATATACCACTTTATTTTTTTTTAAAATATATTCTTATTTCAGGGAGGGAGAGGGATAGAAACATCAATGATGAGAATCATTGATTGGCTACCTCCTGCACACATACACACCCCGTCCCCCCCACTGGGTACTGATCCTGCAACCCGGACATGTGCCCTTGGCCAGAATCGAACCTGGAACCTTCAATTCTGCAGGCCATTGCTCTGCCCACTGAGCAAAACCAGCTAGGGCCAGGATGTATCACTTTAAGCACTGAGCTTTTAACTATTTCAAGTGGAAACTGGAATCATCAAATACAACACATATCCTACCTTCTTAATGCCATATAGTATTGACCAGGCCAATGTGGTTCTGTTGGTTAAACATTATCTTGTGCACCAAAAGGTCACCGGTTCGATTCCTGGTCAGGGCACATACTCAGGCTGTGGGTGCAGGAGGCAACAGTTGGTGTTTCTTAGATCAATGCTTTCTCTTTCCCTCTCTCTGTTTCCCTCCCTCTCCTTTCCTTTCTAAAATAAGAATATTTTAAACATCATATAGTATTTTCTTGATTCATATTCATCATCAAACATGACTTGTATATTTGATGGAACTGTGGTGTGCAGGATCCTCTATTAAATGGTCTTGAGGTGCTAAGCTTTTCACATTAAATTTATTTTTTGGTTTCCTCCTCCCCTGCAGTCAGCTGTCACGTTTTGTTGTTTCCCTACCTCTCACAGGACCCTGTAGATACCTGTGATTTGTCCAGCAGAAATCAGATAACCAAACATGTTAGAATCAGGTGTGACATAGAAAAAGGAGACTGTGGAGGACCTGAGGCATTCATTTCTGAATAAAGTACATGTGCATTACTAGTACCTCTCTCCTGGCCTTCTCCAGATTAGTGATGCTGCCACAACTGCAATCTAAATGAATGAAGTGCAACTAGTTAGATGCTTATGGTCACTAGTAAAATATCCACCATAATTTAACTTAAGAACCTGTTGAACAACGGAGTTTTGAAAAAGTAAAACTCTCTTTGCAGAAGAGTCCGAAAGCACATTTCTAAAGGAAGACCATATAAGGAAAGTATAACTATATCTAAAGGAAGACCATATAAGGAAAGTATAACTATATAGATCAGCAGTTGGCTTAATTGGCTTTGCATAAAGTTATTAACAAATTAGGTAACAAAATACAAAAGCAATTTAATGAATCATCAGATGAGGTATTGAATTCAAAGCTGATTTGTAATGTGCTTTTCATAATACAACTTGCTTAATTATCCATAAGAATGAATGAATCATTAATACCTGAAGCCTGCTCAACAGTTTTGAACACCTGCTTATGTAATGGTGGTGATCATTTGCTGAGTAAGGCAATGAGTAGCTCCCTGGGTAAGTAGTCAAAATAATCACATGAGGACTACTTTAATAAACAGAGCTGTTCTTGGAGGTTTTAGAAACCCAAGATAAGTATTTCAAGAGCTAAGTTATCTTGTGTTGTATTAATTCAGATGCAGTTGCTTATTAGATGTCTATTTTTAAAGGAAGACATGATGGAATTCTGTGAATTTACAAGAGGAAGTGACAGCAACTGATCATAATGCATAATGTTATTAAAACAACAGCTTGCTACCAGCCCCAGGCTTCTGAAAAATTTGCACAGGTGGGAAAAATATTTGGGCATAATTCTTCAACATATTTAAATTGTCCAACATATTTAAACAATTAAAAATGTGGAAGGAAACTTTATTGAGAGTATACCTTCTTACTTTCAGAGTATTAAAATTACCTTTTACGAGATCATTTGTTCTCAATTTTGTAAATGTTCTTACTTGACAAAATTTAAAATTAATAATTTCAATTTTAGTCTCCACATTTTTAGGAAACTTTCTCTTCTATGAAATCTATTGATAAATATGGGAACCACTAGGACATGTGCTAAAACTTTGCTGTGAGTTACTGAGAAACATTTAAAGAAGAGCATTTCATGACCACAGACCAGGCTATTTAAGCTTTTGGTGAGGAGGGTACTTCCCAGTTTTGTGATCAACTGTGTGAAAATAATTGGATAACCTGAAAGAGAAATCCCTTTAGGGTTGTTGAAGAGGTTTCAGGAAATAATACCCAGAACCAAAGTGAGAACAGTTTTATATTTGTCTCTCCACACAGGTGAGGAGAGGAAAGAGCAACAACAATTTTGGATTTATAACTTCTAAAACTTCTCAAAACCAAAACTACATTACTAACCCTAACTTTAAAATTCCTGCTGTTATGTGAAAGTCAAGATCACACAACAGAACCTATTGTCATTGCATATAATAAATTAAAATCTCAGGTACCCTACTCAGTGCAGTGTCTGATACATTAAGTGCTCAATAACTTTATGATTGGAAGAAGAGTTACATGTCTGCACCCACACCTTCTCCACTTACAATGAAGGCATAGGGTGCTGATTGGATTCTACCTTTAATAGACAGACTTAGAATAGCTAATAATATAATAACTGTAATACAGTATAAGATGAAACTAACAGACTCTTACGCTTAAAAATTATAAGTTTTAAAACTCTGGTAAGTTTATTTTGCAAACTTTTTGTATTCTGTTTTATTGGCTTCCACTGTTATAAAGAGGAAAATGTTCATATAAATACAATTTTGACCACTGAACTTTTAAAAAAAATGTTTATTTCTCATTGACCTTCAAATTTCAGCAGCTCATGAGTTTAGATATAAGTGTTCTTGCCACCCCACCCCACCCTGTCAGTGAGTCAAATAGTTCAAGATACACAATATACCTAAACAGAGGCAAACAAGCCCACTATAAAGTAAACAAACTTTTATAATGTAAATAAGTGCTCCTTGTTGGAACATTTTATATCCAGTTCACATCTTCCCTGAAATTGGGATATTTATATTTACTAGACAACAATCTCGCTAAAGCAAAGAGTTTATCTCTTTGAAAATCCAAGTAATCCTTAAGAGCAATATTTTTCTTATTGATCTAAAAAAGAATGGCGCGTGGAAAGCTGAAAAAGAAACAAGTCCTTCAAATGATCAAAACAGAAGAAAACGGAAAGATAATATGTTTAATAGAGTAGGGAGAAAATTATAAATTATATATTCTATTGAAAATATTGGTTTTCAAAGAAATAGTTTGGGACCTATTGCCCAGACTTAGATATTTCCTCAGTTAGTTAAAATCAGAAGTGTTGGTTTTATTGGAGGAAAATACATTAATTCTTTGAAGTCAGAATAAAAGGGTTCACAATTTAATTTCTATATGATTGAATATATGAAGTATCAAATATAAACAGTAGTGTAGCAAGAAAATAAATTGGCAGAAATAATTACTCCACTACTAGTAGTAATTAAGACCACCATTTGAAAGATCTATACACAAAAAATTAAAAGATATAAGATTTTACAGCACACAATTCAATCCTAATTCATTACTATTATACTTCTTTCTTCTTCAGTATTAGTGGGCCCACATTATCTCCTGTTAATTCATTGTGTTTATTATGTGAACCATCACAGGCAGGAAACTAGAAAGGAAAAAGAATTACAAGTGTTATTTTAAATGATTTAAGAAGTAGAAATATTTGTGAAATGTACATTACTTTGGAAAAAGAAAATAACACATCAGATAGTTTGCCTGAGTAATAGATGTATTCTATACCTAACCTGACTCCATTCTCATATCTAACAATTTTAAATAGTTAATTCAGTATTTGGTGTAGATTTTAAGTAAAAAGTTTGTATGATTCCATATGAGGCAATAAAACATGTTTAGAAGGGGATAATAAGCTCTACTCTGTGGAGCTCTAAATTTGAACTCACCTATTCATTTTCTTAAATTTAAAAAGAATGTAATTTAAATTCAAATACTTTTTATAATATTTTTATATAAAACTCACGCATATTATAAAATTTTTGAGAAATTTAAAATAGTTTTTAAAATTCACTCATAGGTAACAATGAATATTTTAGCATATTTTCCCTCTGAATTTATTATGTGTATTCATTTTTATTTTAAAAAAAACAAAAAACTGTGATAAGCTGGCCACGTGGCTCAGTTGGTTGAGCATCATCCCATGCACAGAAAGGTCACAAGTTCAACTCTCGGTTAGGGCACATGCCCAGGTTTTGATTTCTCTTTCCCTTTCTCTCCTCTCTCCCTCTCCATTCCTCTCTCTCAAAAAATCAATAAAAACATTTTTTAAAAACTGTAATATACTTGTCTTATATTATGCTTTCATGCCATTAAATATTCTTTAAAACATGATTTGTAGTGGATTCCTAATACCCCATCATATTAAAAAAAAATATGCTTTTACTGATTTTAGAGAGGAAAGGAAAGAGAGATAGAAAAATTAATGAGAAACATCAACATCAATTGCCTCCTGCACACAACCTACTAAGCATCGAGCCCGAAAACAGGGTATGCGCCCTGACTAGGAATCAAACCCATGACCTCTAGGTTCATAGGTCAACACTGGACCACTTAGCCACACTGGCTGGGCACACCATCATTTTTATTATACCATACTTTAATCATTCCTCTATTATCAGATTCTAGATTGTTTCTAACACTTTGCTATTAAAGGATGATGTGATAAACATTATTGTACTTAAAACCTCAAATAACCTATGATTAAAGTAGAACAGATCTCATCAAGACATTTACTAGCTCATAATATAAAGCACTGTACATACATCATCTCACTGAATCCTTGAAAATGTGATGTTGATATATTATCAGAATTAAAAATCAGAGATTAAAGATTAAGTAACTTGCCCAAAGTCATACTATAAGTGGCAGACATCAGCTTTAACCACTATTCAGACTCCAAAGCTTAAATTCTTCCACTAAACCTATGTCCTCTCTCATAGGTGTATTTTGAACTATGTTACTTTAGCTAATTGCGAAAACACAGTGAAAACATCAGATCTTTATTCTTCCCTACTGCTCTAACTTTCCTGATGCAGATAGTATGGATCATAAAACACAAACTTTAATTTAGGAATACAGACTTTCAGTAACAAACACTATGGTAATACCTCTCATCTCACAGACCCTCAAACTTAAGGATTTCAGAAGGAAAACATTTTAATCACAAAATTTTAATGTATGTATAAATGGACATCTTACCGTCTTAGAACGCCAACATCTACAGTAAGCTGCTTTAGTAAGACACAAATCTTCAATGTTTATTTCATTCACCACTTTGGGATTTTCCTTTTGTATTTTAAGATTAATCAAACTATCCTTCTGTTGTTTTTTCTTTGGGAGGAATGGACGAACTGCAAGGTAGCCAAGTAGTGCAAGTACACCCAGGAAAGGCAATAACCGAAGCCATTCTGAAACTAAACATGCACATGTGTTAGTCTGCAGTGCTCCGCAGTAGAATTCCCAATAGCATGTCTCATCCTCGAGCAGATTATTCTTTACTTCTCTTTACTTTCTTAAATATTTATCTTTAAAACCATGAATCAGTAAATCAAGCCGCCTTTACCGAGGACTGCCTTGTTTCATTTGTGGGCTCATTTGAGACTTGTGAAACGGAAAACAAAATTTTTCAGAGAGAGGTCCTACATAAAATATTCTGTCATAATCCTAATATATTCATTTTTATCATTATTTATTTTTCAAGAAATATGACCCATAATTATAAACCGAATTCAATATGTGATATATTTTAGAGGTTTAGAAAATATTTCTACAATATTTAAAAGCATACAGCAGAATATCTGTACTTTACCATTCATACATAGTTTCAGAGAGAACATGGTTTAACTTTTTAGTTTCAATGCTTTACATTTTTTGGTAAGGCATAGTGATTCCTAAAGAAACACTAGATGTTGTGTAAAAGCTACTATTTTAAAAAACTAATTAAAGTTTTTGTATATGAAATATTCTCATTGTTAGATACATCTTATTCCATAAGTGTTCTTCAAGTGCCTTCTTTAGTTCTCAGCATCATTCTGGAGCACAGGAAATAAAAGTGACATAAACACACCGAAAATAAGATAAACATTTTAGCATGTTCTTGTCAAATATTGGTTAGTGTCCAGGGAATCCTTTCTGTCCTTAAAGAGTTATCATTTGACATCCTTCCTCCAGGGCCTATCGGGTCCTTTTCTAAGCACTATGTAAAAATATTTAGTAGGAAGAAATGGCAGAGGGTGTAATCTTTTAGTCACCAAAATGAAGCTTTGTGAGGATAAGGATCTTACCTGTCATGCTGGCTATTCTATTTTCATAACCAAAGTGGAAACATTCCATACAGATCCTTTCATTAATTAAACTTCTAGAAATGAATAAGAACCGCTTCTTGGGAGGGAGAGGCCTATCTATATATCTGTGCTGTACAATATACCTAGTAGCCACTAGCCAGACTGCTTTGATTCGTACCGGAGATTTTGTTTTATAAGATGACAGAGAGACAACTGCCTTGAAAGAAAAGCTTATTACTTACAGTTACCAATAGGAGGGGACATACCATGCCACACAGGACACAGGGGAAAGTACCAGAGTTGATCAGGTGGAAGATGGCAGGGAAGCTTGGGCACAAGTCTTTTTCATGGCTTCCAGGAAACAGTAAGATGGGGCAGAGTAAACGGTTTAGGAGGAATAATTTCAGTGGGCTCTCAGCTATTGAGATGGTCTAGTTGTTTCATACCTGACTCAGGGTGATTTGGGGTAAGGGAAATCCTGGTGGGTGATTTAGATACCGGGGGTAGGGTAAGGTATAAGCTTTGGATTGGTTGATTTGCATATGAAAGGTGAGTTCCGCAGGGAAGTTGTTTATTATCTTTGGGAATTAGCTAGTTCTGGGAGGGGCAGGTTCTCCAAGGCCAAAAAGGGCCCCAGATGTCAAAGCATCATAAAATACACAAAGTAAAAAAAATAATTAAAACACAGGTGTGACTATTAAAATAATTAAAATTAAGTAAAACTCAGAATCCAGTTTCTAAGACACATTAGTCACATTTCAGCAGCTTAACAGCCACACATGTGCCTAAGTTGCTACTAAAGTTACCAGCACAGAGATTTCCATCATCACAAAAATTTTTTGGATGGTGCTGCAATAAACCATTGTTTCTATAAGCACAACTCTATAGCATGGCAAGGCTACTTTGACAGCTTCATCTCACAAACATCTCATCACTTAAGTGCTTGAAGCCACCCCAAAGCTGTTACCAAGTAGCAGTCTTCCCGTGTTCTCTGCATGAGTACTGTAAGTCTTTCTGTTTGCCAAGCCTATCTCTAATCTTTGGCTCATTTGGGTAAACGCTTTAAAACTAAGATCAACTACTGCCTCCTCCAGAAGTCTTTAATTCACAAAGCAAAATTAATCACTTCCTAACGTTTTCCCAAGACCTTTTCCTCATGTTCTTTTATCACACTATTAGAGGCCAGGTGCATGGATCCCTAGGCCAGGCCTGCGGAGATGGGGCGGAAACTGGCTGACATCTCCTGAGGTGTCGTGGATTCCGAGAGAGCAGTTCTCCGGTGATGCACCCCAAAATCGGGCTCCCTCCTCTCTGGTTCTGGGTGCATCACCTGAGAACGCAGCTGCCAAGTCACTGCAGCTCTACAGCTCCTGCGTTGAGCATCTGTCCCCTGGTGGTCATTGTGTGTCTGGTTGGATGATTGCTTAAGCTTTTATATAGAGAGAGGCTCGGTGCACAAAATTTATGCACATGATGGGGGTCCCTCAGCCCGTCCTGCATCCTCACAATCCAGACCGCTGGTTCCTAACCACTTGCCTGCCTGCCTAATTGCCCCTAACCGTCTCTGCCTCAGCCTCTGCACCCAAGACTCAGGCTACCCTCCTCTGGGCAATGCCACTTGGGATGGCTGCAGGCACCTGGGACCTCAGGCAGCACAGCCCTGGCCCTGGGAGATAGGATGTTTGGAAGGTCATCCGAAAGATGTCCGGTCTATCTGGTCTAATTAGCATATTACCATTTTATTAGTATAAATGGTTATCTATTTATAAAGCTGTCTTCCATAAGCCTGTAAGAAAAAGAGCAGTGTGCTACTACTCTTCTGGAACAAAGTAGACTCCTAAAAAAATGTTTAATGAATGACTTACTGAATGAATAATGTAGAGTATAAATGACAGTCCCTTTCTTATTCATCACATTACAAGTATTTATTTACACTTATTTTCTAGATCAGGCAATTACCTTATATGAATACTAGAGGCCTGGTGCACAAAATTCATGCATGGGGGCTGGGAGGTTGTCCCTCAGCCCAGCTTGTACCCTCTCCATTCTGGGACCCCTCAGTGGGATCGGGCCTAAAAGGGCAGTTGGACATCCCTCCCACAATCCAGAACTGCTCACCTGCCTGCCTTCCTGATTTCCCCTAACTGCTTCTGCCTGCCAGCCTGATCACCCTAACCACTCCCATGCCACCCTGATTGATGTCTAACTGCTCCCCTGCCAGCCTGTTTGCCTAACTTCCCTCCTCTGCCAGCCTGGTCACCCCTAACTGCCTTCCCCTGCAGGGTTGATCACCTCCAACTGCCCTCCCTTGTAGGCCTGGTCCCTCCCAACTGCCTTCCCCTGCTGGCCATCTTGTGTCAATATGGGGGCAGCCATCTTGTGTGTTGGAGTGATAGTCAATCTGCATATTACTCTTTTATTAGATAGGATTAGATAGGATAGAGGTCTGGTGCATGGGTGGGGGCTAGCTGGTTTGCCCTGAAGGGTGACCTGGATCAGGGTGGGGGTTCCCTTGGGGCGTGGGGTGGCCTGGGTGAGGGGCCTGTGGTGGTTTGCAGGCCCCTGGTATCTGGGATTTATTTACCTTCTACAATTGAAACTTTGTAGCCTGGAGCAGAGCCATGGCCTGCCAGGGTGTGTGGAAATCTTGGCTACCTCTGTTGCTGGGCAAACCCAAGCCTCCCTTCTTGGTTGGGTTTATTTGCATACTCGCTCTGATTGGCTGGTGGGTATGGCTTGTGGGTATAGCTTGTGGGTGTAGTGGAGTGATGGTTAATTTGCATAATTACTCTTTTATTAGGTAGGATTAGCCCCAACATCCAGTACAGTATCTTGAAAGAGTAGTTATTGAATAGATGTTTGTTGAATGTAGAATAACATTATCATACTACTATATATTACAAAATTAAAAAGTCAAAAGAGGTTAAATAACTCAGTCAAAAAGTCAATGAATGGGGGAGAAAGCAAGAAAAAAAAAAGTAAATAAAGTGAAGATGGGAATGAAAAAACAAGAACAAAAGAATGTAAAGATGAAAACCTTAACATAGATTTTTAAATATATATACTTTTATTGATTTCAGAGAGGAGGGAAGATAGAAACATCAATAATGAGAGAGAATCATTGATCGGCTGCCTCCTGCACGCCTCTTACTGGGGATCGAGCTGCAACCCAGGCATATGCCCTTGACCGTAATCAAACCGGGGACCCTTCAGTCTGCAGGCCAACGTTCTACCCACTGAGCAAAACTGGCTAGGGCAAAAGAGTGTCATTTTGATTTATTCACACTGGACAACTATTGTATTGGCTGGTGGGTTTTGTTTTTCTTTTTTGGGGGGAGGGTTACAATCTAAGGAAGAGAGGTCAGTATTCTTGACTAGTCAGTTATTGCATGTTTTAAAAATTCTTGTAGCACACTGGTTGAAAACGGTAATATATAGTAAAGAAAGGTTGTACTATCTCCGACAACAAAATAACTTATGTAAGATTTTTAGAATAATCTGCTTCTTAATTATAAACTTCATTTTAACTACAAAAGAGCTTTATAAAGAAAAATAATACAGCCTATCAAGCTCAATTAAAAATTACTTTATTAATGCTGATTTTAGTAAAGAAATATGAAATACAGAAAAATCAAACAAAAACTTTTAAGACCAGCTACTTCCTATGAACTTGTTTGAAATATGTTGTGCTATTACAGATATTTTCGGTACTATGAAGGAAAAACTGTTACCTATTATTAGGTATAATGCATATTTTGTACAGTATATTTTTATTTTAAGATTATAAAAAATAGGATTTATTTTTTTAAATTTAGAGTATAAAAAAGTAACTTTCAATCCCCCCAGTCAAGAATAACATTTATATTTCTATGTTCTGGGGTGTTTTTTTAAAATATGCTTTAAATACTTAAAAAACAAAAAGCAAGATTGATACCATACGATATTATAGACCATACAGTCTATATAATTTTTTCACTTAATATTATATCAGAAACATTTTCCAATTCTTTAGTATCCTTTAGTAACATGAACTTTAATGGCTATATCCAACTATCATATCCCGCATCACAACAGAAGATCAAGGACAGGGGCCTTATTTGTCTATATCACAACTGTCTCCTTGGTGTGTAAATAATGCTTGGCTCAATTTATTTTATTTTATATTGAGGCTTAACTTTGTGTTCAGCCTGTTGAATGTGTGTTAAGTGTTCAACTTGATAATTTTTTCAACCTGCGAACACCACCTAAATCAAAATATAGGGTATTTCTATTATTCTAGAAAGTTTGCTCTTATACAATCCCTTCTTTCTGGGTTCTTTCATCAATTTAGATGCTTAATAAATATTTCTGAGTGAAGAAATCTGATCAATATACTATTGTTAAATAATTTTTCCACTTTTTTACTAAATAATTATTAAGTACCTACGATGTGAAGATACTGTGCTAAATGTAAGTGCAGCAGCTGACTTATTTGTCTGTAGATACCCAGTGTTTACTACAGTGCCTGGCACAGAGCAGGATTTCAAGTAACTAATTCACAGTTTATTTGTTGTATAAATCCAGATTTTCATAAACTTGGAGCCAGGTTTCTTTGGTCTGTAAAATAGGAATAACAATAATTCATTTATTTGTTCAACAATACAAGTACCCACCACATTTCAAATACTGCACTAGGTGCTGGGGATACAAGCTGATGGTTAGATAAGGTTCCTGCTCTTATAGGTTATACATTTTAGAAAAGATTAGAAGACACGGTCCAGTTCCTACCCCAAAAGAGCTTTCCACCTAGGATGGAATATAGATCTATAAAAAAGGATAATAGTACTGTGTACTATGTGTATTCATGAGGAGGCAACACAGTGACAAAGTGATTAACTCTTGATAGGGTTGAACAAAGAGGAGGATTTGATACCTAAACAGGTTTCTGAAAGTGACTAAATATAGGCAGAGGGGAAGAGGAGCCACATCTACACAGAAGAAACAGAAGAGGCAAAGGCACAGAGATATGACATATATGAAAAGTTTAGGAAACTAAGTGCTACAATATTGTTGGGATATAATGAAAGAGAAGGACTGTAAAAGTGAGCCAGTGCCAGACTATGGAAGGTCCTGATAAAAGGGAACCACTGAAATATCGGAATATTAGTGTAACTGAAAAATTGTTCATTTATAAAATTACATTGGTATTAAATGGAAGATGGATTAGTGAGAAACAATAAGGAAAAGCAGAGAGGGCTAGAGAAAATAACGTGAGCTGAAACTAAGGCAGTGGCCATTAAGCAAAGAGAGGACTAATAGAATAGTGGATGTGCTTGTGTGTGTGCATTTTCTGAGGAAATGGTGTACAGCTTTCATTGGGATCTCAGTGTGGGTCTGTGATCAACCCTCACTCACCTGGAAACATAGACCTGCTAACACAGGGAGTTCAAATCAATAGGATTTGGTAACTGACTAAAAGTATGAATCATGAGGTAAATACAGGAAGTGAAGCTTCTTCATGATTCCCAGATTTCTGGTTTCATTATCTGGATGTATGAAGGTACTGGTCTCAATTAAATACATATATACACACACACACATACATACACACATACACACACACACACACACACACACACGAAGGGCAGCTTTAAGCATGAGAAGAACATGCGGTATTGTAAAGGAAAGGAAAGGAAAATATAGGATATCAACATCCTTAAAAAATGTAAGGAAGAGACTAAAGTTCAACAGATACCAGCAAAGGGGGATAATGATGGAGGGAAGAAGACACAGTTTTCTTTGAAGGAGAGTAAAGTAATTCCAATGTGGAAGCAGCTCTGCAGTGCCTAAAAGATGCCAACTGCCTTGGTCCCTCATTCCACAAACACAGGGAAAGATAGAAAAAGACACCCACTGAGAGAGCTTCAGGAGAAGTGGCAACTTCATTTAGGGCAAGAAAATGCCTCAAGTATTGAGAGAGAGAGAGAGAGAGAGAGAGAGAGAGAGAGAGAGAGAGAGAGAGAGATATCATTAGAGCTGCCTCCTGCACACCTCACACAGGGATTGAGCCCACAACCTAAGCATGACCTGTAATCCAAGTGGCAACCTCTCAGTGCATGGGACAGTGCTTGACCAATTAAGCCACACCAGTCAGGCTCCAATTTATCATTATTATTATTATTATTATTATTATTAAGGAATTATATGTGTACATATCTTTCCATTGCCCCCCCCCCCGAGTTTTTCGTCCATTGGTTTTTCCAATTTTTTTAAATCACCTGTTTCTAATATTTTAGAAAAGAAAATAAATCAGACACACATTATTAATACTGAGCATGGTTCTAATACTCATTTTATAATATTCTATTTCCCATTATTAAGATAAACAATAAGATTTAAAAGGTCGAGTAAAAGAATTAGCACTATTAGAAAAACAAAATCCAGAGAGACTATTTCAAAGCAACTTGAGTAGCAAGCAATTTTATAACACCAATTTTCTGAAACTTTAGATATTGTTAAAAGAAATTATCTCAGAAGAAATAAAATTAAGAGGAGATATATTCAATCTTTTATGTAGATGGGCTATCACACCCTATTCTTGATCAAGACATAAACAAATTGAATGCCAAAAACATTTTTAAAAGTATATATAGACAGACACACATGGGTCTTAATGAAGAACTATATTCTAAGAAACTAGCAGATTTTTGTGGGGGTTTTTGCCCTTTCAAAGGGTTGCATATGATACCATAAAAATAATATTGCAATTTGGTTGCTGATAATTTTATATTGTTTTCTTATGTATCATTTACAAGTAAGCCACATAAATGACTTTTATTTCCGAACTTCAGAAAGATAAACATAAAATATTTTCAATGGGTGGCTTTACTATACACCTTCAAACCTAATACAGACTATTCAAGACTTAAGTGCAAATAAAATAAAATAATCGTTTTAAATCTTTTTTTCCATTGACTATTATGAACAGAACAGAGTCACTGTTTTAATAACACTACGTGGCCCATAGTAAGTACTCAATATCTGATGACTTGAGGAATTTTAAATTGCAAAATAGTTATATGGAAGAAAATGTTTCAATGAGATCAGAATTGTTCTCTACAAAGGCTAATATCATCTTTAATTAAACTGACTTTTAACTATAGTTGGTCTAATGGGGGAGAGGGACATTTATAACTTACAGTAACTATGTAAATCTTTTCCTGAGTTCTCAAAAAAAAAAGTTTTCTGAAATAAGATTCAATATTTCAGAAATAACTTTTATTATTTTATTAATAAACGAAACCTTTTGTTGGAAGTTAATGTTTTATTATACCTTCCTATTGAGAAAACTCACTTTGGGTTTATTTTTTTAAAGAAAAAACTAAAGTACAATTTAAATATAATAAACTGACTGTTGTTTAGCTCTGGGTTGTGACAATTCAATACAACCCTGTAGCCCAGCGTTTTTCAACCGCTGTTCCGCGGCACACTAGTGTGCCGCGAGATGTTGCCTGGTGTGCCGTAGGTGCAGACAAGACAAGAATTTTATAATTTTTCACTATTTTGTTTACTTAATATTTCATAATAAAGTAATTATAAAATACTTTGTGTTTGATTCCTATTCAAGAGAATTACTTTATATATAGTCAATATAGGCACAGAGTTAAATTTTTTAACATTTTCTAATGGTGGTGTGCCTCGTGATTTTTTTCATGAAACAAGTGTGCCTTTGCCCAAAGGTTGAAAAACACTGCTGTAGCCTATGCTAAAAATGTGTAAAATATTTCTATCACCCCAGGAAGTATTCTCCTGCCCCTTTCTAGTCTATCTTCCACAACTGATTTATATAACCTAAGCTTTCTTCACTCATTATAGTTTTTGAGATTCATCAGTGGATCAGCAATTCATTCCTTTTCATTGTTAACCAGTATTTCACTCTGAATATACCATAATTTGTTTCTCCATCCTCCTGTTGGTATATATATACTTGGATTGCCCCCAATTTGGGACATATTCTATGTCTTCTTGTGGAATTATTAACCCTGTTCCACTTCTAAATTCTCTGTTCAAAATTGGCCCTTTCTAGATAGAGCTAAT
Organism: Pipistrellus hanaki; assembly: GCF_964339955.1. NCBI lineage: Eukaryota > Metazoa > Chordata > Mammalia > Chiroptera > Vespertilionidae > Pipistrellus > Pipistrellus hanaki. The sequence continues at coordinate 145,845,767 of NC_140503.1, forward strand.
GCCCTTAAAGCTGTTTCACGGGGGGGGGGTTGCCTTTAGAAGCAAAACCATTTCTTTTAAAGCAAACTAATTTAAGTGGGAAAGAACAAGAACAACTATGTTAAAATTTAAGAGCTAGCTTTTAGATCTAGGAGTAAGTAATTTTCTGACTTTAGAATGGGAAGATGTTTTTCGTTGTTCTATTTTAAAAGTTTATATGACAGGGAAAGCTTTTTAAAGGTCAAAGTATTAGGATACACTGTACTTTCAAAGGGCAAAATCATATAAATTTATCTTAAAAGCCTGTCTTAAAAATGTGACCTAAACTAAAATAGATAAGTCGTCTCTGGTAAGTAAGGATTGTCTGTAAATACTACACGATAATGGGTAATTAAGGATCTCCAAGTGTTTACTAAGAATGCAGAGTCATCATGAGAGTCATTTTTTTTTTTTAACCGCTGTATCTAAATAGGGAAGGAAAACAGGCAACAATGTGAACTGTAACCTTTTTTTTGCCTTAATTGTCATAGATAGAAAATGAAAATACTTTTGGACTCCTAGACATTTACACAAATGCTGAAAAGTTATCTTTCAGATTTTTATTTCAACAAAGTCTAAGCATGATTCTCTAAGTAGCTCATTCAAGGGAGCCAAATGCCACTAGCTATTACATTCGATTCTTAAGGGCAGACTCAGAGTGGAAACTGCTTGTCCTCAATGCCTTCAAAACAGAGTCTGCAACTGTTACAGTGTCATTGTCCAGAGTGAAACAGACTACTGTTTTTTCCCTTTCATAAAGCAGCTATTAAAAACATGTTTGTTTCCTAAACAAATAAGCAATACAAAAACAACTAGACACACTGTAATGGGACTTAAGTATGTACTATTAAGATATTTACCAGGGTTGTCATTGTTTCTGAGAATCAATCCTTGAATTAAATATTTAAAAGCTTTAAAAAGGAAGTTACTATATATTATTGATTTAAGGAGAGACTTAGGTTTTCTTAATGCCTTTAATAGCAATTAAATATTTGTTGACAAGAGGGATCCTTTAAAAAAAAAACCAAAACACTGCACTTACCATCCATCATCAGAATTAACACACATAATTCAGGATTGGGGTAGGAGTAAGAGGGCTTTTTTCTTTTTTTTCTTAACTGTTAAAAATTCAGCAGTTAACTTATGCAAATATTAAAAAGTAAGCTGGCAACTGGGAACAAATGTCACAAAATGTAACATCCTTTTGACCTGTCATTATTATACCTAAGGTATAATTAAAAAAAAAATTGGTATTGGTAGAGGGCTACTTACTACTGATCATTATGAAAGATATATATATTTATATTTATATAAACATTCAAATTTTCCAGCTGCAGGGGAATGGTTAGGCCTACTGTGATGTTAATCTAAAATAAGATCAAATAGCTGTTAGAACAAGATGAGGAATACATAAAAATAAGTAAAGTGCTTAAGTGAAAGAAATAATTAAAGGGGAAAAAAACACGATTTTACGTAATTGCTGCAATTCTATCGAGATACCAGTAAACTGTTTGGACCAAAAGAAGACTTTGATGTTTATAAACACTTTATTTGAAATAGTTTTACCATTTTATGTTACTTTTATGTGGCTTCTAATATTCAGAAGTTTAATATTTATTATCTGATTACCAGGGTTTCCATTAAATCTATTACAAGCTTTCTACCAAATCCTTTAACATCTAGAATGTTAATATCTCACAATCATTTATCTACAGAACTCTGTCCATAACTCAAAGATCTCTAAATCTATATGCCCACCAGACTCTGCTTTTTATGTTTTACTATTATTTTAATCTCCCAAATCACTTGTTTGGGGAAAGTTTTCCTTAATTAAAAAATGCTTTAGCTTCCTTGTAGTGGAGCTGAAATCATCTCAAAATAATTTTCACTAAATTAGTCCTAGTTGTCTTCTGGTCTACACAAAATAAATCTTCCAGTGAGACTTCCAAATGATGCATTTTAAGTCAGTTAACATAGACCTCTAGACTGCTCCAAGTTAAACAAGCCTATTTACCTCAAAATTATTAAACACGCTTAACATCCCGATACTCAGAACAGGAGTCCAATGCTGGCCGAATCAATGTGGCTTTTCCCCCTTCAACACCCTAATCACTCTCTCAGTCTGGTTTACAAACACCCCACAAAGAAATACTCAGACTCACAAAGAAATGCTCAGACTCAACAAAATCTACCAAGTGTTGCCTGCATTCTGGAAAATTTCATCCTTTAGATTTGAAATCTGCATTGTGAGCTACTTATTTATTTGTAAGTACATAATACTACATATAGAAATTAAATTTCATTTTCTAAAATCCTGACCACCGTGCTAGCTTTAGAACCCTTTTTGGCTGATGTACCTTTCCTCCAACTTGTTATCACAACCGCCTCCAGGCCCACAGTAACAGGGGGCGACCTCAAATGCCCCCATGACAGGTCATCTCCCCCTACGGGAACGAGACTATTTCTAATTCTTTTGCTAAATAAAGCTGTATTATACATACGGTCTATGTCCTGCACACACACACACACACACACACACACACACACACACACACGGCGGCTGGGATACAAAGGCGATGGCGATGGACGATGAGCCAGGTGCCTGCTCCCCAATTCTCCGGAAAAAAACCATCTCCCCGGGAATGGCACCGGGGACAGGGGCAGGACGAGCCCCCGAGCCTGGCCCCCGGTCCCAGAAGCAGCGCTCGGGACCCTCGGCGGCTGCGCCGACGCGCCGCAGGGTCACGGGGTCACGCGCCACTCGCCGAGCTCCGCCCCGCCCCTCGGCCCGCGGATTTTTAGACGCCTCCTGGGGGCGCGCACGGGGATGGGCCGGGCCTGAAGGTGGGGATTACCTGTGAGCCGGGCAAACCCGCTGATGCTCTCGGGGACTGGGAGCCGCTTCAGGTACGCGGGAAGCTGCACCTTCACGATGCGGGCCACGCTCTCCAGCACCATCCTCACCGGCAGCGTCCGCTCCTCCCCAGCCCCGAGCCCCGGCGGCGCCTGCGCCGAGAGCGGCCCGCCCCTCCCCCCCAGGCGGTGAGCTGCCCGGCGCCCATTGGCAGCGGGCGAGTGACGTGCGCGCCTATTGGACGCCGAGGGGGCGCGCGCGGCCGCGGGCTCGGAGCCGCGAACCGGGTCCGCAGTGGCCCTTCGGGCCCGGACTTGGAGCGGGCCTTCGCGAGGGGCCTGTTACGTCTGTAGACGCCGGAGGTGAGCCAAAGGGTTTTCTATCGGAGGACATAAAGCCTGTGAGAGTGCTTTGTAATCTGAAAGCGCCTTTCAAAAGTGGCTCCCCCGAAGGCTCTCTACTTCTGCCACCCTTCTCCCGGCCCGGCCCCTCCTCCCCAGGGGAAGGCTGGTGCTCCAGGAGCGCATCCTCACCCAGAGGACCCCACCTCCGCGGGGCCTTTTCCCGCTCCCGCACCTGCACGCCCGGTTTTTAAAAGGCAGCTAGTGTGTTCCACCTCAACTGAAACGCTTCCTGGTGCAGCCCTGCCCCTCCTCCCCGAGGCCCGAGGCTCTCCCACTGAGACAGGCCTGTCCGTTCCTTCTGCAGATCAGATCTTTGTTCGGGAAACTAAAACTGGGAACGTGATAAAAGAACATAAAGCCTTAGGGTTTCTTTTATATTTTGTTGCAGGGTTTGTGATACCATCTGAAGTATCCATAAAGATCTCTCAATTTTAGTTAACATTTTTTTTAAAAAAATTGAGGGGCGTAAGGAGACAGCTTCACTCTCTTCAAACACCTTCCTTGACGTGACTTTTTTTCATGTTTTCATGTTTTGACCGAGTGTTGTCTATCCTGTATCTTAATTCAGTCCCTCATACCAGTTCTTAATTTCAGTTGCCAACAACGTAAGGAACCGAAAACTGCGCATGGTCCAGTTTTCATTTTGTAGGACTTAATATTAACAGCCAGTTGTAATAAATACGGTTCATTTTTTACTTTTTCTTTGGTACTTTCATTTTAAAGTGAGAAAGGGAAGGAATCTTTTTAAAGCAGCTTTTCATTAGATTGTTTAAATTTAAATTTGTGATTGTCATGGGCTAAATAACCATCAGTAAGAGAGTTAATTGGAATCTAGATAAATTTACTATATGTCATTTCACCCTATTCAAAACTATCAAAGTACAATTACAATTCAAATTCTTTGAAGATATTTAGATACAGTTCACATTCATGAGGGTGAGCAATATAAAAGTGATACACAAAGTGATGATTAGAAGGTTGGTGTTGACATTAGGATCCCCTTTTGGGAGCTTCCGTACTTTGGTTTGGTGGAAGAAGGATCTAGAGCTTATCCTGAATATAATGATCTCAAACATCCTTGTCCTCTGTTTTGTTGGCAGTTACCTTTAATCTCTGCTCACACATAGAGACCATGAGGAGATGGTTGAAATAGATATCGGTTAGAAGTGAGGCACATTAGGGTAAGAAAAGCTTGGAGAATGCCATTAAATATTTGTCTCTTAGAGGCTTTGTGATTTTAACAAGGACATAAGCTGTGTTGAGTGAGTTTCATAAGGCTTCTAAGTTTTTCTTTAAAGGAATTAAAATGTATATACTTCAGTTAAGAGAGATGACATTATGATCAAGTGCCAAATGTGCAATGTGATCTGACCACTATCCAGATGGCCCACTGCATGAAATTCGTGCACATTAAAAGGAAATTAATTAGAGGAAATATTTTAATATTGCTATTTGCCTTTTATAATAGAAGTGTCAGAGATGAAAGAAAATTAGTATATAAAAATAAAATATAAATTTATTTATAAACAATCACAACATATAACAACAAAGACTTGACATAAAAACAACAAATACATGTAAAAATAACATTGATACAATGACTAATAAATTTATTCTAATATCTCCCTATATACCACATAAGAGTGAAACACTTTCAGAATGCTTGACTAATTTCCTTTGGGATGAAGTATTTACAACTTTAACGTCACACATTCTTTGAACTTGAGAGATAGCAACATATAACTGACCATGTGTGAAGACGGGTTCAGGTAGGAATATTCCTTTCCTACTCTGTCCAGAGTTTGTCCTGGTCGTTTACTATTAATAAATCATAAGGACAAACTCTGGACAGAGTAGGAATATTCATCACAAATGCTGGCATCACGGGAAACTGTCTTCGAATTAATTTAAATGGGAGGCCAGTGTCAGATGGGGACAAATCAGTTCTTGGAGTCAGAACAACCTCTCCTGCAGATCCTGTTAATACTTCAGCTTTGATAGTTAGGTCACAATCTTTTGATAATAAATTTAGTACCATTACCAAGACCCCATTTACTATTAAGATTTCTCAGTAACATGATGATTGCATCCACTTTCAATTTTAATTTATGACACGGCATTCCCAAAGGAGTAATACTATTAAGAAATTCAATGGGAAAATTTTCCTTTTCAGCATCATCTGTTGAATCAATGGAATCATCACTCAAATAGGTGTGAAAATCTCCATCAAGTATATCCAAAATTTCTTCATTTAATTTTTGAATGTGCTCATTTTTTGGACAAAGAATCACATGTTCAGATATATTTTTTAATATTATCAATAGATATACTATTTCCAAAGCTTTAATAATAGATCTGTTACAAATCATTTCAAGGTGATTTCAATAATATCCACTTCTAAATGAAAATTATCAAGTTTCCATCTCCAAGTTTTACTAACCACTCACTATAAGTAGAATCATCTGATCTCATTTTTGTTTTAAGAGACAACTTACTGAAACATCCTCAAACACTGCAGTACTTTAAACTTATTTGTACTATGGCTGATCGCATAGCATACGGTACAATACTGAGACATTGTCAAAAATCCCCTCTGAGAAGAAGAACTTTCCCACTAAATGCAACATTCAAATTCATAATTTCTCTTAGTAATCTGTCTATGGCATTTATAGCATGAATATAGAATGCCATGGTGAATTCATCAATGAGAGGTTGGGCCTTTTTAATGGTTTTAGCAACTTCACTCTTTATATCACCTAGAAATTAAAGTTTCATTTAATGGAATTGGTAAATTATATTGGGAATGAAAGGTTCTTCCACTGAGAAGTAAATTTGCAGCAAATCCTGTAAATGCACTGGATAAAACAGTACCACCACGACCTCTAATGTACTAAGACTTTATAAAGATATGTTTTTCCACTACCACCTGGACCATCCAAGAAAAAGCATTTGGGGTGTACAGTTTGATCCTCGATGGCTGAAGTTATTCTTTCTACAACGCCAAAGTCCTGTGCCATACTCTGGACTAATCCCTCCTATGGCTGCCTTACCCAGACCACAGGCCTCATCCCCCTCTGCTCAGCCTCAGTTCCCTGCTCATCCAAGATCGCCTCCACCCCCACTAACCCCCTTAGCCCATGGTCAGCAAACTGCGGCTCTCAAGCCAAATGCGGCTCTTTGGCCCCTTGAATGTGGCTCTTCCACAAAATACCACATCCTTGGGTGAGTCTATTTTGAAGAAGTGACGTTAAAAGAAGTTTAAAAAATTCTGCTCTCAAAAGTAATTTCCATTGTACTGTTGATATTTGGCTCTGTTGACTAATGAGTTTGTCGACCACTGCCTTAGCCTATGTCATTCTCATTCATCCTCTCACAATCTGGGACTTGAACCACCCCTGGCGCAGGTGCATGGAGAGGCGGCTGCCTTACCCTCCTGGCCAGTGCTCTGCCCTCTGCTCAGCCTCACCTCCCTGCTCATCCAAGATCTACTCCACCCCCACTAACCCCTGCTGGTCCCTTAGCCTATGTCATTCTCACTCACCCTCTCACAATTCAGGACTTGAACCAGATGCCCAGCACAGGCATGTGGAGAGGACTCTGCCACAGTCCTGTCCCCACTGCAGATCCCCCCCGCCCCCCCCCCCCCCCGGTCCACCTGCTGTTCAGTTGTCCAGTCATTTTGGTTGTGACGGCCCCTATCTTTTTATATATTAGGATTTTTAATCCTCACCCAAGGACATGTTTTTATTGATTTTAGAGAGGAAGAGGGAGAGAAACATTGATATGAGAAACATCAATCAGTTGCCTCTCCTCACCCTGACCAGGGATCAAACCAGCAACTCAGGTATGTGCCCTCACCAGGAATCTAACGTGCAAAATATGGATACATAGGATGGCACTTAATCAACTGAGCCACTCCAGCAGGGTGAAGACTCATTTTCAATGTCAGAAATTTTACTAGATGCTTCTTGCCTCCTCTCCATCAAAACACATAGGTAATAGTGTGTGTGTGTGTGTGTGTATATATATATATATATATATATATATATATATATATATATATATATTCTATAAACTATAAGTATGCAATAAATATAATGTATTTACATATGTTACATACATATTATTTATATATAACATATAATAAATGTCCAGGTTCCCTGCAGTAACTCTTAGGCATTTGTAACTCAAATAAGGGAAATACTGTTAAAAACAAACACTGCGCTGGCTGGTGTTGCTCAGTGGTTAGAGCATTGGCCTGCACAGTAAAGGATCTTGGATTTGATTCCCAATCAACAGCATCTACCTGGGATGCAGGTTCAATCCCAGCTCCAGTTGGAGAGTGTGCAGGAGGCAACCAATGGATGTCTCTCTCTCTCACATCAATGGCATTATCTCAAGAAATTTCAAGATATGTTTAATGGGCCAAAGCAGAGATGAAGTTTTGATTTTTATTCTCTATACAATTGAAAACCATTGGAAATTTCTTTATTGTGATATCTTTTAATAAAAGCTGTGTTTAGTCTGATAGTGATATGCAATATAAACCAGAGAAGAGGCAAAGAAACCCCTAAGAATTTACAGTAATAGACCAAATATGAGTTAATGAGAGACATCATAGTGTAATGAAAAGAATGATGACATCAGAATCATAGGACTTTAATTACTGGTCTTGTCAACTTGGACAAGTCATTTAACCTTTCTGATTCTGCTTCCTATTTACATACCAGTCACCTTCTAGGCCTTCAATGGAATGAAATATTAATAACTTTAGTTTAACTCACAGAGTGGTTATACAATTATGAGTACCTTTTAAAATCCTATATAGTAAAACCCTAATATGCAAATCAACTGAACAGCAGAATGACCGGTTGCTGTACACTGACCACCATGAGGCAGATGCTCAACACAGAAGCTGCCCCCTGGTGGTCAGTGCCCTCCCACAGGGGGAGCGCTGCTCAGCCAGAAGCTGGCAAGCACAGCGGCAGTGGTGGGAGCCTCTCCCAGCTCTGCAGCAGCATTTAGGACTCTTCGGGGGATGTGATATTGCTGGCTTATACTGGGATGTCAGGAAACTGATATTCTTATGTCTTTACTACATGCCTGCTGTTAGGCCAGATTCTCTGAGTGCCTCTCTTTACATTTGTCCCTAACATATTTCAGATTGTTTTACACATGACTATTACTCTTATGAGACTTCTGTAATAATATGCACTAGACCAGTGGTCAGCAAACTCATTAATCAACAGAACTAAATATCAGCAATATAACGATTGAAATTTCTTTTGAGAGCCAAATTTTTTAAATTTAAACTTCTTCTAACGCCACTTCTTCAAAATAGACTCACTCAGGCCGTGATATTCTGTGGAAGAGCCGCACTCAAGGGGCTAAAGAGCCATATGTGGCTCACGAGCCGCAGTTTGCTGACCATGGCATTAGACTGCTTGGTTTTTGGTGTTCTGAACACTAGGGATATCCAGACCCTTCTGAGGGATCCTGAGTTGGAGAGCAGACTAGAGGTGAAGGGAAAGTGCTGAAGAAGCTGAGTGGGCAAGTCCTCAGCCTCCAACCCAGGCATTGTCTTAGTTTTACAGAATTAAGGACTCCGGGGGGAAAAACAAAATATGAAAATCATCTAAGTTTTATCCAGGAGCCATGCTCATGGCCTGATCTACTGAGTGAATATTAAATTTAAAATGCCCCTCATTTCTTTCTGCACTCCCTTTCTCATTTGGCAAATAAACTTTTATTCTGTCACTTGAGTTTCCTGAGATGGGAACACTAATTTCTGAGGAAGAGTTCCTGATTTTACACACACAGAAGTACATTTAGAAATAATATACTAAGTGTACCATTTTCATTTATTTATTTATATTTATTTTAGAGAAAAAGAGGGAGGGAGAGAGAGGCAAGGGTAGAGAGAGAGACACAATTTGTTGTTCCACTTATTTATGCATTTATTGATTGATTCTTTTTTTGTTGTTGTTAATCTTCACCCAAAGACATTTTTCCATTGACTTGCAGAGAGTGGAAGAGACAGGGAGAGACGAGAGAAACACTGACGTGAGAGACACATCAATTGTTTCCTTCCTGCATGTGCCCCAACCAGGGCCAGGGATCCAGCCTGCAACCAAAGTACATGCCCCTTGACAGGACTCAAACTCGGGACCCTTCAGGCCTATGCTCTATCCACTGAGCCAAACAAGCTGGGGCTATTGGTTGACTCTTGTATGTGTCTTTTTTTTTTCTTTCTTTTTTTTTTAAATTGATTTTCCACAGAGAGGAAGGCAGAGGGAATAGAGAGCTAGAAACATCAACGAGAGAGAAACATCGACCAGCTGCCTCCTGCACACCTCCTACCGGGTATGTGCCCGCAACCAATGTACATGACCCTGACCGGAATCGAACCTGGGACCTTCCAGTCCGCAGACTGATGCTCTATCCACTGAGCCAAACCGGTTTCGGCTCTTGTATGTGTCTTGACCGGGAATTGACCTGCAACCTTGATATATTGGGTCAACACTCTAACCAAGAGTCCCATTTTCTAAAAGGACGAATTTTAGATACATATTCAAACATGAGCAATGGAAACCTCTATTAACAAATCCTATGGGTATTACATACACAAAGGCATTCTAAAGACTGAGGGGTGGAAAAATCATACAACCACATGGGAAATAGCCCCTACAAAATTATGATCTTTTACCTTAGGCACTTAACAAGGCCTTTCTTTTTTCTTTTCTTTCGTTAGTTTCTTCAGTGATTCCAAACTTACCAACGTTTCTCTTGCCCAGCTCATTATCACATAGCCCTTCTTCCTGTTTTACTAAGTTGAGAACACTGAATAATAATGATCAATTTCCTGCCTTCTCACACCTAAAATTTATATTCATCTTTAACCCATTCTAATAATTTTCCCTCTAGTATCATTCAAATCCAAATACAGTTGATCCTTGAACAAGGATTTTAACTGCACAAGTCCACTTATCCATATGCCTATCCTATATAATAAAAGCCTAATATTCAAATTGACCGAATGGCAGAATGATGGGTGGAACAACCAGTCGCTATAATACGCACTGGCCACTAGGGGGCAGATGCTCAACACAGGAGCTATCCCCAGCCTGCAGGCTCCAGGTCAGCCAAGATGGGTGCCAGCAAGGGCCCCCAATTGCCCCGCTGGTTACCCACATATCAGCCCTGACCACTGGCCAACCCTAGGGATCCTACCCATGCATGACTTTTATGTACTGGGCCTCTATTCAGTAAATATCTGTACTGTTTTCTACCCACTGTTGGGAGTCTACAGATATATTGGGTCAACTGCATGCATTGATCTACACCATTTTATACAGGGGATTTGAGCATCTGCAGATTTGGGTATCTGGGGTCCTAGAACCATTCCCATACTCAGAAACAACTAAGTTTTGGAGGAGTCTAAAGTTATAACTGCATGTGGTGGGGTGGTGGTGCCTGTATCTCCTGTTTTATTCAAGGGTCAACTGTACTCTATTACCTATAATCGCATGATCCCTCTGTTCTTATCTCATCTTTTTCATGATTCCCTCTAGACTATATACATAGTCAAATCTCTCCATTCTAAAAAATATCCTTTGACCCTAAGTTACTCTAAGCCAGCAATTTTCAACTGGTATATTGCAAGAGGAACACTAATGTGCCACAAGAATTTTTTAAACATGCAATACCTTATCCCTTTTTCCTTAGATTGTTAAATAAATTTTAAAAAATGACAACAGCCAACACAATAACTGTCCAATGTGAATGAGTCAAAATTATATGTTTTTTGTTTGTTTGTTTTTGTCAGACTGGCAAAAAATATTTTTGGCATGCCAAAGAATTTTAGTAATTAGTTTATGTGTACCACAAGATGAAAAAGGTTGAAAATATCTGCTCTAAGTAAATTATCTCTTCTAGTTTCCTATCATGGCCATCCTCTCCACTTTTTCACTTTCCAACCTATATAAATTTAAACTATGTCAATATCACTAACATTCTGATGTTGTGAATGTCATCAGTGGCAAAACTTGACAGATTTCTAATCCTTAGTATATTTGAAATTTCTATACCATTTGGCACGGGATGGGTGGTCAAATATCTTTTGGATGACCACAGTGGGAATCAATGAAGAGAAGGGAAAAGTTGCTTTTAAACTCAAATACCCATTGGATTATAAATAGCTATAGTACCCAGAATAATGTACGCTCCCTTCCCTACCCCCACCAAAGATGTCCCCATCCCGGTCCCTAACCTGTGAATATGTGGTTACAAAGCAAGGGGGCGAGATGTTGTGGATGGAATTAAGGTTGCTTTCAAGGGGGGAGATTATCCTGAAATATCCGTGTAAGCCCCCTATAATCATAAAGCTCTTGATAAATGAAAGGAGGCAGAAGGGTATGCCAGAGTGATGTAATGTGAGGAAGACTAAACCAGCCTACTGGCTTTGAAGATGAAAAGGGCGGCCATGAGCTAAGGAATGCTGGTGGCCTCTAGAAGCCAGAAAGGGCAAGAAAACTGATTCTGCCTGATAACCTTCAGAAAAGAACCAACCCTATTAATACTTTTAGATCAGCGAGACCCATTTCAGGTTTTGAGCTCCAAATCTATAACTGAGGTTTTTAAGTCACTAAGTTTTGTACTAATTTGTTACAAAAAGAAACTATGACAACAATTTCTAATTTTCCTTTAAAAAATAGTTGAATCTTGTGGCTTTTTCTATCGAGTCTAATTTGTTTAGTGGGGGCTTTGGGGTCATGGTCAAAAGGAAACCAGGATCAAATGAGAATTCTTTAGTTCTTTATCCCTTTAGCTACTCTCCTGCTAATCTTCATACTCTCAGCTGTTTGCTTAAATCATAAATAAACAAAAGTCCTAATATCAGAAATAGAAATTCCTATGAAAACTTAGGACATAAACTTGCTTTAGGAACAAAAGTGTAAGAAAAAATTAAACCTGTGAGATTATACTTTACCATAGTGAACAGAAGGGAAAACTTGGTGGTTCTTGTTAGGAAGCAATTGATAATCGAAGTGAAGGGGAATGTGGGTGAACCAATCTGACACTGAAAGTGGACCTCAGAGCCAACCTAAACCATACAGTAACACACAAGTGTAAATGTACAGAGTCTTTGGCAAACAATCTCCAACTTTCTAAAACTTTCATCTAACAACCTAATATGATTTTAACCTAAATCCATTTCTTCCTGCTTTGCTTGAATACTTTCCCTACCCGGTGAGGAACTTCCAACTTGCAGGCCCTATCATTTGGTCTGGCCCTATCAAGTTTGAGTTCACCCGCAGGCGGAACTCGAAATTCCATAAATCTAGGAGCTTTTATCATAGCAACATAATTTTTAAATTGATAATTTTATATGGCCTGTGAATGTTACAAATATCCAAATGATCCTTGGCAGAAAAAAGGTTCCCCATCCCTGCTCTGAAGCATAGGAAGTAGCTATTATTGCTTAAAGCTAAGAGAATTTCTTGCTAACAGAATAGAAAGGTAGGATGCCTCATTCAGATGGGAAAGAGATTATTCCTGCTATATCAATGAAACATTGTGGAACATTTTTTTCATAGGCTGTGGGAAGACCTGGAGACAAAACTACTTTTTTTTTTTTTTTTATCATTAGAAATCATATTCTGATCCCTGAAAAGGAATGAACCTTGAAATGTATCTATGCCCTTTCTTTCTCCCATTACTTTCACTTTACAATGCCATTTACTCATCTGTCCTACCTGTCCTAGCATTTCTTGGCTCTACTCAGGAGTCACAAGGCAACAAATTTGACTTTAGGTATGTGACAATTTAGAATTTTTAAAACCTCTATATCAGTTTCTCAAACTAGAATTTTTTAATTCTCTACCAGATATTTTTCTTTTGTGATTTATTTCATTAATCTATAATAATTAACATTAGCAGAGTCCACATCACCTTGATTCCACTTATAACTAAGTACCACCATGTGATTCCAGATCCTGTATTGTTTATTTACTTTTAATCTTTAATTTTTTTACATGTGCCCTTATTCCATAACCCCTCGCCCCCTATTAATGCCCCAACCCCCTGTGGTCCTGTGTCCATTGATTAGGCTCATATGCATGCACACAAGTCACTTGGTTGATCTCTCCCCCTTACTCCCACCAATCCCCACCTTCCCTGAGGTTTGACGTTCTGATCGACGTTTCTCAGTCTCTGGATCTGTTCTTGTTCATCAATTTATGCCGTTCATTATATTCCACAAATGATTGAGATCATGTGATGTTTATCTTTCTCTGCCTGGCTTATTTCACTTAGCATAGTGCTCTCCATCTCTATCCATGTTGTTGCAAATGGTAGGAACTCTTTTTTTAGCATAGTATTCCATTGTGTAGATGTACCACAGTTTTTTAATCCACTCATCTGCTGAGGGGCACTTAGGCTGTTTCCAGATCTTAGCTATGGTGAATTGTGCTGCTATGAACATAGGGGTGCATATATCCTTCTGATCGTGTTTCTAGTTTCTTGGGATATATTCCCAGAATTGGGATCACTGGGTCAAATGGGAGTTCCATTTTTAGTTTTTTGAGGAAATTCCATACTGTTCTCCACAGTGGCTGCACCAGTCTGCATTTCCACCATTGCGCAAAAGAGTTTCTTTTTCTCCGCATCCTCTGTTTGTTGATTTGTTCCTGAAAGCCATTCTGACAGGTGTGAGATGGTACCTCATAGTTTTTTTGATTTGCATCTCTCTGATGATTAGTGACTTTTAGCAGGTTTTCATTTGTCTCTTGGCCTTCCGTTTTCTTTCAAAAAGTGTCTATTTAGATCAGTTGCCCATTTTTTGATTGGGTGGTTTATCTTCTTTTTGTTAAGTTGTATGACTTCTCTGTAAATGTTGGAGATTAAACCCTTATCGTTGATATCACTGGCAAATATGTTCTGCCATGCAGTGGGCTTTCTTGTTGTTTTATTGATGGTTTCCTTTGCTGTGCAAAAGCTTTTTATTTTGATGTAGACCCATTTGTTTTATTTTCTCTTTAGTTTCCATAGCCCTAGGAGCAGTATCAGTGAAGAAGTTCCTTCGGCATATGTCTGAGATTTTGCTGCCTGTGGATTCCACTAATATTTTTATGGTTTCCTATCTTATGTTTAAGTCCTTTATACATTTTGAGTTTATTTTTGTGTATGGTGTAAATTGGTGATCTAGTTTCATTTTTCCTATGTTGTGTTTAGATTTATGATCTTGTTGGCACATGTAATAGTACTTTGTCTTAGGCAAATGAGAACAGAAATATATAATAAATGCTTCTTTCTGGCGATGTGAAAGCCAAATGACACCAATGAAAGAATGAAGAAAGGTCTCCTAAAGGTTCTGGTAGAGAAAACTTGTTATTATACGTGGAACACACAGCATAATTGAGACATGCCAAATTTTAAAAACCTCAATTGTGGTAATTACCAATTGTGGTAATTTTGTTTTAAGAGGCAATTTGTAAAAAATAAAAATCCAGTAAAATATTAATTTTACTAGTTTATATTTTTCCACATTTAATGTTAGTTTAAATTTATCTCCTATACTATGAGTCCTTAGAATCTGCAACATTTAATTACTGCAACTATTTTCTAGGGTAGGAAACCTTGTAGTGTTTGAGCAAAGAGGAGGAACAAGAAAAAAAAGTTTCTTTTTCATTCCCAGTTCCCCCCAAAATAGTGTTAGCCATTAACATTTACCATTACACTTCTTTTTACACCTATGAGTCTCCAATGTCCTACCACTAAAATGCTCCAAAGTAATCTTCATCTTCTCTCCTTAGTGAGAAATCTAAATTCATATAAATCTGTGAATATCTAATTATATCTTAACTTTCACTTTTTTGGAGTGGAGGCTACATTAGTCTTAGAGAGTTGAATTTCAGCAATGTAGCACCCAGGGCTCTTTTTTTCCCTTTTTTTTTTTTATTTTTATGGGACTTATTATAAGATGGGAAATCTGTGTTATACTGTTTTCTTACTAGGTAGATATAGTAAAGCCTATTTCATTATTATGTAATCATTAACTTTGAGATTTATCATGGCTTGGTGATGGATTATACACACACACACACACACACACACACACACACACATATATATATGGTGTAATGTTTCTTAGTTTCATTCTTTTAGTGCCATGTGTTATGTGCAATGAAAATATTCAACAGGTACTGGTATATGTTTTTTAAAAACTCTCACATAAGTGGTTTCAATAAATCACTTATATACCATATAGATCTGGTTATTTAGAACCACTATGTACAACATTCCCACAATTATTCCTAACATTAATAGAAGGATTTTAAATTTATCATCACTACTTTACTACAAAAATCCTACATAATAAAAGCATAATAGGGAAGCTGTCCCCTCAACCAGGAGTTCATCCAGGAATTCGATCAGGGGGCAGGCCAGGCCAGAGGAAAGGAGGGAGGCCCCAGCCGGTGGCAGCAGGGGCAGTAGGTGGCTGGGGAAAAAGAGGGATTACCTGGCCAGCAGCCTCTAGTCTTACATTAGCCTCATAAGCAGCCCAACTCCATCCAAGGAGCAGCAGACACATGAGCAGCCCACTCCCTTCCAAGGAGCAGCAGCTGCGCACACAGCCTGTCACAGTCCGAGGAGTAGCAGACTCGTGAGCAGCCCACCCCCGTCTGAGGAGCAGCAGCCCTTGAGCAGCCAGCCCCCATCCAAGGAGCAGCAGCCATGCGAGCAGCCTACTTCCATCAGCCAGAAGAGCCATCATTGCTACAAACAGCCTCACAAGCAGCACTCACCATAGGAGCCAATGTGGTGACTGCCTGAGGAGCAGCCACCACCAGAGGAGCCGCTGCTGCCCAAGGAGCAGCCCCTGAACAACTCAACACCTAGATCTGTTGGTGAGAGCAAAAATGAGGAGACAAAGAAACCCCCAAAGGAAAGAAAAGGAGGTCTCTTTAGAAGATGAGCCAAGTGAAATGGAGGCATGCAATATGTCAGAAAAAGAATTCAGAATAAGGGTCATACAGTTCATAAACTGGATGGATGAAAAAAAATAAACAACTTATGTAAGAATCAAGAAGAAATAAAGTGTGATGTAGCTGCAATGAAAAACACTATGGAATGTTCCAACAGTAGACTAGGAGAAGTGGAGGAATGAATTAGCAAATTAGAAAACGGAAGCAAAACACAGCCAAACTGAGCTGTAATTGGAAAAGAAAATTAAAGACAGGAGGAGAACCTAATGGAGCTTTGGGACAACATGAAACAAAGCAATATACAAATAATAGGGGTGCCAGAACGACAAGAAGAGGGACAAGGGTTAGAAGAAATAATGTCAGAAAACTCGCAGAAGCACAGAGAGTCCCCAACAAGATGAACCCGAAAAAAACCCATATCAAGACACATTGTAATTACCATGGCAAATGTTCAAGACAGAGAAAATCTTAAAGGCTTCAAGAGTGAGACAGAAAGTTATGTACAAAGGATTTCCCATTAGATTATCAAATGATTTCTCAACAGAAACACATCAGGACAGAAAGGAATGTAGGTTTACAGTGGTGCAAAGCAAGGGACTGAATCTAAGAATACTCTGTCCAGCAAGGCTATCAATCAAAATTGAAGGGAAATAAGAAACTTCACAGACAAAAGAAGGCTAAAGGAGTTTATCACCACCAAGCCAGCAATGGAAGAAATGCTAAAGTGACTGGTGTAAAAAGAAGAAATAAAAAAGGAACACAGGCACACACACAAAAAATGGTAATAAACAAGTACCTATCAATAATAACTTTCAATGTAAATGGACTAAATGCTTCAATCAAAAGACATCAAGTGGCTGAATGGGTAAGAAAATGTGAACCATGTGTATGCTGTCTACAAGAGACCGATTTCAGAACAAGGGACTCACAGACTAAAGTAAAGGGATGGGAAAATATCTTCCAGGCATGGAAATGAAAAAAATAAAAAGCTGGGGTAGCAATACTTATATCTGACAAAATAGACCTCAAAGTGAAGGCCATAACAAGATATAAGGTAGGCCACTTCATAATACTAAAGATCGATGCAACAAGAGGATATAACCCTGGTAAACGCAATGCAGGAGCAACCAAATACATAAAAAAAAACTCCTGGAAGATATCAAGGGAGAGACTGAACACAACACAATCATAGTAGGGGACTTTAATACACCATTGACATCATTGGATAAATCCTCTACACACAAAAAAATCAGCAAAGAAATAGCAATCCTAAATGACTCACTAGGTCAGATGGATATAACTGACATATTCAGAACATTTCATCCCAAAGCCATGGAATATCCATTCTTCTCAAGTGCACATGAGACATTTTCAAAGATAGGTCATGTATTGGGTCACAAGCAAAGTTTCTCTAAATTCAAGAAGATTGAAATCATATCAAGCATTTTCTCAGACCACAATGGTATATTATTAGAAATAAACTACAATAAAAACAATAAAAAATTCAAACACTTGGAAGCTGAATAGAATGCTATTAAACAATGATTGGGTTACCAAAGAGATCAAAGAAGAAATTAAAAACATCCTGGAAATGAATGACAATGAAAACACAACCATTTAAAATCTATGGGACACAGTGAAAGCAGTCCACAGGCCTACCTTAAAAAACAAGAAAAAAATGATAATAAATCATCTAACTCTACAACTTAAAGAATTAGAAAGAGAATGACAGGAAAAGCCCATAGTGAGAAGGAAGGAGCTAATAAAGATCAGAGCAGAAATAAGTGACAGAGACAAAAAAAACACACACACACAAAAACACACACACACACACACACACACACACACACAAAAAAAAAAAAAACACACCAAAAGATCAATAAAACCAAGAGCTGGTTCTTTGAAAGGATAAACAAGTCTGATGAACATCTAGCCAGGCTCACCAAGAAGCAAAGAGAGTCCGAATAAGCAAAATTAGAAATGAAAGAGGCAAAAAAAAAACAAACAACAACAACAACGAAACCACTAACCCTACAGAAATACAAAAGATTGTTAAAAAAAAAACAAAAAATACCATGAACAACTCTATTCCAACAAACTAGACAACCTAGAGACAATGGACATATTCCTAGAAAAATAAAACCTTCTAAAATTCAATCAAGCCGAGACCGGTTTGGCTCAATGGATAGAGCGTCGGCTTGGGGATTGAAGGGTCCCGGGTTCGATTCCGGTCAAGGGCATGTACCTTGGTTGCGGGCATATCCCCAGTAAGGGGTGTGCAAGAGGCAGCTGGTCGATGACTCTCATCGATGTTTCTAACTCTCTATCTCTCTCCCTTCCTCTCTGTACAAAATCAATAAAATATATTTTTTAAAAATAAATAAATAAATAAATAAATAAATAAAATTCAATCAAGAAGAATCTAAAAATCTCAATAGGCCGATAACTATGGAGGAAATTGAAACAATCATCAAAAAGCTTCCAGCAAACAAAAGCCCAGGACCAGACAGCTTCACAGTGGAGTTTTAGCAAACATTCAAAGAACTAAAACCTATCCTCAGACTATTCCAAAGAAAATCAAGAGGAAGGCATTCTTCCAACCTCATTCTATGAAGCTAGCATCACCCTAATACCAAAATCAGATAAAGACAACCCAATGAAAGAGAATTACAGGTGAATATCCCTCATGAACATAGATGCCAAAATCCTCAACAAAATTCTAGCAAATCGGATCCAGCAAATACATCAGGAAGATCATACATTATGACCAAGTAGTATTTATCCCAGAGATGCAACTATAGTACAATATCCACAAATCAATAAACATGACACATCACACATAAACAAATTGAGAGAAAAAATCAATTGTATCAATTGATGTAGAAAATACATTTGACAAAATCCAATACTCTTTCTTGATAAAAACCTTCAGCAAAGTGGGAATACCTCAACATAATAAAAGCTTTATACGACAAACCTACAGCCTACATCATACTCAATGGGCAAAAACTAAAACCATTTCACCTAAGAACAGGAGCAAGACAAGGATGACCACTTTCAACATGCCTGTTCAACATAATACTGGAAGTGCTAGCCATAGCAATTAGAGAAGAAGAAATAAAAGATATCCAAATAGGAAAAGAAGATGTAAAACTGTTTTTATTCACAGATGATGTGATACTGTACATAGAAATACTAAAGACTCCATCAAAAAAATTATTGGTCTTAATGAATTTGGCAATGTAGCAGGATACAAAATAACACCGAGAAATGTATGGCATTTTTATACACCAATAGTGAACTTACAGAAAGAGAGATTAAAAATCCCGTTTACCATCGCACCAAAAAAAACTAAGATACCTCAGAATAAACTTAACTAAGAAGGTAAAAGACCTTACTTGGAAAACTACAGGACACTGAAACAAGAGATAGAGGAAGACACAAATAGATGGAAGAACATGCCGTGTTCATAGGTTGGTAGAATCAACATCATTAAAATGTCCATACTATCCAAAGAAATCTATAGATTGAATGCACTCCTCATTAAAATACCAAGGGCATATTTCACAGACCTAGTACGAACTCTCCAAAAATTCATATGGAATAATAAAAAAAAAAAAAAGACCCACAAATGTGTGCAGCAATCCTGAGAAAGATGACAAAATAAGAGGGATCTCAATACCAGATATCAAACAAAGCCACTGTTCTCAAAACAGCCTGGTACTGGCACAAGAACAGACATATCGATCAATGGAATAGGATAGAGAACCCAGAAATTGACTCAAACCACTATGCTCAATTAATATTTGACAAAGGAGACAAGAGCATACAATGGAGTTAAGACAGTCTCTTCAATAAATGGTGTTGGGAAAATTGTACAGACACATGCAAAAAGATGAAACCAGACCACCATCTTACACCATACACAAAAATAAGCTCAAAAGGAATAAAGTACTTAAATGGAAGACAGAAAACCACAAAATCTTAGAGGAATCCACAGGCAACAAAATCTCAATCATATGCTATAGCAATATCTTCACCAATACAGCTCCTAGGGCATGGAAACTAAAGAGAAAATAAACAAGTGGGACTACATAAAAATAAAAAGCTTTGACACAGCAAAAGAAACCATCAACAAAACAAGAAAACCCACTGCATGGGAGAACATATTTGACAATGTTATCTCTGATAAGGGTTTAATCTCCAACACTTACAGGGAACTCATACAACTTAACAAAAGGAAGATAAACAACTCAATAAAAATAAAAATGGGCAAAGCAGCTAAATAGACACTTAGAGGACATACAGACGGCAAAGGAACATATAAAAACATGCTCAAAGTCACTGATCATCCAAGTTATGCAAATCAAAACGACAATGAGGTACCATCTCATTCCTGTGAGAATGGCTATCATCAACAAATCAGCAAACAACAAGGGCTGGCGAGGTTGCGGAGAAAACGGAACCCTCAAGCACTGCTGGTGGGAATGCAGACTGGTGTAGCCACTGTGGAGAACAGTATGGAATTTCCTCAAAAAACTAAAAATGGAACTCCCATTTGACCCAGTGATCCCACTTCTAGGAATATATCAAAAACAAAACAAAACTAGAAACACAAATCAGAAAGGATATATGCACCCCTATGTTCATAGCAGTACAATTTACATTAGCTAAGATTTGGAAACAGTTTAAGTGCCCATCAACAGAAGAGTGGATTAAAAAACTGTGGTACATTTACACAATGGAATACTACACTTCGGTAAAAAAGAAGGAATTCTTACCATTTGCAATAGCATGGAACAAGAACCTAAAAAGGAACAAGACAGGGATGTCCACTTTCACCATTCCTGTTCGACATAGTACTGGAAGTGCTTGCCATAGCAATTAGACAAAAAGAAAAAGAAAAGATATCCAAATTGAAATTGGAGAGCATTATGATAAGCGAAATAAGCCAGGCAGAGAAAGATAAATATCACATGTTCTCATTTGTAGAATATAATGAACAACATAAACTGGTGAACAAAAACATATCCAGAGACAGAGAAGCATTAATCAGACTGTCAAACCTCCGAGGGAAGAGAGGGGAGGGTGGGGAGAAGAGTGAGAGATCAACCAAAGGACTTGCATGCATGCTTATAAGCATAACCCAATGGACACAGACACCAGAGGGGTGAGGGCATGAGTGGAGGGAAGGGGGGGAGGGGGAAGCAAGGGAGGAATGAGGACACATATGTAATACTTAATCAATAAAGAAAATAAAAATAAACCTTGCATAGATACATTTCCACATGTGTCAAACACAAGGCCCTCGGGCCAAATCCAGCCCGCCAGGCCTTGCAATGTGGCCCGCACCGCGCTGTCATCACTGCACTCCGCTGTCAGTTTATGACATTGTCAGTTTATGACTGTTCAGTAAACCATTCGGCCTGCGATTTAGGCTGGATTTTAGATTTTGGCCCCTTCTCTGATTGAGTTTGACACCCCTAATAAACAATCAAATACAATATTGATAAAATAATTTTTGGTCTAAGTCATACCCTATGTGTTTACTTTAGATTTTTGTATTGTTATTGAAATAAAAAGTTATAATTATTGG
This sequence comes from Pipistrellus hanaki, assembly GCF_964339955.1. Taxonomy (NCBI): domain Eukaryota; kingdom Metazoa; phylum Chordata; class Mammalia; order Chiroptera; family Vespertilionidae; genus Pipistrellus; species Pipistrellus hanaki. The sequence goes on from NC_140503.1 coordinate 145,867,625, forward strand.
TGAGAGGTAATTTTAATCTTGATTTCTTGATTTTAGTTAAGTACTGATAAAGGTAATTTATATATTGAATCCCACAAAAAGTTGAGTGCCCCAATGGCCTGGCCACATCACAAATCTAACCCTGAGTCAACCTGCACTTACAGGAAACACCTGTCAAGGAAACTTAACCCACACCAATCACAAACAATTCTCCAATTCAGCAATATAGATAGCCGACCTTTCCCAAGAAATGGCACCTGCTAACCTTACAAGAAAATTCCCAACCTTCTAGCGGAACCTACGGAGTCTCTCGGTTGCTGCTTGTAATGCTCTATAAACTCACTCCTGCTCCAAATCCCTTGGGAGTAGTATTCCACCAATTCCCTAATCCATGTGTTGTGTTCCCTTGACTAAAATATATCAGATTTGTTGCTAAATTGTTTTAGCTTTGTCAGATTCTCACCTTCAAAATCCTTATCTAAGATGAGGATTTTCAATCTACTTGAGTTCTTTTGAAGTTAAAAATTCTATTAAGTAGGCCAAATTTGGTGTATCGTCCTATTTTTCATCATAATTATGAGCTTCAATTTTCAATGAAATACAATGCTATTTAAAATTAATTTTTAATCATTTCATTAAGAAAATATTGATGAAAACACTTCTAAATTTAAGACTAATTGACAGCAAATGCTTATTATTATATTAAAATAAGCATTGTTGTTTGTTCTGAAGGAAAAATCTCTTGCTGGCTGTAAATGTTTCACATTTTACAAGGTTGCCATATCTTATTTATCAACAGTATCCTGACAAGTATTATGAGATATTGAAAATATTTCCAGACTGATTTCATATTTTGGTTTTAATTTTTTAAGTTTACATTGAGATAATTCACATATAAATTCACTCTTTTAAGGTGTACAATTCATTGGGCTTTAGTATATTAAAAGTTGTGTAACCATTACCATTATCTTAAAGTATTTCATCATCTCTCCCTAAAAGACCCCAAACTCATTAGCAGTCATTCCCATTCCCCTTGACCCTAGTCCATGGCAACCAGTAATCTAGTACTTTCTGTTTCTATGGATTTGCCTACAATATGTGGCCTTTGTGTCTGACTTTTTTCACTAAGCAGAATATTTTCAAGCTTCAAGATACATGTTGTAGCCTTGGCTGGAGCATCATCAGGATCAATTCTGGGTCAGGACATATGCCCAGATTTCAGGTTCAGTCCTTGATCAGGGTCCATATTTAAGGCAACTGATTGACACTTCTCTCTATCGTCAATATTTTTCTCTGTCTTACAAATCAATTAAAAAAAAATTTAAGATATATGTTGTGTTCCTTAATAACTAATACTATTATATACAGGTATTCTATATTTTATATATTCATTTACCAGCTGATGGACATTTGGGTTGTTTCCACTTTCGGCTATTATGAATAATGCTACTTGAACATTCATGTATACATGAAGATTTTATGTGGAAAAAATTCCAATTTATTTTTACCTCAAACATTTGTTCATGGTCCATTATGTGCCAAAAACCATCTTAAGGTCAAAATTATGTTCTTAATAAGAAATAAAGTACAGTCTCCTAAACCACATGACTTGTCTTGATAATAAATATGAGATTCTGAACAGGTAAGCTAAGGAAACACATCTGATTTTCATGCAAACAATATGAAGTAACATCTAGCTGAATAAGTTCCAAGCAGAGTATGTAAACATGCATCTACACTAATAAAAGAGTAAAATGCAAATTGACTGTACCTTTGAGACACCCACCAGCCAACCAGGAGTATGCAAATTAACCCAACAAAGATGGTGGGTTAATTTGCATACACAGCCCCTGAGTGGCTGGGGGTAGGGCAAGACGCTTGCATTGTTGCCATGACGACACAGGTGTTCCACACTGCCCCAGCCACTCTGGGCCTCTGGGCAGTGTGGGAAGGTGGAAAGGCGGCTCCTGCCAGAGCAAAGGCAGTGCCGGCAGCCAGGGGAAGGCAGGCCCATTCTTGTACGAATCTTGGTGCATCTGGCCCCTAGCTGTGAATATAAAATCTGGATTCTGGGTCAGGACACATTCCCAGATTGTGGGTTTGATCCCCAGTAGGGGGAATGCAGGAGGCAGCTGATCAATGATTCTCATCATTAATGTTTCTATCCTCCCTTTCTCTCTGAAAATAATAAAAATATACTTTAAAAATAGTGTAAGCTTTGAGGCCAGGTTTAAATCGTAGCTCTACTAAGCCTATATAATGAAAAGCTAATATGCAAATTGACCAAACAGTAGAACAACCAGTCGCTATTATGCGCACTGACCACCAGGGGGCAGATGCTCAACACAGGAGCTCAATGCAGGAGCTGCCCCCTGGTGGTCAGAGCTCTTCCACAAGGGGAGCTCCACTTAGCCACAAGTCGGGCTCACACTGGTGAGCACAGTGCAGTGACAGGGGCCTTTTTCTCCTCCATGGCACTGCTAAGGACTCTTGGGGGGGGGCGGGGTGTCCCCCGAGGGGTCCCAGACTGCATGAGGGCACAGGCCTGGGTGAGGGACCCCTTTCCCAGTGCATGAATATCGTGCACCGGGCCTCTAGTTGTTATATGAACTTGAATGTTTCATCTGTCTAACTGGGATTTGACGAGATAATGAGGACCTAGCATACAGTACTTCAAATAATAATTATGAACACTTATTTAAAATATTTTCAATATACAGTATTTTAATTTCTTTCAACCTTATTATTTTCTATTTGTGTTCTTCCACCACATTTTATTTGTGAAGGTGTTTAATGAATAAGAATAAGATAGTAAAATCTAAGTTATCCAAAATAAACTATTGGGAAATAAACTATTCTGGATAGATAAATTTTCCATAAGGGCACTTTATAGGTATTAAAATAAAAGGGATAAAACCATTTCCTAAACCTATTACACACTTCCATGCCTTCCTTTTAAAAAAAATATATTTTTTTATTGATTTCAGAGAAGGGAGAGGGATAGATAGAAACATCAATGATGAGAAAATAAAAATTGATGGCTGCCTACTGCACACCCTCTCCATGTGCCCTGACGAAGAATCGAACTGCAGCATCCTGGTTCATAGGTCAATGCTCAACCAATGAGCCATGCAAGTTGAGCTCTTGCCTTCTTGAGTATATACTGGTGGCAATTAAGCTTTTTCTTGATGAATCACAGGAATAAGTCTACTTGACTCTACCTAAGACTTTTTTTTAATATATAGTACATGAATAGAAGTCAGGATGTGAACCTGAATGTGAAAAAATTAGATCTTTATTTTTACTAATCTCTAACTGAAAATTCACATTTTTTTTCAATTTTGAATATAAGCAGCAAATCTATATCTGTGTCACCAATAGAATTACAGATACTTTATATTGCAACTGTTGCAAACTCTGAAAATATATTTGTCATTTCAAAAATTGGGTCTTTCGCCAGAAGCGGTTTGGCTCAGTGGATAGAGTGTCAGCCTGCGGACTGAAAGGTCCCAGGTTCGATTCTGGTCAAGGGCATGTACCTTGGTTGCGGGCACATCCCCTGTAGGGGTGTGCAGGAGGCAGCTGGTCGATGTTTCTCTCTCATTGATGTTTCTAGCTCTCTGTCCCTCTCTCTTCCTCTCTGTAAAAAAATCAATAAAATATTTTTTTAAAATTAAAAAATTAGGTCTTTCTAGGCCCATTACAAATGTGTTAATAAAGCACATTTATTCCTATATCAATTTTTTAAAAATATATTTTGTGACTATTTCAAAATGTTTTCTTTTATAATACTGTTTTATTTTATACATTTAAAAACATTCTGAGAAGAGTTCATGGCTTCACCAAACTGCCAATGTGGCTTGTAGCACTAAAAAAATGCAAGAACTCTGTCCCAGTCCTCTGTTAATTCTAAGCATTAACATGTTTCATGATACTTTCATACTGAAGATTGTTTAAACTGAAGTAATAAAAATTGGCTTCTTCAAGGTAGAAATGTTTCCTACCACCGCTGAAAGAACAAAATAAGTAGATGGGGAAATTAGTCAGATAAAATTAGATTCAGATGGCATTGAAAGTAGAAACATAAAACATCCTTCTCTCCTACTTTCTAAATTAAGAGACAATATGAAATCCCATTCAATAAATACTCTGAAGTCAACAGCATGGGTTCAAATTCTATTTCTGCCCTTTATTAGCTATGTGACCTTGAGATAGTAATTTAATCTCTGCATCAGTTTCTTTATTTGTAAAGGGGGTTAACAAGCATAGTTTCTGGTAATGTGTTCCATAAATATTGCCCTTATTATTATGCTTACAGATTTATTTCACACTATGGCCAGTTAATGTCTCATTGGTTAGTTTAATAACGTCCATTTATACACCCCTGTAGTCTACCGTGTCCTTCCACATACATTATGACATCTAAACGACACAATAACCCTGTGAGAAAGGAAAACAGCTATTATTGTGCCTAGTTTAGTGTTGAAACTAAATAACCACACAATGGCACACATATGGGAAGCTACAGAGCTGGAAGTCAAACCTGGATTTCTCCCTCCATTCCAATTGCCTAACCCTGTGTTCCTACTCTATTAGACTGGTTAAAAAGAACAAAGGAAAAGATTATTGGTTGGGGGGTGGGGAGTCCAGTAGGCCAGGAGGTGAGCACTTTGGTGCTTTTGCTACTCACAAGGAGTTGCTCTGACCAGAATAATCTGTATCACCTGGAGTTTATTAGGAATGTAGAATCTTAGGCTTCATCCTGGCCTAAATCAAAATCAGTATTTAAACAAAATCCCTAGGTGATTTCAATAGCCACTGTTTTGAAAAACAGTTTCACTAATTGCCCTAATGACACTATCATGTTCTATTGAACAGTATGTATTAGCTAACTTAACCTATGAAGTTTTTACTAGGTAATACTTTTCTTGTAACAGGAAATAAACTGCTGTTTCCCTTTTTTTTTTTAAGTGTATTTTAAAAACAAGTTTGTCTTTCTATTTAATTCTTAAAGATCTCCACGTCTTTAAGTGGGATCATTGAGGAATATTAGAAAACTTTAAGCAGGTCAATGCTACCTTTAAATGACTTTAAAATTGTCTCACTAACCTTTGCCAGAAACAAACGCTAGAGAGCAAAATACTTCGGACCCAGCAGATTAAAACAGGCCGATCATATCCTAATAGTTCTCCTCCTGGATGTTTCACTAAGTATTGAGTTTTCTGATCCAGAACTTTGAATTCTTGATGGAGTTTCCCAACGCTGTGGTTCAAGGAGTAAGCACGTAACAGGAGGAGAGGACTACGGTAGTAAGCCTATTATTCCATACCTAACCCTACAGAGACCGGCAAACAGCCCGTCTTTCTCTCTCAATTCTCCGTCTATTAAATCCACAGTCGAGCTCGATTCCTAGGCTGCTCAAATTATGGCAACAGGTCTACATGGGTATGCTCTTTTCAATATACTCATCTTCTCAGGTCAGAAATACATTGGATTTCGGCCGATGGGAGCGCCGATCAGCGGTCCGCTAGGTTCCATTTTAAATTACGATTCCCATGCTGGGATACGCCTCCGCCCAGGGGTTCACCCGGCCAGACCCGCAGGAGAGTCAACATCTCTCACCTGCTCCACACCACAGACTTCAAAAGCCCGGGTCAACGCGGACCAAAAGCATCTAGTAATCAGTCCACGGCGCCTCCCACCGCGCATTCCTGATTGGGCGCGTGAGAGGGCCGTGTCGGCGCGCGCTCTTACCAGTCCGGGGAATTCCACTTCCTCTCCCTCCCACCCGCACAGGCATTCCGGGGCGGCGCTTCCCGGCCGCGGCCCGCCCCGGCTCCGACCGGTGCCTGCCGAGTCTCGCGAGAGTTTGCGGGCTTGGGGGCGGGCCCACACCAGGAAGAGGGCACAAAACTGCCCTTAAGTCATCGCAGACCTCCAGCTCCGGGAAACCAGCCACGAGGTTATCGCGAGAACCGCTTCCATATACCAAGTGAGAAAAACTGGGGGGGGTACGCTGCTGGGAGGGGCGTGGGGGGTTCTACGGCGCAGCTGCCGTTTCCATTACCTTCCTGCTATGGACTCCTTCCGGTTCTCGATGCTTCTCTGAGTCTAAGGGTTTCCGCCGCCCCTCTACCCTCCCCCCCTTCCCCGCCCCAGCCCATGACCCGCCTCCGGCCCCCGCCCTCCCGGTCCAACCTCCGGTCAGTTTTGTAAGAAGGTGCTGCTCTGAAAGGAAGGAGAAGTGGGCAGCGCAGACGCTCGGCCCCGGCCGTGGGAAGGAAACTGCCTCCCCGCACCCTCGGGCGCGTCCTGTGCTCGCGAAGGCGGCGTTGGCGGACGGATCCGCGGCGGTGAAGAGGCAGGCGGGGGGGAGGGGCGGAGCGTGGCAGCTGGCAGTAGTTCCGTCAGAGCGGACATCTTGTGGCTGTGTGTCGTGCGCGTGAGCCCCGTAGGGCCGGGGAGGCACCCAGCTTCCGCGCGGGGAGGAGGCCGAGGCCGCAGCCGGAGGGAGGCCCCGGCCCCTCAGTACGCGTGGGTGCGGACGGCTCGGGGGGAGGGGCGGGGGGCCGGCTAGCTCGCCGGCCGGCCGGGTGAAGAGGGGGACGCAGGAGGCCCCGGGCGGCTCGAGCGGCCAGCCTGCTGGGTGGGGTGGGGTGGGGTGGGGAGAGCGGAGGAGCCGGGGCCTCTCGGGCTTCAGGGGGAGGGGGAATGGGCGCGTCCTCGCGCCTCCGCCGGAGCCTCCGGGGCCGCCCGGGCGCGTGGCGGCGGGGGCTGGGCGGGGAGCGCGCGGGAGCGCGCCGGAAGGCGGAGTGGACGGTGGCGTCAGGGGCGACACGGGATCGCTGTGGCTGCGGGGACCGCCGCGCACAGCCAGCCTCTCCTCTCTCTGTTCCCTCCCTTCCCGTCCCCGGCCGCACCTTTGGGTGGAAACCGAAAGGAGCCCGGCGCCGGCCCGGAGCCTCCCGCCCCCCCTTCCCCCCTCCCCCTAGCCTTTCTCTGCCCCGGTGACGCCGGCACAGCGCCGACTAGGCCCCGGCTCCTCCTCTGCCGGGCGCCGGACCCTGCCCCGCACCCACCCCTTTCTCCTGCGCCTCTTCCTCTCCCACCCGGGCTCGGCCTCCCCTGCGCCCCTGCCGGCCCCCCTCGCCCCCTCTCGGGCCCGGAGCGCGGCGCGGAGGCTGTCGGTGGCTCGGCCGCGCCACCCCGCCCTCCCCGGACCCCGGCGGCTTTGAGGGACCTGGTGGATTCATCGGGGGTCCCCCCGGGGCCTGTGCGAGTGCTGATCCGCTTCGTTTTTGCAAAAGGCGCCTGTGTCTGGCAGAGCCGGTGTGAGACGGAGAGACCAGCCTTCCCTGCCGCCGGGGTTAATCAAGAGTTTTGGCCGGACCTCTGAGCACACACACCGAGACAGTGAGGAGCCAGACGCAAAGCACAGACTATGGCGCTGAAACGGATTAATAAGGTGACCGCGGAGCGGGGCGCGATGGGGCCGGGGCGGGACCGGGGGCCCGGGCCCGGGGGCAGCGCGGGGGCGGCGGGGGACGTGGGGCTTTGGAAGTGGCCTGCCTGCCCCGGGTCCCTCTTCCTTTGGGGGATGGGGACGCGGATGTGCTCTGTGAAGGAAGAGAGGTTTAGAGCCAGCGGGCAGAACGCGCGTGGCAGGTGGGCTGTTATCTTGAGTCTGTTTTAGCGACATTGGTGCGAGTTTGGGGTGGGGAAGGGTGATCTCAGGCTCCTTGGTTCTGCTTCTAAAGGCAGAGTTCCTCTGGTTTCGGGGTCAAAATTGAGGGGAGACGCTCCCGCGGATGTCATGGCGCTTCCTGTTCTCGGTGCTTGAAAACTTAATTGTAAGATCAGGGTTCTAGGCTTTCTGGGGAGAAGAGAGGTGGGAGGCTCAGCGGGGGGAAGGTCGCCGGAATCCGGCGGGTCCTGAACTTTATTTATTAGGGTGGGATCGTCTGAACCCCAGGAGCAGTGAGGGAGCCTAGTGAGAAAGAAACTCATCACTCGGGTGTTACACAAGAATCAGTGGTGTGGGGAGGAGAGGAGCTGACACAGTGTTGCCACTTCCTATATGGCTCAGGTTTTCCCCCGAAGCTATTTATCAGAAGCACACCGGGAACTGATGTAACAGCCCCTGGAAGCTTGCTTTCTCTGGGCTGGGGGCTGGGAGTGGGGGAAAGGGGTGCGATGGCAGGAGGCTAAGGTTAGGTGTACCTATTTTTGCTTCAGCCCGTTTAAGAACACCCTCCGGGAAGATTGATTCGCTCCTTGAAACGTTTGATACTAACCTGTCGATCTCAGTTGAGAGAAAAAAAAAAGGGGGGGGGGGGTATTTCAAGCCTCCGGGTGAGCGGAACCTCCACCTCCGGTGGTTTAGTCTCATTTTCTTGCTCTAACTTCTATCCCGCATTTTAAGATGGCGGCTGCTTTAACTGGTTCAGGCTTTTTCCGGCATCTCCTTTTGTAATAAGAAGAAATAATATTCTTTGTTAAAGGTTAACTTTTACATTAGGTTGTACACTGCGCTAAGACCTCCTGCTCAATACTTAGCTATATTCCAACTCTCAGACCGTATTTCCCTTTTTTTGTAACTTGTGTGTATGTGTGCTGTGTTTGGTTCTTGCACAATCCAGGAGGGTGGAGTATTTACAGCTAACTTGAAAAAAATGTCATGGAATAAATTCAGCCATACTAAAACTAGGAGACAGGGGAGGTTGTGGGTTAGAATCTTTTAAAAAGCGTTGTGCGTGGAAGGAAATGCAAGTTCTTGGCTTTACTAAAATAGGACTGATACTGATTAATTTTTACATTTACGTGTCACTGGTGTTTATTTGAAAAAACTGCTATATTTGACGAAGTTTTAGATCTTCACTCCATGTACTGATGATTTGATTTTGTTTTAAGGCATCATTGCATTGTCATTGGTTTATGTAAATATAAACTTAAATCTTTATGTATTTGAAAAGATGGAAAAGAAGAAAAACTATGAATTAAGGCTTAAAGGGTTATTTAAACATCCTTTTCTGTGACCCCTTTGAAGGCCAGCAGCACATTGGAGAAGCATAGTTATATTTTACAGCATAGTTAAAATAGAAAACACTATTTAGTACGAATCAAAACCTTTTTAATCTTTGGGAATTAGGGCCACTGAGATGTGGAATAATTTCAAGTCCGTAACTTTTTATACGTGTGGAACAGAGCATTTTAAAGGAGGGTCTCATTGATTTTTTTTCTTTTGCAGGTGATAACCAGCTGCTGTGACACCACTTTTAATGATTTAAAAGCTCTAGAGAGGGATTGTAATGGTTAAGAGTGTGAACTTCGGAGCAGAAATGCTCCAGTTAGAATTCTAGGACTGGGCAAGTTATCTGTGAGCTTCTATAAAAACGAATATCTGTTTAATATTAACAATAGATACGTAGCGGGCACTGTTCTAGACACTGGAGATGCAACAGTGAGCAAAACAAGTTTTAGATTTCTAGATTTTATTTTTGTTTTTTAGTACTATATTAGATTAATGTGTGGCTTTGAACTGGCACATGGCACTCAGATTATTATTACTGCTATTTTATTACTCTAATCTTCAAAACTTTTATTAAAGTACTTTTTAGCCAAGTAGTCTTTTTTTACTTGCTTATCATGTAAATATTTTGAAGATGTGTATAGTATAGAATCTTGATATAATGACACCTAACAAATTGGAAAAATCGCTGGTTTGTTTTTTTTTAACCTATAGAAAAGTTTTGACTTGCATGTGCTTTGGTTTTCAGCAGTTGCTGTCAGAATCACACAGTGAGACTTTAAAAAGAAATTCAGTTCCAAACAGAATTTTAGAAATGGACAACTGTTGAGAGAGGGTACCTTTGTTCTAGGAATAATGAGGTCAAGTAGGCATTGATGTTAGTATGGTATTTCTTGTGTCATGTACCTATTTATTTTGAATTCTTCTTTGAAAGCCTCCAATTCCGAATACTAAGATATATCTCATTATTTTAATGAAGTGCTTATTGTCCGACTATCTAACCATTGATAGTTCATTTGATTAAGCCTTTTAGTTTATTTTGTTCTAAAGCTTATGTTTTTACAATTTTTGGTTCGAATATTTCTTAGACCAAGCAGCCTTATCAAATATTTTCTTAGACCAAGCAGCCTTATCAGAAAACCTTGTTTGGTTTTTGCTGTATACTTTTAGACAAGCTGTAGCATGGTCTAATGAAGCTATTTATTAAACAATCAAAAGTAGAAACTCCAAGTTGATTGGTGGTATTTGGGAGCAATAGTGATTTTACTGGTAAACAAAATAACTACAGTGCATGTGTTTGGGGATATTGAGAGGACTTGGCATAAAATATAATGTGAACCAAGCCTACAAGAATTGCTTCATGCTTTGTGTGTTCAGTGTGTTAGAACTATTTGAAACACTCGTATTAACTCATTTAATCTTATAACAACTCAAGGAAGCAGGTACAATTATTGTTTCCGTTTGGATATTAGAAATTTTGAGACACATGTTAAGGAAAAAACTCCCAGGGTTATATCAGAGTTGGAATTAGAACCTACTAATAATAGCTTGGTCATAGTATCTACTGTGTACTCAACACTGTTTCTAAAACCATTGTATCAATTAACTTAATCTTTACAACAACCCTGAGAGATAGATGCATTCCATTTTATACTTAAGGGAACAGGCAGAGAAGTTAAGTTACTATTGTCACACAGCTATAATAGTTAACTGAGATACAAATCAATTTACCCTCTTAAATTCCAGGCTGTACTGGTGTTTTGAACTATATCATTTTCTGTTTTATAGTTATATGAGTGTCATGTTAGTCTTGGCTACCTGAAGTAGGCTCTTTTTCTTCCATTTAGCATTGAAATGGGATTTAACTTTAAATACTGTGAATTAAATATTTAGCTAACATGAATTTTTGAAAGTATGAGTGAATATCTTTTTGGCCTCTCTCTTCAAGGACTATGAGAACTACCATGTACCCAACTAATCACTTAGGGATATATTGAACTTGTCCCCAGTGAGCCTTGAGGGTGGATACACTGTCTTACATGTGTTTCTTTTAAGAATCTCAAGATGTCTGTAGCTAGCTAATTTAATTTGTTGGACAGTTGTGTGACTGAAGGATGCTTGATCTTATAATGACCTCCATATTTATTTAATTTGAAAAGAGTGCCTTACTCTTAACACCTTGTGCTTTGGTTTCATCATGCTCACCTGTAGTATTAATTCTGGTTTTGTTATTTGTACAAATATATAGTTAAAAATTCTTGCTAGCACTAGGGGGAAAGCATATCAGATATTCCTATTGCTAATTTATGTATTAACTCATGGGTTCAGGTGCCATTAGTTATCTAAGATATCGTTGATTCTTGAAAATTTCCCAAAGAATTTTACTATAATCTTTTCTTTTTAATAGTTTAGATCTTTTTTTTTTAAATATATATTTTATTGATTTTTTACAGAGAAGAGGAGAGAGGGATAGAGAGCTAGAAACGTCGATGAGAGAAACATCAACCAGCTGCCTCTTGCACACCCCCTACCGGGGATGTGCCCGCAACCAATGTACATGCCCTTAACCGAACCTGGGACCTTTCAGTCCGCAGACCGACGCTCTACCACTGAGCCAAACGGGTTTCGGCTTACTATAATCTTTTCTATTAAAGAAGAGAGTAGGTTCTGATACTGAGATAAAAATGTTTCAGATTAAATTCTCAAGTCCTAGATAGGCTCTTTTTATTATAAATGTTATGTATGTGGGTTTTGATATGAATTACATTTATATGTCAGAATGCTTAGAGTTTTTGAAGTATATAGGGACAGAGACAGGGTCTTATCAGACTTAGTGAGTTATACTATGGAAACACCATAATGTTAAAATACTCCCTAAGGGCATTTCTGGAGCCTCTCTCTACTTGAGAACCACGGACATAGGGGATAATCATTTAGTCAATACTCACTGAGGTTTTATTCTGGCATGGTAGTCTGGTCCCAGGGAATAAAAAATAAGGAAGCCTGTCATTAACCATGAGAATCTTTGCTTTGAGTGGAGGAAACAAGCATTTTAAACTCATGATTACATATTTGCACCTATATGACTTAACCTTTTAAGACTATTATAAGCCAAATAGGGGAAATATTAACCCTTTGCACTCGGATGTCCCTTCTCAGGGGACATTGCAGATTATTGGTGATTACGGGGAATTGAGTTATTTCAACTCCTGTTTCCGCCGTTTGCGTGGAGTAGCTGGTAGCTAATGTCCAGAATGGTTCGGAGTGCAAAGGGTTAAAGAAACTGTAAAGGGTACCGTATTTTCCGGCGTATAAGACGACTTTTGAAACGGAAAAAAAGTCAACCGAAAATCAGGGGCAAAAGACCAAAATTGCACAAAAATTACCTGCAGATCTTAACGGCAAAGTCAGTCTTTTCTTTGAAGTGGGGGGTAGTCTTATACAGCAAATATAGGCCTAAACCTATGTTTTAACTGTAAAATTAGGGGTTGTCTTATACGCCGGAAAATATGGTATCTTCATTCACATATGAGATTTACCTATAAATTATAGGTTTATCTAAGTATTTTTCTTTTACTACATTATGTCATTGTTATAGGAAGGTTTTTGTTTTCTAACTATTCCTTCTTTGCCAAAAGAAATGTTTTGAAATTAGTGAAAATCAAATGGTTTTCATTTTTTAACTGGGAATTTTGTGTTCTTAATTTGTTTTGCTATCAGAGCAAAGAAAGTGAGTATTTTATTAACCAATTTACCCCATTACATAAGATCTATTCTTATAACTGTACCCTTGGCCCTATTAGTGGGAAGGGAAAAAATTCCTTTTAAAAATATTGATTTTTGAGAGAGGGGAAAAAATTTTTTTCCACCGATTTTATGCATTCATTAGTTGATTCTCGTATGTGTCCTGACGGGATTGAACCCAAAACCTTGCCACAGGAGGGGAAAATTCAGTGAAGCACTTTATACTTTGCCCAAATAGTTAAATTTCCCTGTTTGATCTTTTAGGCCTCACTTATGGTTTATTGCTTCTTGGTTACTTGTTCATTTTCAGGATGAAATACTTTTTCATGTTAATTCTGGCCTTGTTATAATTACATGGCTAATGTATAATTGAATCTTTTCAACTACTTGACTGCTGTTAATTTTTTTCCGTATGTGTAAAATGCCTTTTTTGCTTTCATGAATCAAAGCTTAGATTCTAAATTTGGCTTTCTGTCTCTGCCCATTTAGATAATGCTTACGAAAGAAGAGCTTTGAATAATCTTAAATGGCTTATCTTTAATGGTGACCTAAAGAAAGAAAATGTTAGTGTTATTCATTCAAGCCATTCTTTGTATCTTGTCTAATGAATAAACATGCTTGTGTCATCTATAATTACAATTAAACAGGAAGTTAATATCTTGTCAGTGATGTAATGAGATGGTACGCATCACCTAAGCTCCTAGTCTTGAAGATAAACTTCCGGAATTTCTCACAAGTTATAAATTTCAAACTAAAACTTAAAGGAACTATTTCTTTCTGTTCTTAAGTCTACAGTTTTATGAAATTGTTCATATCCCCAAATCTTTCTTTTTTAAAAAAAATATATTTTATTGATTTTTTACAGAGAAGAAGGGAGATAGAGAGCTAGAAACGTCTATGAGAGAGAACCAGCTGCCTCTTGCACACCCCCTACTGGGGATGTGCCTGCAACCAACATACATGCCCTTGACCGGAATCGAACCTGGGACCATTCAATCCGCAGACCGACGCTCTACCGCTGAGCCAAACTGGTTTTGGCATATCCCAAAATCTTTTGCCAAGTTTTATTCTTTTGAAATAATGTCTGATAACCATATATTTCTGAGATGTTGGTTTCCTTTCTTACCATTTGTGTCTACATAAAGTATGTAGAAATTTCACAACATTAAAGTTAATACATGTTTACTTCATAGTAAACCTGATCTTTATAAGAACAAGTAGAGCAGTGAATATCTGTCTGGTTGGACAGTGCATTGTACTGCATTTTGTCGCCTCATTGGTCTAAATCTATACCCTTATACTGCTAGGTTTTAAGGGTCCTTGAGGGTGATTTTTATCTTAGAAATTTTTATAGAGGCATTCCTTGTTTCCTATCTCATCTCCAGTCCTCAAGGGTAGTACTTTGTTTCTTAATATAGGTGTAAGCAAAGAGGCCATGGCTGGTTTATAGTGCTGATTCACATGGCCATACAATTCTTGTCTAAGTCATGTGGAAGGTTTTTTGTTGTTGTTTAAAAGACTTTTTAATTGATTTTTAGAGAGAAATAGAGAGGGAGAGGGAAAAAGAGAAACATCAATGTGAGATACATCAGCTTCCTCTTGCACACCCCCTACAGGGATCGAGCCTGCAACCCAGGCATGTGCCTGATAGGGAATTGAACTCAAAACCTCCCTCAAACTAGGTTTTCTCTTATGGGCCCCATTCCAAAAAGAATCGTCAGACTCATTCCTGTTTAATCATGTGTCTTCAGATGAGAACACTCACTGGCTTAAGTGTATCTGTTGGTGCCTTTTAGAGAGATTTCCGTGCCCCCTTTTCCAATGTGTCTTTTTAGGTTTTTAAGGGGAAAGGAGAATCATATTTTCCAATGGGGGAAGGCATGAATTTTCACACTAGCCAGGTAATGCAGGTTTTAGGAGAAGCAATTCAGAGGAAGGTTATCCCAAAAGAAAATTTCCCTGAAAGAGCACACCATGGCAAAATGATGTCTAACCTTCATAGGGTTTTTTAAATGGGCAGTAGTTTTTGTTTGTTTTGTTTTGTTTTTGATGTGTCCTTGATCCAGCTTAATTGTATGTCCTAATTGTATGTCCTTGATCCAGCTTAGTGTTCCTTAAAGGAGAGTATGAAGACTTTACAAGTCTTAAATGTGTGCTTTTTTTTTTTTTTTTTTTTTTTTTTTTTCCAGGTCCTTGAGACTGTTCCTCTCTACTATAAAACTAAGAGTTAATTTTAGTTCTTTATCTAATTTTATGAATTTTTTTTTGTCCCAAACCATGTGAAACAGGCTCTAAAGTCATTTCATAAGGTGAAAACCAAAGACAAAATTCCTTTAGAAAATTCCTTTTAGTGGCTTCATTGGAAATTGTTCTCCCAATTTAGTAAATACAGTTCCCTCTTAAGTGAAACATATTCTCATTTAAATGTCTCATTTAAAGACCTTGTGACTTAAAAAAATAGGTAATACTAAATTCACAATGAGTGTAATAGGTGCAAACTGAATAGTTATGGAGGAACTGATCCTAATAAAACATCAATTTATCCTACCTTATTTAATCTGAAGCACCTATTTCTTCAGTCGAATAGAGAGTTATGTTGATATGGTTGAAATTTTTTTCTCCAATTTGCCAGATGCTATATTAAATATACTTCAATTCATGTTTGATGGAAGGACACTTAATAAATCATTCTTTTTGGAACCTATCCCTAGACCTATTTTTCAAGTTACCTAGTAGATACACTATTTTGGCCTCCTACCTGAAGCTTAGCATGCCCTACACTTGAACTCAATCTTCTCTTTCTCCTAATAAGGGGCTCTAATATAAAGTAGGAGTAAGGACTATTTGCATTTAGTTAATGTTCTCTTACTGAATTCCTGTTAATAGCTTTCTAATATAATTATCTATCTGTTATTTGTATTTATTATATTTATATATTATAGTAGGGTTTCCTACAGAATGGGGGTGAGAGGAGTGTCTGTGATATTATCTAGTATGTGTGAAAATGGGGAGAAATAGCAGAAATCAAATATGAGATGTTTAGTACTTGGGGAAAGGCAAAGGAATCTGGGGAGTCCATGAGAGATTTTTAATTAAATCTGGATATATGTATGTATATATTACACATGTATGCAAACTAGAGACCCAGTGTACAAAATTTGTGCACAGGTAGGGTCTCTAGGCCTGGCAGGGGATCATGGCCTATTGGGGCCTCCCTTTGCCAGCTGCTGGCCAGGCTCTCCTTAACCCAGCTGCAGCCAGGGCTTTCCCCTTGTGGTCAGCACACATCATAAGCGAGCAATCGAACTCCTGAGGGGACACTGCATATTAGCCTTTTATATATAGATAGATGGATGGATTTTTTAATATATTTTTATTGATTTCAGAGAAGAAAGGAAAGAGAAACATCAATGATGAGGGAGAATTATTGATCAATCTGGACCAAGCTCGCAACCTGGGCATGTGCCCTTGACTGGAATCTAACCTGACCCTTTAGTACAGGGGTCTTCAAACTACGGCCTGCGGGCCACATGCGGCCCGCAGAGGAGTCTGATCCGGCCCGCCAGGTTTTTTGGGCAGTGAGTGCAGCCGAGGTGTTACAGTAGGAATTAGTAGTTCATATAGTCCGGCCCTCCAGCTCTCTGAGGGACCGTGATCTGGCCCCCACTTTAAAAAGTTTGAGGACCCCTGCGTAGGCTGACGCTCTATCCACTGGGCCAAACCAGCTAGGGCCATTTTTTACATTTGAACAAAGTAGTAAAAATGTTAAGATTTGCTTAATTATCAAGCTGAACACAAACATGGATACTTTAAGATATGGTTTAATTTTAAAAATTAAAAGAATCATTTTGGGTGTACTATTGCTATTAAGTTAAAAACAAAACATGATTTCTTACTCCAGCTTAAAAACTATCCATGACTTCCCATTGTCTTTGAGAAAATCATAGACGTAATATTCAAGGCTCTGAAAAGATCCGGCCCTGATTCATTTTTCTGGCCACATCTGCTGCTCTCTTTTACTGTATGTACCCTGTGGTCTGATATACCAAACTACAGTCAAAGTTTTACAATGTGTTCTTTTACACTATGTCTTTGAATGAGTTTCTCTATTTAAAATGCTTATCCCTGCATCAGGACTCAGCTCAAATGCCATGTTATAGACCCAGGCAAAGCATTTGAATGCCTTTATTTTAAGTGCCTAGGTTGTTGAAATGTAATTTTTTGTTTTTGCATTATGCCTACTTTTATGTTAGCTCAGTCTATTGGGGAGGCATTCGTGCTTTTTGGGGGGAGGGGGTGACACGACAAAGATCTTTCTTTTTCTTTAATTCTTTTTGCATTCTGCACAGACACAGAGGTAAAAGAAAATGACATACTTAAATATGAAAGAATTCTTTACAATTAAATCTACAACTTTATACATTTATCTTACGCCTGTGAAAAATCACCATTGTTTCTACTTAATTGAAAATTCTCCAATTATTATGAAGTATGACAAATTATATGTTAAAAAAATCCCATAAAAAATATATATATCCAGGTCTGAAGAGTGCTATCGTGGCTGGAACCCAGAATCTCATGCTTTTTTACCTTGGTGTTTTCAGACCTAACATGCTTTACACCATCAAGGTCTTCTTCATACTAATGAATATGTTTTGATGGTAAAACTTGAGCTAATAAGCTAATGTTACATTTTTCATTTTTAGAAATGGGTTTAAATTAATCTCTAGTTTCTATAATCAGATTGAAAGTTAACTCATTGCTTGACCAGATATATAACTTCTTCCTGTCCCTACAATTTAATTATGTTTTTCAGCAGTACTTGAATGTTTTAGTGGGATAAAATCTGTATAATTGGTAATGGGTTCTAGTAGCACTCTGCTTAAAGTGTATTTTGTTTCTTGGATTTACTTAAAGAAAAACTGGTGGTAGTTATCAATCAAGGCAACAGATAGCTATAGAAACTAGAGCAAGCTATAACCTCAGAGCCTGAAATTGCCTATCTATATGCCAAATCAGCTTTTTGCTTTCTGTCACCCAATGAGGGCTCTTTTTCTTTGGTTTCACCATGTAATTTCAGGGCACATGCTTCCCAACAGTTCTGAGCCACATTCTTATGGTCCTAATTAGAGAAGGAAGAAGTGTTACTTCCAGCTTCAGTTTGAAAAATCTTGGGCAAGTATACATGGACAAAGTCAAGTTGTGGCTTTGGTTATTTCCAACTCTGAGCTAATCACTGAGGCTGAAGGAACAAATTCTGTGATTAGCCCTAAGTAATTGGTTTTTGGTGGGTGACAGATCACCCACACTATCATCACATGTTTAGATTAAGGGAAAAGTATTTCTATGAAAGTAGGATAAGATGGATTATTGAATAGACAAAATGTCTGCTACATATTGGGTCGGCAACTAAGTAATTGCGGATTTTTAAAAGAATTTTTTCATGGAACTAAATAACTTTATTCTGTAATGTATTGCCCATTTTGATCAATGACCTTTTGCCATCTTTCAGGCAGCATCATAATCCCACGTTCAAAAAACTTCTGGTTTTTATTAGCAAAAAACTGAATCAGGTACGATTTGACATCATCATCATTATTGAAATTTTTACCATTCAAGGAGTTTTGTAAAGATCGAAACAAAACGTAATCAGATGGTGCAAGGTCAGGACTATATGGTGGATGTGGCAAAACATCCCAACCAAGCTCCATTAATTTTTGCCGAAGTGACCAAAGATGTGTGTGGCCTTGCATTGTCATGATGGAATACAACACCTTTTCGATTTGTCAATTCGGGCCGCTTTTCTTCAACTGCATTGTTTAATTTTGTTAGTTGTTCAATGTAGACATCAGAATTGATCGTTCGGTTGGGTGGTAAGAGTTCAAAGTAGACAATTCCTTTGTAATCCCACCAAACTGATAAAAAAAAAACCTTTTGATGAATATCAGCTTTTGATGTTGTTTGAGTTGGTTCACCTGGCCTGCTCCACGATCTTTTCCGCTTGATATTGTTGTAAACAACCCATTTTTCATCGCCAGTTATCAGTCGTTTTAAAAATGGATCATTTTCATTACGTTTCTTTAGCAAATCGCAGCTGCTAATGCGTTGCGTTAACTGTGATTCTTTCAGTTCGTGAGGAACCCATGTATCGAGTTTTTGAACATAGCCAAGTTGTTTGAAGTGATTTTCAATGCATGTATGTGATACATGAAGCTTCTCTGCAATCTCACGTGTTGTACTGTGACAGTCCGAATTGATTATTGCTTTGATTAGGGCGTCATCAACTTCAACTGGACGACCAGAGCGTTTTTCATCTTTGAGTGAAAAATCACCAGAACGAAATTTGGCAAACCAATTTTGAGACTGCCGTTCTTTTAAGGCTTCGTCACCATAAACAGCACATAACTTTTTATGAGCTTGCGATGCGTTTTTCCCTTTGCGGAAATAAAAAAGCAAAATATGACGAAAATGTTCCTTTTGATTTTCCATTTTTCAACGAACGCCAAACGAGAACTACAAAACAGATCAAAAAACTTTTTTTACTGATTAACAGCTGAATAGCCAACTATCAAATAACAAAATGTGTTTTACATTTGTACTACGTCTACAAACCTAAAAATTCAACTGAAGCCATATATGTGTGAAACCCGCAATTACTTAGCTGCCGACCCAATAGAAGAACAGCTAAGAAGATTCTTTACTATGCTTTTTTCTCCTCTGCTATTTTTTTAGATTTTCTTGTTTCTGCTATGGACATAATGTATGACAATTGTTACCTTAGAAGTAAATTCTGTTACCTAATTTAAAAACCTGTTTTGATCCTTAAAATAATTTAGGTAACTTTTCAATGTTCAATTTAAAGTAGATTTTAGTACATAAATTAATTGGCCTGATTTTAGGTCTTTTGATTATTACTTCAGAGGTGTCTTGGTCATGCAAAATAAAGCATTTAGAAATGATCTAAACCAGTGGTTCGCAAGCTGAGGCTTTGTTGACTAATGAGTTTGCCGAACACTGGGATAGGGGCTTAATCATAAGGAACAACAACAGCTTGTAATTATTGGAAATGAGAGTCTAGGTCAGTGGTCAGCAAACTCATTAGTCAACAGAGCGGCAAACCTCGGCTCTCGAGCAGCATGTGGCTTGCAAGCTGCAGTTTGCCGACCAGTGATCTAAGCAATGAGAACCTGCAGTTAATGGGAGTAAAGAGTTGAAATTCAGTGCTAACTAGCTGAAATTAGACCTTTATTCTAAAGGAGTGATAATGCCAGCATATAAAGGCTTAGTGTATTCATAAATATCAGTGTGCAAAAGAACTAAAGAATATTTTCTTGATGTTCTTAATTAAAATGTGTAACTTTCAAGTATATTAGTACAGTATTCTAGGTCAACTTTATATATTCTTGTACTTTTATTTGTAATAAAATTGTTTTAACATTACTATAGGGTGTTTTGTTAAAACAACCATCATTAAATTGGTTTTTATTTAAAAACTAGAGGCTGGGTGCATGAAATTTGAGCACTCCGGGGGGAGGGGGTTCATCACCCTGCCTGCACCCTCTCAGAGTTGAGAGCCATCACTTGAACAAAACATCTTTAGCCCTGCCATGGAGGTGGGAGAGGCTCCCACAACCACCACTGTGCTTGCCAGCTATAAACCCAGCTTCTGGCTGAGTGGTGCTCTCCTTGTGGGAGCACACTTACCACCAGGGGGCAGCTCCTGCATTGAGTGTCTGCCCCCTGGTGATCACTGTGCATCATAGTGACCAGTCATTCCTCCGTTTGGTTGATTTGCATATTAGCCTTTTATTATGTAAAATAACTGCTGGGTATTTTTCTTTGGGTATTTTTTTTTAACAAGCTCATTATACTTAGAACAATATACTGAATTCAAATGCTTACTGGACATTTTTAGATAGAACCACATGAAATTGCAATTTCTAGGAAAAAGCTTGGTCACACCCTACGTGGGAGTCTGTATTTGTTTCCCAATAAATTTCCACCTTTTCAGATAAAAAATTTTGCAGTTTCTGTTGTTCAGAAATGGTCAAATATTAGTACTAATTTTGTACGACTCGAGCTAATAGCATGGTTTCTTTAAAACCCCATCTACAGATATTTCTTGAATTGCTGACTTTGTGTCATGGCTAAATAACTGCATTATAGACAGCTAATCATAAAAATTCATCACATAAACAAAAGATTTAAGGGCTAATGCTTTAATATGTAGCCTATTAATAAAGCAATATTGCTTTTTAATTTTTGACTTTTTATGGAGAAGAAGGGAGGGATAGAGAGCTAGAAACATCAATCAGCTGCCTCCTGCACACCTCCCTCCTACTGGGGATGTGCCCGCAACCAAGGTACATGCCCTTGACCTGAATCGAACTTGGAACTTTTCAGTCCACAGGCCAACACTCTATCCACTGAGCCAAACCAATTAGGGCTCGAGTTGCTTTTTAATAAACAAATTATGAGTACCTACCTATTCAGGATGGGTGGTATGCAAGTGGACTGCTCTTGGTGGAGTACCTAGTACATCATATGCCAGGTTGTGTGCCAAAATGCTTTAACTCATTCATCTTTTCCAAACTTCTGTACAAATAGATATTGCTATTTTATTTATTTATTTATTTATTTATTTAAATATATCTTATTGATTTTTTACAGAGAGCAAGGGAGAGGGATAGAGAGCTAGAAACATCAATGAGAGAGAAACATCCATCAGCTGCCTCCTTCACATCCCCTACTGGGGATGTGCCCACAACCAAGGTACATGGCCTTGACCGGAATTGAACCTGGGACCTTTCAGTCCTCAGGCCGATGCTCTATCCACTGAGCCAAACCGGTTTTGGCTCTATTGCTATTTTAGAGATGACGAAATAAACTTAAGAAATAATGGGTCTACAGTGGATTAAAAGTGAGACTTCAAAATGATATGATATTCAAGGGGGATATAATGTTCTTATTTCAGGATGGTATGTTTGAGCATTTGAATTGCATATGTAAGTGTTTTGGGGTTTTAGTAGCATTTTAAAAAATTTACACCTTTATCTTTTGTGGAAAAGGGGAAAGGAGTGGGTTGGAACCAGATTATGTTTTAACCTTAAACTTTTTGGATCTTTATGTTCCTTAAGCAGAGAATGAAGTAGGCTGCATAAGTTAGCTTCTGGTTTCTCTTCTTTTTAGTGGGCTAGTTACACAATAGAATTGATCGTATACATTTTAGAACATAGGAAAATTCTTTGTTCATATAAGACAATGCTTGATTCTTATTTACAATAAAGTATATATATTTTGAGATGGTGTTAAAGTAGATTGCCATTATAATAAAAGTGGCTGATCATGGAATGTAAATAATTGTTATATAAGACGTGATCTAGCCTGTGAAAAAATCATTTGCCCAATAATAAATATTGGTTAATTCAAGTCGCCGGTATACTTTTTACTCAATAAAACCAAACTAATACTTATTTCAGAATAAATAGATACTTTGTAAGTTGTTTCTTAAAAGCTGAAATATGGATGGTTTCGCTTAATCTATTGTTTATCCCTGAGAAGAGTTCTTGTAACTCCTACTGATCAGAATCAAAAGTGTTTGGAATGAATTTATGTTAAACATGAGAGTATACTTACATAGGAAGCATAAGGGTGTGGTCTGATATTATATCATCCTAGCATTGTGAATCCTGGGATCTTTCTGGCTGTCTTGATTACTTTATAAGCAGTTGTGGTATGACTTTCAGGACGCAGATTAGCATATTGTATCAGAACAAATTTTTTCCAAGTTCTATTGAGATAATTAGCATAAAATATTGGTTTGTTGATGGACACATAATACTTTGGTTAATGTATATTTTAAAATGATTACTACAAGGAGAATTCTGGACTGATTTTTTTTTTTTTTAATGGATTAAATCCAGACTGACCATTCTGAACAGTTTACTATTTTCTTCTTTTGTTTTTGTTCCTTACCTGAGAATATTTTTCCAATTATTTTTAGAGAGAGTGGAAGGAGGGAGGGGGAGAGAAACATTGATGTATGAGAGACATCGATTGGTTGCCTTCCACATATGGCTGACTAGGGCCAGTGATCAAGCCTGCAACTGAAGTATGTGCCCTTAACCAGAATGGAACCTGGGGCCCTTCAATCCGAGGCCCGACCTTCTATCCACTGAGTCAAACTGGCTAGGATTAACCATTTGCTGAAGTGCATTTTGATCATATGATAAAGGCAATTATTTGTTATCTTTAATTCTCATTCATCTTAAAAAAGCCCAATGTTATCTTGTGGGCCTATAAATTTCTATGAGGATTTATATATAGTATATGTACATGGAGCTATATCATCTTAATTGTTTTTACAACCTAGTAGAGAAACAACTTTATTCTCTCACTAGATAAGACACATTTGTTATGCACAAGTCATGGAAGAGCTAAGTGCATAGCTTTTGTAAATATAAGGTCAGGTGGAATTATGGAAACTGCATGTTAGTTGCTAAAGCAGAATTCTACCTAGAGACGTAGGCTCTTTGTAATTTTACTCAGTATTGAGTAAAAAACAAAACAAAAAAAGATTGAATTGAGGGAACAAGGAGATCAAACCAAAATGAGGTTTTTCAAGTTGACAATGAGGTCTGGGTATAGTTTGGTTCAGAAGAACAGTATTTAAGATGGTAAAAAGGAAGGCCTCTGAGATGGTCTGGGAAATTCAACAAATGACATGAATGTTGAGAACAACCTTATCTAGTTATTAAGCTATGAAAATATCTGATTACAATTTTTTGGTTTGTAAAATTTTTATATTGCTGTCTATACTTTTGTGAACTCTAGCCAATGTGGTTGTCTTGGATGTGCCCATTAAGTAACTAATTTTCCTCTTCCAATAGAGTATATTTATTACTAATGTGAATAGTGATTGTGTGTTCCTAAAAGAATGAGGTGAAAATGAACTGGAAGAAGATGACTCTTTGCTTATTTAATTTTCTGCTTTGGTGTAGGAACTTAGTGATTTGGCCCGTGACCCTCCAGCACAGTGTTCTGCAGGTCCAGTTGGGGATGATAGTAAGTAACTTTCAAGTTGATTTTTATGGCTAATTTCATAAAAACTTGTGCCTTTTTAGATAACAAGAGTTTTTTGTTTTGATTTTAGTGTTTCATTGGCAAGCCACAATTATGGGACCTGTAAGTATTAACAATTTAATATTTTGTGCTTAAAATTCAACATCTATCTAGTTGTAATTTTTAACTGTCTTTCCGTTTCTTTTATTACATTGCAATCCTGTTTTGAATATGTCATAGTTGTACTTTTCTTTTGAAAGGAAGAGTAATTTAATGAACTAGTCATTTGTTATGTATAATATGTGTGTGTCCCTGTGGTCTAGAACATAGCATCTCTTTACCTACCAAATAACCCTTCACATCAATCTAGTATTCTTTCGTAGCAGTATAAAGCATTGTCACAGAGCTTCCTGTTATTTGTACAGCCAATTAATTAACTGGCTCTACCAGGGCCTTACTCAAAATATTATTCTATTCAGTTAACTTCCCCAAATCTAACTTTAACTGTATTATTTTTATATTGATTCTTTCTGGAACTTTGGTATTATACAAAATTTGAATATTTTTAGGTAGGAAGTGATATTTTGAATACAGCAAAATTCCTTTCTATCCTGGGTAGATAAGAAACTGTATATGCTGGATAATTGAATATTCAGAATTATGGATACCATCTAAGAATTTCACAGAATTAGAATGCAGTAAAACATCCTGGGGTAAGACTGTATCTTGCACAATACTTAACACTTTTTTTTACTTGGAAGGCACTTTCGGATTTCTATTCTATTCACTGTGTGTCTTAACTGAATTTTCTGCTTTCTGCCCTTTTTGATGATTTAATCTCAACATAAATGGCAATAAGGTATTAGGAGAGAGAATAGTCAATAAGTAGATGTTTATGATTCTAAAAGATCCTTGGAATGGTTGGCCAACAGATGGGTTGGATCAACAAATGTGTGTTCAGCAGTTCTGATTTTGATAATTTCATTTTTTATTTTATTATTTTTTTAATCTCAGCCAATGTGAGCCCCCCTGCCCATGTGCCATTAAGGACACAGATGAACACAATAAACACGATTCATCTCAGGCTTTAAGATACTTAAAATGTACTGGTAAATTTAGACATGAGAAATAAGCAATGTGTGAAATGCTTAGTAGAAGAAATCTAGGAGAAATAAATTGAGTTAGAGTAATTATGAAATATTATGACCCTAGAGTTAAAGATTAAGAATCAAATTAAATCAAACTTGGGGGATTGTATTTAGTTTAATAACTTGAAATATATGTGAGTTATACTAATACCTAAAAAATTAGGATTATTCATTCCCAATCTCAAGAACAATTTTTACTGCTTTAAATTTAAATTTATTTTACTTTTAAAATGATTCTTTCTGTCTGATTTGGTAGCAAAATTGTTTATATATATATATATATATATATATATATATATATATATATATATATTTAATACACATAATTAACTAGTGGCTTCACCTACTCTGTTCCATGAACTGTTTTAAAAGCTGACAATCTTCACATTTAAAAAACAAAACTCTGACTAGGCCCTCATTCCCACGAGCAAAAATAGCTTGGGACAGAGTGGCAGCTGGTTCCCTTTTTAATGTGGGGGTTGTCGTAGTTCTACCAGATTATTTTGCCTAGCTAGATAGAATCTGTAGTCACTTGAAATTACAACTTCTAGAATTTTCCATTTTAGATCACCCACACCCAATTTTCAAAGCAAAGAATTCAATAAAATGCATTATCTATCAAGTAAAGCTCATCTTTGATCCAGAGGGTGCTTTGAGATAATTTCATTATAAAAATTAGTTATCAGTATTAATACTTGAAAGAGTTGGTATTCAGCTCTTTGGTGTGCATATTAAACCAACCCTTAAAACAAGTGTATTGTTTTTCTGCTTGACTTGAGACCTCACTTATACCAACAGTAAAGTTAAAGTGAAACATAAATGAGTAGATTATGCTAGTAATTTTTCAGAAAATAAAAGAAAATTGCTATCCTGACAATTTTTTAAGCTCTTTACCTTATTGCTTTTATTTGCATTTTATATATTTTAGATTATGGCTATTCCTTGCTAAATTATTTTTCAACAGCTGTGTTTTTTTTTTAATTCTCACCTCAGGAAATTTTTTCCCTTTGATTTCCCGAGAGTGGAAGGAAGTGAGGGAGAGAGGTAGAGAAACATCCTTGTAAGAAGAACACATTGATTGGTTGCCTCCTGCAAGCCCTGACCAGGTCAGGGATCAAACCTGCAACTGAGACACATGCCCTGGCTTCAGCAGCCTTTTAATATAATATTAATGACTAGCTGTTTTTGCTTTTAAAAGGACAATAATTTGATTTTTCAGGACTATTTAAATATTCAGTGATTAACCAAAACTAAAAATATATGTAAACCACAACTGCAGTTTTGCTTTGGCTGCGTTATTTCCTGAAATGTACTTGTTTTCTAGAGAGATTATTTCTTACTATTTGGATAATTTCAGGAAGGGGTCAAAGATTACAAAAACTTACCCAAAATACCAATCTTTTCCTCTTTATAAGTAAGCCCTGAAGTTTAAGTGCTTTTTTATAAATAATTAATGATTATCATTGATTTAAAAAAATCATATTTTTGGCTTTTGATATCATCTTTGTGCCATACATAGTAATTTGATTAGGTAAATGTACCTTATTTTGTTAGTATGCCTACCCTATGTGTGATAGAGGTGTGACCTAAAAGAACATGGATAGTGGTGATGTAACAACCCATAATTGCAGATCTGCTGGAAGAACAAATGGTAACAATTAATTTTGCTTGGAGTATTTTTAGTTAATAAAAGTGCCACAGAACTCAAATGGAACTCAAGATTTCTGACTTTCTAAGGAATAAAACATCTAGTAACTTTCCGTACAGAGTCAC
The DNA here is from genome assembly GCF_964339955.1 of Pipistrellus hanaki. NCBI lineage: Eukaryota > Metazoa > Chordata > Mammalia > Chiroptera > Vespertilionidae > Pipistrellus > Pipistrellus hanaki. Next base: position 145,894,358 of record NC_140503.1, read on the forward strand.
TGTTGAATTTTAGTGGATTATAGTCAGGAAATGCTGTTGGTCATTAAAAGTTACGAGGCAAAAATGTTTGGTTCTAATTACATGCGTTAGCGTATTTTTGAAGGTAACATATTTGAAAGTGCAAATACTCATAAAAAGCAATCCTTTTAAAGAATTGACAGAGCATTGCAAAAAATAAAAATAAGTAAGTTAGGCAGTTCGTAAAACTTTTGGCTGATAATTCCTACTAAGAATTGATGAGTTGAAGAAAAATTAACTTGCCTATTGTTTCTGATATTTACATGCTTGATTTTTCTTTAATTGGAAATGAAGCTATCGGAAAGATATTTTGAAATGATTTAGAAAACCACACTGAACTCTACTAATCTATGATGAAGCCATAGAAGAAAGTACAGGCATACTTCAGAGGTATTGTGGGCTAGATTCCAGATCACCTCAATAAAACTGATATTACAGTAAAGTGAATCAATCTTTTTACTAGTAAGCGATCTTGGCTTCAATTTGTTTGAAAAAGCTAAGTGATATCTGTGAAGTGTAGTGAAATGAGTTATGTCTATACCATAACTATGAATAATGTAACCTTTGGTAGCCTGAGCAAAATCAGCCATGAAAGCCATCTGAAATAATTGGTATATTATTAGTCCATTTTCCATTTATATATTATGTTATTTCCTGCAAAATCTATTGATACATAAAAACTCTTCCCTTCACTATCTTACTCTTTAAGAAGCTTTGTAGTCTAGTGGAAGAGGGAACTACAAGCAAATAAGTATATTGGGCATAGTAACTGTAGAGATGGGAGTATAAGGGCAGCCAGCAGATTGGACTAAAGGGAAAGCTGCATTTAGGTATGGTCCTGCAGATAAAGAAGATACGGACACGTCAGAATATTTCAAGTAAGGGTAAATGAGATATGAAAAATACTTATTTATGTGCAGTAATGAGCATATTTGTGGAAAATGAGGCTGACTGGGAACTAGATCATAAAGCATCTTGGAATTTGAACTTGATCTTGAAAGCTATACTAGATTTTAAGCAGAGGATTAACTTGTATCTTTAAAAGACCACTTCAGCGATAGGGCAAAGCTGTAGTGAAGGCAGAAATACCAGTGCTAAGTCATTGCCTTAATGGTAGACAAAAGATGTAATGGTAGACAAAAGATATCTTGGAAGATATCCCCCACCACTTTCCATGGTGGGGGATATCTTCCAAGATCCCCAGAGGATGGCTAAAGCCATAGTTAGTGCGAAACCCTACATATATTATGTGTTTTCCTATGCATACATCCTTGTGATAAAACTTAATTTGTAAATTAGACACTCAGTAAAGGATTAACAACAGTAATAAAAAACAATTATAACACTACTAGAGTACCGATGCACAAAATTCGTGCTGCAAGAGTTGGCCTTCCTTTCCCTGGCTGCCAGCACCAGCTTCCCTCTGGCACCTGAAACCTGGGCTTCCCTCAAAGCACTGATTTCATCCACAAGGTCATCCGGAAGGACATCCAGTCTAATTAGCATATTACGCTTTTATTATTATAGTGTAGAAGAAAAGCTATGTGGGTTATCTTAAAGTACGTTATTGTACTGTATTTACCTTTTCCTGTAAAAGTACTTTTGGCTTTACTTTGGCAGCCTCTCCGAATTGCCAGTATCACCACTTTTGCCCTTTGGGGCCTTAATTAAGTAAAACAAAGGCTACTTGAACACAAGTACCACAATACTGTTACAGTATCTGATACTAAGTGACTAATGGCCATGAGAAGTAGCCTGGGTATGCTGGACAGATGAATGCTTCATGTTATGGGTGGAATTGAGTGGAACAGCACACCTTAGGAACAGCATGGGGCTCTAGCTGGTTTGGCTTAGTGGCTAGAGCATCAGCCTATGGACTGAAGTGTTCCAAGTTCGATTTCTGCCAAGGGCACATGCCCAGGTTGTTGGTTCAATCCCCACAGTAAGGGGTGTTCAGGAGGCATTCAATCAGTGGTTCTCTCTCATCATTGATGTTTCTCTCTTCATTACCCATCCTCTCTGAAATGAATAAAAAAAATTTAAAAAATACAAAACAAAAAAACTACATGCAATTTAAAACACAAGAATTGGTTATTTCATGAATTTTTCATTTAATAATTACTGACTGGGTAACTGAAACTGCAGAAATGAAAACACAGCTAAGGAAGGGATCACTGTAGTAAGATTTTGTGCTAAGGTAATAGGAGCAGTGGGCATAAAAAGGAGAGTAGGATAATTCAAGAGATTTTAAGACTCATTATGATTTGTAACTACTTTGAGTACATGAGACTGATTCGTAACTTTTTATTGTCAATGCTGAGATCCTGATTTGTAACTTTACTATTGTCATTTGAGTTTTGAACATATGAGACATCCAAGTAGGAATATTTGTATGCATTTGAATATATGTCCTGGAATGAAAAACATTAGAGAAAGACTCAAGAATATGATCAGGAGATAAAAGCAGAGGGTGGATCTGTGTGAATATTAACATTTTAGACTTGCCATAGTAGAAGAGTATAGACACTGAGAAAGGAGCAACTTGGACTGATAGGAGCAAAACCTAGGGTAGAAGGTGTGTTGTCTAAAGCAGAGATTCAATGTAAATTCTGGGTTTCTAAGATTTGGGTCAGTTTACAGATCAAAGTAGTCCTTTTTGTTTTTCTTTGTTGTATTTTCACTTTCCTGACAAATTTATGATAAATTTGTTAGAGAATTTTGTTTTTTTAGATGGCATAGCTTATTACTCTGGATCTTGTGGTTAGACCAGTTTTTCCTCTTCAGTTTGTATAATTTTTAGTATTACATTGTCCTTTTAATTTCACAAATATTTTTTTGAACAAATGAAATGAAATTTGGCTTTGCCTAAATGTCATCATTAGATTGCCTTTTCAGAAGAACTCAGATAGATACAGATAGCATTTGACTGTGAAACTTGGAATGAAGGCTTAAAATCTTTTGGGCTTAAATTTTATGTGAATTTTTTTAGGATTATCTTTAAATTGTTAATTGTATTCAGTATGGACTAGATCAGTGGCCTGCAAACTCATTAGTCAACAGTACAACGATTGAAATTTATTTTGAGAGCCAAATTTTTTAAACTTAAATTTCTTCTAATGCCATTTCTTCAAAATGGACTTGCCCAGACCGTAATTTGTGGGAGAGCTATACTCAAGGGGCCAAAGAGCCACAGTTTGCCAGCCACAGGACTAGATAGTATGAAAAGGAAGGAGTTTAAAGTATAAAAGACTCAGAATTATTTTCATTTCTAATTTTCATGTTTCTTTGAACTTGATTTTTTAAAATTTAATCTTTATTCAGATTATTACAATTGTTTTTCCTCTTCCTCCCCCCCACACCCCCCCATAGCTCCCCTCCACCTGGTTCCTACTCAACCCTCTGCCCTTACCTCCCCCTCAGTGTCCTCATCCATAGGTGTATGATTTTTGTCCAGTCTTTTCCCGTACTTCGCCATACCTCTTTACCACTGAGAATTATCAACCCTCTACCATTCTATGCGCCTGATTTTATTATATTCACCAGTTTATTCTGTTCCTCAGATTTTTGATTCACTTGTTGATAGATATGTATTTGTTGTTCATAATTTTTATCTTTACTTTTTTTCCTTCTTCCTTCTTCTTAATACTTTTCAGCATTTCATATAATACCGGTTTGGTGTTGATGAACTCCTTTAGCTTTTTCTTATCTGTGAAGTTTTTTATTTGCCTTTCAATACTGAATGATAGCTTTGTGGGTAGAGTAATCTTGGTTGTAGGTTCTTGCTATATATCACTGAATATTTCTTGCCACTCCCATCTAGCCTGCATAGTTTCTGTTGAGAAATCAGCTGACAATCTTTTTTTTATATATATATAAATTATTGATTTATTTATATATATATATATATATAAATTATTGATTTATATATATATATATATATATATGTTATTGATTTTTTACAGAGAGGAGAGAGGGATAGAGAGCTAGAAACGTCGATGAGAGAGAAACATCGACCAGCTGCCTCTTGCACACCCCCTACTGGGGATGTGCCCGCAACCAATGTACATGCCCTTGACCGGAATCGAACCTGGGACCTTTCAGTCCGCAGACCGACGCTCTACCACTGAGCCAAACCAGTTTCAGCTCAGCTGACAATCTTATGGGTGCTCCCTTGTAGGTAACTACCCTATTTTTCGGACCATAAGACGCACTTTTTCCCCCCCAGAAGTAGGGAAGTCCCTGCGTCTTATGGTCCAAATATAGCCTACACATATACTTTAAAAAAAAAGTTTTTTTACTTGCCCGGCTCTGTGTGCTTGCTGCAGCCACTGTCCATTCCTCCGTGCCCAGAGTGTCTGCCCCGCTCTGTAAACCCCGAGTGGTAGAGGAGTTCCCATGTATGGTAGTCAGCCTCCATGCCCTCGCTGCAGCCATATCTCCATGTCAGCCCAGGTGCGGTGTACGGTAACTGCGTAATCCAAACCGTAATCATCCCCTGTACCCCTTGCTGGCCCGTACTCCATGCCCGGAAGAATGCCGCGTCTATTCCCCCAATCATTCCTCTCCGCCCTCTGTTGCCGTGCTTGACTACTGGGTAGGCGTACTGTAGATCTCAGCAGAACCTTTACCATAAATCTTCAACTTTATTCTAATTTATTACTGAAGTCTCTCGTTATTGTGTTTTACAGTACATTTTGTCTTTTGCTGACTGTATTTGTTAATAATGGTTCTAAATGGTTCTAAATGCTGCTGTTTACAGGGTTGATTACATGTGTTTATGACTGTGATGTTTGGGTTTTAATGCACATAAAATATTTTAGGACACTATTTGTTTCAGAATCTTTTTTTCTTCATTTCCCTTCTCTAAAAACTGGTGCGTCTTATGGTCCGGTGTGTCTTATGGTCCGAAAAATACGGTAAATGCTTTTCTCTTGCTGCTTTTAATATTCTCTCTTTGTCTTTTGCTCTTGGCATTTTAATTATGATGTGTCTTGGTGTGGTCCTCTTTGGATTCCTTTTGTTTGGTGTTCTGTGTACTTCCTGGACTTGTAAGTCTATTTCTTTCATCAGGTGGGGGAAGTTTTCTGTCATTATATCTTCAAATATGTTTTCAGTATCTTGCTCTCTCTCTCTCCTTCTGGGATCCCCATAATTCTGATGTTGGTACACTTGAAGTTGTCCCAGAGGCGCCTTACACTATCTTCAACTTTTTGGATTCTTTTTTTTTTTTTCTTTTCTTTCTTTCTTTTTGCTTTTCCGGTTGAGAATTTTTTGCTTCTTTGAATTTCAAATCTTTGACTTAGTTCTTGGGATCCTCTAGTCTGCCATTGGATCTCTGTATATTATTTTTTATTTCAGTCGGTGTACATTTAATTTCTAGATGGTCCTTTTTCATATATTCGAGGGTCTCATTAAATTTATCAGCCTTTTCTAGGAAATTCTTGAAAAATCTTATAACCGTGGTTTTGAACTCTATCTCCATTCGTTTTCTTTCTTTTCTTTTTTAAAAAATATATTTTATTGTTTTTTTTTTACAGAGAGGAAGAGAGAGGAATAGAGAGTTAGAAACATCTACCAGCTGCCTCTTGCACACCCCCCACTGGGGATGTGCCCGCAACCAAGGTACATACCCTTGACTGGAATTGAACCCGGGACCTTTCAGTCCGCAGGCTGATGCTCTATCCACTAAGCCAAACCGGTTTTGGCCTCTTCCATTTTTTTCATTTGTGATCTGTTTCCTTGTCTCCTCATTTTCACTGCTTCCCTGAGTTGGTAGGGTGGATTTGTGTGCTAGGTGTCCAATAGGTCAGCCTCCCAGTTACCTGAGGTGGACACTCTTGGTGCACCCCTTTGTGGACTGTGTGTACAACCTTGTTGTAGTTAAGCCTTGATTGTTGTTGGTGTCACTGGGGGGAATTGACCTCCAGGCCATTTGGCTGTAAGGATCCGCTGTGTCTATAATGGAAGAATTGCTGTGCTGGAGACACACTTATTGGGCAGGACTTCTTCCAGTGGGGCTTTGGTGCTCACTGAGTCTGCCTCTTGAATGTATCATTTATGGATGTGAGTAGTTGTAATCTGGTGTCATCTCACACAGGCCACTAGATACACTAGCTTCTGGATTTTCAATGGTGTGCCGGTCAGCTACTGTCTGAGGCCACCCAGCAGGAGCTACAGTGGGAAATACAGTTTTCTCCTCTTTGCTTGGAGTTTGGAGGTTTTGGAGCTATCTGACGAGCTGCAGTTTGTTTGGTTAAGCTGATATAGGACATGTCATCTATATGCAAATATCACTGCAGGGAGCTTGGTTGTGTTTATAGATTGTGAGGGGTTGGGTCTCAGGGTGTCACTAGGCTAGGGCATGGTAAACAGCGATGACTGCCCGCCTGCCTTCTATGTGTTTCCACTTTCCAAGTCCCCGTGTCCTGTGCTGCAGTAAACAATGATTGCTGGGTGCACCTCTGTAAAAAAGTAACACTCACTTTCTGACCCAATGGCCGACAATCCAGTGTCTCCCCAGAAATTGGATTTCAGAGTAATTGGGAGCTTGTCTCTCTTTGGGTTGCAAAAAAGCAGCACATCTATTCGCCTACCACCAGCTTGATTCTCGCGCCTCGCTACCTCAGCTTTTCAGCTCTTGTGCATGTTTCACTGCTCTTTTCTTTTTTCTTTCTACTTGTAGAACTTCCATTCAGCCAGCTTTCCTGTTGTTCTGAGTGATAGATGTTTTGTCTTTAGTTGTAGTTTTGAAATTGTTGTGCGAGGCAGCAGTTTAGGTGTATACCTAGGCCACCATCTTGGTTTCTCTTGAATTTGATTTTTCATCAGTAAACTGATCTCTTTTAAACCCCAGGTATTCCCTGTTCATTTTTCCTATCTGTAACATTTCTCATTACATGTCTCTTTACCAAACTGTAAGTCCATCAAGATAAGAAACTGTTCTGTCTATCCCTTATACATACTTTCTAAATAGAAGGAATTAGATTAATTCAACTAGTACTTAATTATCTTACAGAGCTCTGGGGGTTAAATGAGCTATATTAAAGTGTCAAAATTATAACATTTTTTATTTGCCTAACACCCAGAAATGGGCATAGTGAAAAATTCATTTTAACACTATGTGCATTCTCTAGTCACTCTAAATTTTCAAATACATCGTTGTCCAAGGGCAATTAAGCAATTTCATATTTTTTGTTATCTTAAAATGCTGACTCTGTCATCACTGTTGATTGATGTTGATCAGTGGTTTTCATAATATCTGCATTTAAATCTTGGTTCTGTGATATATTATTTGTACACTTGACAATTTTAAATTTCTTCTTTAACCCCCTCTTTATTCATCCATAAACTGGGGAGTAATATCTTTTCTTAGTATTGGTTAAATTAATGTAAAATCCTAACAAGTAGTTTCATACTAATGTTGTATATAATATTTATTTACAATCAAATTCTAATAAGCAAAACAACAAAGGAGAAAGAATACTGCTATAACTTGAAAATTTGTTTTCTGTCGAAATGTAAGGAAAAAATCCACATTGTTTTCCAAATCTAGTAATTTTGTGTATTGATTTGCTGTGGAAAATTCAGTATGCTTTTGTTTTTTGTTTTGTTTTGTTTCGTTTTTTTTATTAAATTATTATCTGTGTACATATTTTAACGTTGCCCCCCACCCCACCCCCCCTCAGTATGCTTTTGAAGAAAAAACTGTCATGGTGTTAAATGAGAAGTTTAAGGAATGAAATTATCTTTAAACAACCTGTTTGTTTCTATTCTTCTCTTGAAGGTAGTTGTATGTTACCTGCAATAGCTAACATTTTGGTTTTTCCAGTGGCCAGGATGATACAAAACCGTTTGTGTGTATATATTATTCTACAAATGTGAGAATTTATTTTCAAATTACAGTTTGTTTAATAATATTGCATATTGACTATTGCTAAGTATAATATTCTTTTGTGAAAATCAGGACCTAGAACACTTGTGTTTCTGGATAATTTTAAAAATGCTTTTGTGACTTATGTAAAATGGGATTTAAATAAATTAGCATTCATGGTTCTATAGGTAATTTTGATTATCTTTCCTTTGATATGAGCTGAATTCTATGTAATTTAACCTTTTATTGCAGTGTAAGTAGTAGGTAATTTTGTTTTGTTATTAGAGAAATGCTTAGAAAATAGAATTGTTACATTTGGATTATTTAGCAGTAATAATTTTAAGTACCAGTTAAGCATATTTTTTTCCCCACAGAATGACAGCCCATATCAAGGTGGTGTATTCTTTTTGACAATTCATTTTCCTACAGACTACCCCTTCAAACCACCTAAGGCAAGTATCCCCCCTCCCCAAAATCTGTTAGTATAGACTTATATTTTATTTCAGAGGAATAGAGCGTTTTTAATAATACAGAACAGATTGACAGTTGTGGCGGGGGGGGGGGGGGGGGAGGATATCTGGCTGGATGAAAAAAAAAAAGGTGAAGAAATTATGCAAAAATAATAATAATAATCTTGTAGACACAAATAACAGTAAGATGATTACCAGGTTACCAGAGGAAAGGGTGAGGGGGGGAGGTAGAAGAGAGTATAGGAGGGATAAATGGTGATGGAAAGAGACTTGAAATGGTGAACACACAATACAATATATAGATGTTGTTTTATAGTATTGTACACCTGAAACTTAATACAATTTTATTAGCCAATGACACCCCAATAAATATAAAAGGAAATTGGGGTTGTGCATAATGTTATATGTAATGGATAAGAATAATTGAGGCCATATATATATATATATATATATATATATATATATATATAGAATTGAGTCACTGATAAAGAATGCTGGCTCTTAATTTTAGTTAAAACAGCAGCTAGACCTGGATTTGAATTTTGTAAATGGAAGTAAGGAACACCTTATCTTTAATGTTGTCAGGTTCAAATATGCTATGTAGGGCCCCCCTTTTATTATTTTTATACAGATTTGGGTTATTAACCCTACTATCTTATAATAGGTTTCCTGTATTCAGTTACAGGACCCATGTGCACATACTGCTGCAACTTAAACTATCATTTTGCTAGCTCTTTAGGCAGAGTATAATTACTTTGGGAATTGAGTTTGCATACATAACTATCAAAACTTAAAAGAGTTACCTAATGTACTCACTGAGGTGGGCTGGTTTACAGGTATCAAAAACATATACTTTACTTTTCAAAGCAGTTGACATAAATTCAACCTATGCAAATAACTTTAGGAGAGGATATACATATAGAACATTGACACTTCACTAGGACCGTCTTCACCATCATCTTATGGATGCAACATAACATTTACTTTAGATGAAACACCTATGATATTCAAAGGTGTATACTGTATTTTATGTACAGTGGAAATGCAAAGTCAAATCTATACTTTTATAACTTGATACCTTAATTAGCTGGTCTATAAATTTTGGTTTACAATCAGCAATTTATTTTTTTTAGGGTTAAAATAAAAATACCTTTGTTACTCTTTGATACTTACAACATGGTAGGACCAAAGATAACCTTCAGAACATTCACTGTATCATTGAGAACCTCATCTTGAAAAATTCACTTCTCAACCTGATAACCCTTTCATACTGATAACTGTATAATTACGCACACATCTCTCAAATGAAAAGTGTTTATACATTAACAGTACAATAGATATGTACTATATATAATAAAGGTTAAAATGGAGCTCTGGGACATATTAATTCAATTTACATTATTTCTAACGGGGGGGTGGGGAATTCTGTTTTCAAACAACCTAACAGAATCAATTAATTAGAGAAACGAGGTTCCAGTGTAATTACTCTTGCCCCAAAGTTATATTTTCTATTTTTTTTAAAAAGAGGAACTCTTAAAGGATTTTTGATCAGAATATGAAGATCAGTTTCTGTAATTTTTGGTCTTTTTATGTATATAAATTTAGGTTTTAGCCATTTGATTTTTAAAAACTATTACAATATTTTAAGCCTTGCTAAAAGTCTTCTCTCTACCTAAGTTAGGATACTTGTTTTTGTTTGGGAGAAATGCCTAAAGGTTTTTTTATTTATTTTAGGTTGCATTTACAACAAGAATCTATCATCCAAATATTAACAGTAATGGCAGCATTTGTCTCGATATTCTAAGATCACAGTGGTCTCCTGCATTAACTATTTCTAAAGGTAAACTACTTTAAAGGAATAGTCTTAAACTGCTCTGATTTTCTAATAATTAAAGGAGTTTGAGTTTTGCACCTACTTGTCTGAGTATTCGGATTTCTTGGTAAGAGTATTCCAGCATCTTTGTTCTTTTAGCATTATTGGTTAAAGAGATTTTGTGGGAAAAAGGTAAAATTCAAGTTAGGGTGTTGGGGCATTGTTTTCAAATAATAAAAGCAAAGTTTATTTTAATTGATTTCTGTAGTATTTTTCAATCTTAAGCTACTTGTACTTCTCACTTGCTACTTTTTGTCTTTGAACTAAAATGGCATATCTAAATTTAATAGAGCTTTTAAATTTTGAGTTTCCAGTATAAGATAATTTTGATTTTGTTGTTCTGTGTTAATTAAGATTAAAAATATTTTGGTAAACCTTTATTAAGCCCTTTTTTTAAAAAAAAAAATAAGGTATGTGTTATGTGAATATGGTAGTTCGTTACTACTTAATAACAGTCTAAAATTAGAGAATTCTTGGAAATCTCTCTAGATCGGTTCTGCTTTTCTACCTTTAATAGGGATTTATTATGTGACATCTCTAATAGGTTGTCTGGTCTTTGAATGAATATTCCAGATGGAGATATGGAGTATCTCTCCATCTTTATCTCCTTTTTTTTATTTCACTGTCACCCCACAGATAAAAATCACCTACCACAAAACTACTTAATGGGAAGGAAGTCTGCCTTCAAGTAATTTTCAGTTTTTGGTATTGGCTTAGCATTTCTTAAGTACACAAAATTAGGTTTTTAATGAGTATGGTAAATGCAAACTGAAACAGGGTGTAAGACAGGATATCATAAATTTTTCATATGTTTGTACAATGTATTTGTATCTCCTTAAGAGAGAGTATAGTATTTCTCAAACTTTTGACTAGAATTATTTTGGGGGAAGAGAAGAACAATTAGCTGCCATAATTTTTTCAAGTGTGACCTGATTTTAAGACCTGTTTTCACCTTTTTAGACGAGATCGGGCGCGTTCAGGGTGGTATGGCCGTAGACGCGGGAGCCGGCCTCCGGGAGCCTTGTTTTCACCTTTTTAGATGAATTTCCATTTTCTTTCAATTTAGGCTCTCTTACCCACCAGGCACCTGGTACCTAGTACAGTAGGTGCCAAGTTTTTTTTTTTTGCTATTGCTGGGAATGCACTATTATAATGAACATATGTTTCTATAAGTACAGGCTGAGTTTTATATCTGCTCCCTTGCACTTGGGTTTAAGATTATATTTTCTTTGATAAATATATTACATTGATGTTTTTTTATGGTATTTTCTTTGTCGTCATCTTAAGATTGTCATACCCACTTCAAGTTTTTATATCTGAAAATTCCATAACATCTTGCACAATGTCTGGCACATTCCAGGCATTTAAAATGACAGATCTATAATGCTTTGACATCTTCTATGTTAAATAGAATAAGGGTAAGAGTTAGCATTGAAAGCTCATTTAGTAATAGACCATGGTGTTGTTTCATTTAGTCAGTACTTTTGGGTATATGGCCTCCACCTTGTAAATTCAAGGGAAGAAAACATATGGTCAGTGGAGCAGTTAGGAGTTTTTGTGTAACTTCTTAGGGGAGGACAGGATAGAACGGATTTTTATTGTTATAGCTAAGAAGAGTATCGTATGGATGTTCCCCAAATATAGTCTTATTAAAGTCTTATTTTTCTCCATCAGAGTACTAAGAAATTCTAGTGACTTAAATTCTAATGCCACCTATTTAAAAAATAACCGTGGCATTATTTGACTACCTTGGAACTCGAGTTTGACAATATTTTAATAGCCAGTACTAACGTTAACCCAACAAAGCTCTATTTTTAGCATTTTTTTTTTTTCACCAGGGCCTTGTCTCCTGTGAAGCAAATATCTGTAAATATTTTTCTCATTGAGATGAAGATATAAACTAAGAAAAGTTTTTTTTGAAGATTTAGGTTTATAATAGCTTTTGATTTCTAGTTTCAGACTTCTTGTGGTCAGCAAAGATGCTTTATAAAATTTTAATCTTGAATTAATTGAAATTTGTTTTATGGCTTATGGTATACCTGTCTTGGAGAATGTTCCATGTACAATTAAAAAGAATATGTATTCTGCAGTTTTTAGATGAAATGTTAAAGATCATCTGGTGAAATGTGACATTTCAGGCCATTGTTTTCTCGCTGATTTTCTGTCTGGATGATCTATCCATTGATGTAAATGGGTATGATAATGTTTTTAAGTGCACTTTAAAATTCAAATCCCGATGCTGGGTGACCACATTTGTTTTCTTGCAGTTCTTTTATCCATTTGTTCACTGCTATGTGATCCAAACCCAGATGACCCCCTAGTGCCAGAGATTGCACGGATCTATAAAACAGACAGAGATAAGTAAGTATGTAGTAGTTTGCAATTTTTCTTAATGAGTTACATTTATATTCTGCTGTAAGTTGTGGCAATGCCAAGAAGACTTGACGCTTATTTCTGGTAAGATGATAGTCATTAGTAGGTTTTAGTTTGTGTGACAGTGAACAATAGCCCCTCTAAAATGTTTTATTTTCTAACATGTTCAATACTTTGCCACTTTAATTATTAACTTTTGGGGAAGAAAGCAAATTCTTCACCACAATTACGTTTTGAAAATAATATTGGTACTATTTTTAAATTTTGGTCTAAATTTCTCAAATATTTGAACTATTTTTATGTGCAACTTTACCATAACTTTTGTATTATAATTAATGCTAAGTATACTTGTTCAATTAGGTACAATAGGTTAGCAAGAGAGTGGACAGAGAAATACGCTATGTTGTAGGGTAAGAGGATCTGCACTCTATGGTGCGCTTATTCATGGTACTGCCAGCACTTGAGTGCTGCATGCTTTAAGGCACTGTATTAACTAACAAATGGTAACCAATGTGGCATTTTTCTGAAAATGGTTCTTTAACTGCTTGATCTCTGTTTAGCGTGAAAGAATACCCAGTAGTCATTGCTTGAGAGTATTTTTGCATGAGAAAGTAGTTATATAGCACTAGTAAAAAATGAAATTTAAATAATATTTCAAACCTCCATGGTGTTTAAATTTTAAGATTGGTATATGTTAAACTTCATACCAACACTATATGGAATGTCATGATGTAGTTTTTAGGTTTTGCTGAGACAGTAATGTAAGTGCGGGGGAGGACTTTTAATTAAACCTACGCTTTTTATTAAGCCTATGCCTATAAATGTTCATTACTGACATGCATGCATTAGTGTCAGCTCTACTTTGTGACTCCCTATATGCTAAGTGAAACCTTTGTTTAAAAGTGCTGGCTTTTTGAGAGGGTATCCTTAAATAAAAGTAACCATGAATTGGTATAAAGAACTTCTATGTGTTAAAGTTGAGAAAAGTGCTTGAACTATGTTTAGTTCTTGGTTTGAAATGAAGCTTAGTTAATACTTTATAAAGTTCAAAACTTTAAATATCAGTTCTGTGCCCTTTGACATATATTCATTTCTTAAGGCTATCATTCTATTTTTTGTTGCTTATGTAAGACTATGGCATGGGTGTAATGGAGAAATTGATGGCATTTATCAATATTAGTGATCTTCCTCAGCATAAATAACCTTGTTTTTGTGTGAATTACCTGTTGATTTTTTAAGCGAAGTTATTTCCAGTATTACCTAGGGATTCCCATTCATCAGGTCTCAAGTGGGATTTGTTATTTCCAATCACTTACACTATTTGAAAATAACCCAAGTGTTAAACATACCACTCATATTCCATTCACAGCAGCCTCTTGAAAACTACTCTTTTACCATCCTCTCCAATGTCTTAATCTTTTGCCTGTGCTTAGGTCTGATATTACTCGGGGTCAAAGTCTAGGATTCTGATAAAATGGGTTAGTTAACTTTTGTTTGGCTTTGATGGAAATTTGTATAGATGTACAGAATATGTGGGCTGTTCTGACAACTCCACAATGAACTGTAAAATTTTTTAAACGTTAAAATTAGTTGGAATGGATACTAACTATAGATTTTCTAAGAAAACATTAGCTCACTTGGTAATGCAGATAAAAGATCTTTGATTTTTTGTGACAATGAACAATAGCCCCAACAATGTCACCCAATCTCAGTGCCACTTTATTGTGTTTATTAAAATACTACATTTAGTGTTTTGGAGGCATAAGGTCCTTATTTTCCACAGTGCTTTGAATACCAATACTATTTCTCCCTGTTTGCTTTATTCCAATCACAGCTATTAGATGACTTTATGATTAGTCTGGAGGTAAAATAGAAGCCTTTCCCTTTTAAATATATATTCTTTTAACTTCTTAAATAATATATTCTTTATTTACAGGTACAACAGAATATCTCGGGAATGGACTCAGAAGTATGCCATGTGATGCTACCTTAAAGTCAGAATAACCTGCATTATAGCTGGAATAAACTTTAAATTACTGTTCCTTTTTTGATTTTCTTATCCGGCTGCTCCCCTATCAGACCTCATCTTTTTTAATTTTATTTTTGTTTACCTCCCTCCATTCATTCACATGCTCATCTGAGAAGACTTAAGTTCTTCCAGCTTTGGACAATAACTGCTTTTAGAAACTGTAAAGTAGTTACAAGAGAACAGTTGCCCAAGATTCAGAATTTTTTTTAAAAAAATGGAGCATGTGTATTATGTGGCCAATGTCTTCACTCTAATTTGGTTATGAGACTAAAACCATTCCTCACTGCTCTAACATGCTGAAGAAATCATCTGAGGGGGAGGGAAATGGAGGCTCAGTTGTCGCATCAAAGGAAACAGCATTATTCTAGCAGCATCCATTCTTGTTTCAGCCTTCCACTGTTAGAGATCTGAGGTTACATGATATACTTTATGCTCATAACTGATGTGGCTGGAGAATTGGTATTGAATTTATAGCATCAGCAGAACAGAAAATGTGATGTATTTTATGCATGTCAATAAAGGAATGACCTGTTCTTGTTCTACAGAGAATGGAAATTGGAAGTCAAACACCCTTTGTATTCCAAAATAGGGTCTCAAACATTTTGTAATTTTCATTTAAATTGTTAGGAGGCTTGGAGCTATTAGTTAATCTATCTTCCAATACACTGTTTAATATAGCACTGAATAAATGATGCAAGTTGTCAATGGATGAGTGATCAACTAATAGCTCTGCTAGTAATTGATTTATTTTTCTTCAATAAAGTTGCATAAACCAATGAGTTAGCTGCCTGGATTAATCAGTATGGGAAACAATCTTTTGTAAATGCAAAGCTGTTTTTGTATATACTGTTGGGATTTGCTTCATTGTTTGACATCAAATGATGATGTAAAGTTCAAAAGAGTGAATATTTTGCCATGTTCATTTAAAAGTGCACAGTCTGTTACAGGTTGACACATTGATTGACCTGATTTATGCAGAATTAATAAGCTATTCAGATAGTGTAGCTTTAGTATGCTGCACATGATACTGGCAACCCTGGAGTTCATAGATGGACTGGGGACCCAGCAGTTTTGAACATGTATATGGAATTGAAGAAATTTATTTTCCAGGTGCAACCCCCATCTAACTAAATTTTTTCTTCACCTTGTACACTTGACAGCTAAAAAAACAAACAAAACCATAACATGGGAGTAATAATGGGTTTAAATTTACAAAATAAAGTACTGTTTGGTGTGGGAGTTGTCATGAGGCTATGTTGAAGTGACTTAACTATGTGGGCTATTGAGTATCCATCGAAATGGGTTTGTTCAGCCATTTACATTAATGAGCATTTAAATGCAACAGATATCATTTCAGGTGACTTAACATGAATGAATAAAAGTCAATGCTATTGGATAATTTTTTGTTTGACAAGTGCTATGTGTGCCACTGATTTAATTTCTGTAGCAACAAGGGCATTATCATTCTTCACCCTTTCTAATTCTGACCATACAGTTTTTCCCTTTTCCTAGTTATTTTGATTTGCCCATTGCTTTCTTACAATCTGTATTCGATTTCTAGCACGTCTGTGACTTTTCTTCACTTCCACGTTTTTGCACTGCTTACACTTATGTGCAATCTTATTCCTTGTCTGCACAGATGTGGAAAGCTAGATATAAAATAAATGTTAAAGCTTGATTTTTATAAACATTTTAATATGTAGTTTGGACATGATTTATTGACTAAGGTTCTCTAAACTGGAAGTGAAATGCATGCCTTCCGAACATGTTCTGGCTTTAATTCTGTAATAAGCATTTCATTGAGAAATATCAATCTAACAATTTTCCAATGAGTGATTTTTATTTTTATTCTTAAAAATTGACTCCAGGGTAGGTGTCATTTAAAACTTTGGATTCAAATTATAAAAAAAGTTAACGTACTGCTCTCTACAAGCTAAGATACACTGTTCCTTGGCTCTATTTTCAAAATAACTACTTTTGAGAATCTGGTCTCAAAAACACAGCTTTAGTGGGCATATCATTATTTAAAAGCCAACCATCGAACACCTCTGTGCTTGCTGGATCACTGATTTGCTTTCAAATTGACCTTTTTAGCCATAGACAACTCTTAAGTACTTATAGAGATGACTTTCTTACACCATTGATTGTTTAACATTAGATGTGTCCAATTCTCTGTATATGACTTGATGCTTTCTACAACACTTCTCTGCCATTTCTAAAGGAATGAGCCATAGAGGCTTCTCCAGGCTTAAGAGAACAGTAAGGCACATACCTGGAAACGAACATTTTTGGGTGTATGGACACTGGACTTAAGATCATCTCCAAGGAAACCTTCAAAAGAATCCAAGAATTGGCCCTTTTATCCCCACATGTTACTAATGCCATGTGTAGGACTCAACGTGAATATTGGCAGATTAAAAGATGATTTTGGTTGTAAGTTTCCTATGTCTTTCAATGCACAAACAATTAGTTTCTGTAACCTATGAGAATTACAGTCCAGTGGACTTGCTAATAGTAAATTATATTGTGAGTGGACTCCTTTTTCCTGGGCAAGTTGGCAATGTGATAATCATATTTTTTAAAAAATTATAGTTTGCTTTCTTGTGTGGGTGTACTCACAATTTTTTAAAGTATGAATCACAACTAGAGGTCTCAGGGGTAGTGAACACTCACTTTTTTTTTTTTAATGGCTTAGTTGAAATACGCTTCAGATACGCTGTATTAGTGATTTGGGGGGGGGGGGGTCACTCAAATTAGCCATGTTTTGTATTGGCATAACAAAGCTGTTAAAATTGTTGATTACACTTTTAGGTGAATTTGTCTTCTATTTTATGAGGAACCCAGTGCAAGTCACTTAATATTGTCTAGTAACATCTGCATAACACTTGTAATAGCTAAGGTTAATTGAGCTTAAAGGAATTGTTACCATTAAAGTCTATTTAAAGACACTTTGGTCTTACTCAGTAATTCCAGCTAACATGAAATTCACACGTTAAATTCTGTTTTGAACATAGAAGTTTATATAAAGAATTTAGGATAGTGATTCTCAAAAAATGATCCCAAAACCAGTAATGCCATTATCTGGAAATTTTTTATATCTTCACCTGAGGATGTTTCTATTAATATGGGAGAGAGACATTGGTCAGTTGTCTCCTACAGGAGCCCTGACAGTATAAAACTAGCAACTTTTTGGTGCACAGGACAAGGCTCTGACTAGCAAAACCACCTAGTTGGAACCATTTGGGAAAATAATTTTTTTAATATATTTTGATATATTTTTTTTACTGAGAAGGGAGAGGGATAGAGAGAAACATCAATTAACTGCCTCCTGCACACCCCTACTGGGTATGTGCCCACAACCAAGGTACATGCCCTTGACTGGAATCAAACTCTGAACTCCACAGGCCAAGGCTCTATGCACTGAGCCACTTTATAATGGAAATTTCCTAGATGCTACTGCAGGACTATTACTGGTTGAGAAACCATGGAGTGGCACCCAGTAGCCTGTTTTAAGCCAAGCAGATTAATTCTGAAGTTTGTTCCTAGCTCTCTCCTTTATAATGCAGTAATCCTTGGGCCCTAGAGTTATTTTACAACTGCTATTTCATGGCTACAGGTATTTAGACTGTATGCCCAAGTAGTACATTTCCATATAATTGACAAATTTGTACTTTGAATTACAAATGTAGACTGATTTATACATTTAAGGTAATATACTACAACTACAGACCCAATGCACAAAGGTTCATGCAAGAATGGGCCTTGCCCTGGCTGCCGGCTCCGGGGTGGCTGTGGCCCAGAGCTGCCTTTCTGCCTTACCATGGTGCCCAGAGGCCTGGAGAGATGGGTGGTGTGAAACCCCTGCATAATCGCCATGGCCAAGATAAAACCATCCAGGCTGCTCGTCTGCTTATGCAAATTAACCTGCCATCTTTGTTGGGTTAATTTGCATACTTGATTGGCTGGTGGGCATTGGGAAGGTATGGTCAATTAGCATGTTATTCTTAATTAGGTTAATCTGAGTAACAACATGACATTCAAATTCATAACTAAGGGGGGGTGGGGAGAGGGTATATTAGTAATTCAATCAATGGCTAGATATTGAAAAAGAGTAACCAGTTACAAAAGTGCTAAATGTTGTTTAGATAGCTGAACAAGGATTTGAATCCTGGCCTCATTCTGTGGTTTTTATGTCAGGCAATTTATTTTATTTATTTTTTTTTTAGTGAAAAAGATGTCATGTTAGGGCTGTTTGCAGTGTTACTAAAATTAAATCTAGCTTAAGGCAGCTGGTAAAACCTTTCAATGTAATGGGAAAAATAAATGGTAAAGGTGTTTGGAAACGGGATTTAAAAGCATGGCAGCTTCTGCTCCTCCCCCCACCCTCTAAAAAATGGAGAAACTTAAAAGATCAAAACTACATTTTTTAGAAAAGACTGAAGTTGGTTGAACATTTGTTTTCTTTACAACTTTATAAATTACCAGTTGCATTATTTTCTGCTAACCTATAAGTACTTGCTTTGTTGCCTCATTTTGAATTTTTTATAATTAACTAGAACAGTGCTTCTGATAATTGTCTCCAAGTTGTACACTATTTCTAGATGAACTTTTTATTTTGAGCCTTTATTTTTTTTCATATATTTTAGGAAATGGTTTTATGAAATAACATTTTCATTTATACATTTTATTGTCTGAGCCTCTGTGTAATCTCGATTCCTTGTTTATCATATCAAATTTAAATAATGTCAAATAAGGCCAAACAATGGGAGTACTTTTATGCTCTATTGAAGAACACAGTTAACCACTGTCATTTGCTGACCTCCCAGCCATCTCTCCTGAACTGCTACCTGAAAGGGTACCTTTAAGAGGTCTAAAGCTGACTTGATATCTACATATAGATGTACACATGCATACCTGTTCTTGGCCTCAATAAATGACATTCAGTTGCACTGGCCCCAAAGCTAGGCATCAACCTTGGTTTTTAAGTTTTATTCCGAACCTACCTGTTTACCATATTCACTGCTGCCACAATGGTCTAAAGCTCCACCATTTCGGATTATAACAATAGTTTACTGAGTGGTCTCCCAACTTCTTCCTTTGCAGCAATCTGTCCTACACACAACACCCAGCATAATCCTTCTAAACTATGTCATATCATTCCTTTGCTACAAGCCTAATGGTTTCCTATCTGATTCAGAGTAATACCCAAAATACTAATAGCAATTTACAGGCTATATTGACTTCCCACCACTTCATTTCTAACCTGCTTGCCTCCAAGACTTCCCCCAACTCCCTCAGCTGTCACACATGCCTCCGCTGAGACTTGAGATGTTTGCCCTTGTTCTTCCCTTGCCAGAATGATTTTACCTTAGATATCATGTGGCTATCTCCTAATTGTATTAGCCACCTTACATGTAATATTTATTGTTTCTCTTCATCTTCACCCCAGAAGGCAAACTATAAGAACAGGGCTTTGGTCTGTGTTCTATATCCCTCAGGGACTAGATGAGGACCTCGCACATTGTTACAGTGGTCACATATTCAATAATGAATATGAGCTTAATGGTAGACTTTACCAAATGTATTTCTTGCTTTATTTTAACTCCAAGAGTAAAAAGTGCAACGTGCTAGAGAAAAATAAGTGGAACATTCTTTACTCTCTACTACAAGTTAAATACCACTATAGCAAATAGATGGACATTTCCATTTCTATCAGTATGGATAATTACCCTGATCAACTGTCTTGTGAAAGAAAAGGCAATGAAACATGCTGGGAAAAAAAACTTTTAAAATATATTTTTATTGATTTCAGAGAGAGAGAAACATCAATGATAAGAGAGAATCGTTGATGTCCTCCTGTATGCTCCCCACCAAGGGGGGTCGAGCCCACAGCCTGAGGAATCAACAGTGATCTCCTGGTTCATAAGTTGACAACCACTGAGCCTTGCTGACTGGTGAGGGGGGGTGGGGGGACTTTTTAAAAGAAGTAAAAAATAGGAGTGCTGTCAAGCCAAAAATAAATTGAAACCAATAACCCAAAGAGGAAGTAGAATATAACCAGAAGCCAGCTTACATCTTGAAAACAAGTCACTTAAAAACTAAGTGAACAGTACTTTCACTTTTGTGACCCTAGCAAACCCCACAATGCATCCAAAGAGTGGTGTCAAACAAGAAAAAAATCTATCCCTAATAAATACAATGCGAAATTTGTGTGACTTGAACCTTAGTGGCAGGAGCATATGCAGCTCTCAGTATTTGTGAAGATTTGCAACCGTAACCCAGAAAACTCAAAACAAAAAAAGTCCCAGCCGAGACCGGTTTGGCTCAGTGGATAGAGCGTCGGCTTGGGGACTGAAGGGACCCAGGTTCGATTCCGGTCAAGGGCATGTACCTTGGCTGCGGGCATATCCCCAGTAGGGGGTGTGCAAGAGGCAGCTGATCGATGACTCTCTCTCATCGATGTTTCTAGCTCTCTATCTCTCTCCCTTCCTCTCTGTACAAAATCAATAAAATATATTTAAAAACAAACAAACAAAAAAAAAACACACAAAAAAAACACAAAGGTATGTTATTAGAAAAAAAAAAAATTTAAAGTCCCAAATCAGAGCAACCATAAGCTGCAGGAACTCACGGTAGGGCGGGTAGGGGAAGTAAAAGGGAACTTAGCACCATGAGTGGGAGCCATCTGACTTGTAAATATTTCAGACTTGAAAAGATCATCCAAATTGGAAAGGAAGAAGTAAAACTATATTCACAGATGACATGATATAGAAAATCCTAAAGAAAAAATTATTGGTGGCAATTGAATTCAACAAAGTTGCAGGATACAAAAGTCAATACAAAAAAAAAAATCAGTTTTATTTCTGTAACTATTAATGAACAATCCAAAAATGAAATTAAGAAAAATAATTCCATTGATAATAGCATCAGGAAGAATAAAATACTTAAGAACAAATTTAACCTAGGAAGTGCAAAACTTGTATACTGAAAACTACAAAACAATTCTGAAAGAAAGGAATCCTAAATAAGACATCGGTCTCTGTTTCTGGCTAGTTGGGCAATCAGCAGAGGCAGTTAAGTAAGATCACCCTTGGTGAGAAAAAGCCAATGTTGTTAGGTCCATACATAGCCTTCGTCTCTGCTCCCATGACCAGGTTCATATGCTCAGTGTGAAGAACTGGAGTGGAGCATAAGCTGCCTAAAATCCACAGGTCCATCTTTTTGTGTACTTGATTGTCAAGAGCCTGCTACGTGGCACATGTTCTCTTGTGAGCAGTAATGTGAGACATAAAGAAACTGATGTATTGTGCCTACTCCGATAAATGTCCATCCATATAATATCCACCCAGACCTCAGTGTCACTTGTCTTCCAATAAAGACTTTTGGCTCTGTCAGTGAGTCAGTATATAACTGTAACTCAAACTACCTCTCCTTTCACATGAATTACAAAATTCAACGTATGTCTTATAACTGTGCACTGGAACATTTCCCTTCACCAGTGTCATTCGGAGCCAATTCTTAGGTAGGGTTATTGTGTGGCAACCATCTATTTATGGCTAGTTCTAATATAGATCGCACTAGCCCACATGTGAACCAGACATTGATAGGTCAGCTGGTCATAAGGAACTCCCCAGGAGGTCATCAGTGAGATCACCAGAGCAACAGGGATAAGAGACATGGAAGGCTAGGCCACCTATTCATAGAATTCACATGCGTCTTCTAGACTTGGCTTGAGTCTCAATGTATCACTTCCTACAGACACTGAAACTTTGCTGCCCTTGCCCAGCTTTATTACTTGGTTTACTGGATAATCCTGCATAGACATTTAGTATACAATAGTCAGATGTTTGGTTTTTACTAAGACCCAGTAGCACACTAGGACTAATTTTCTTTAACAGAGTAGATCACTATGGCGAAATGCATAGCCTTGCGCCAGAAGATAAGGGCCTATACAGAGACTCCTACTGGAGCTTGCCTCAAATTCCATATATCTCTCATGGATATTTCCAACACTATCAGAACTTCGAGATCATATGACATAAATGTGACTTTTCAAGCCTCACCATAGACAACTACAAAGGCCTGTAAATATTTCAAATAATTCATAGACAACCTGAGAGGCCTCATAGGGGCAAGCTGTCCTCCCACAACAGACCTGGTGCACAGCCCAAGTATCGTGATCTCCCAAGGGAGTAGTAGTTGAAGTACTGTTGATGCTCCTCTGGCTGTTCATGCTCTTCACACACAGTATTTACCTTCCTAGCCCCAGTGCCTTCATTACTAGGTAGCTTTATGTGAGGCATTAGGCAGGGGTCTTCCTCAGGTGTATCGGCTGAAATCTCCTAATGGTGGAAAACGTTGAATACATTTATCCCTACTTGGACTCAGTACCTAGTAATTTTCTGCTTCTGGCCCTTCATCCTCATTCTTTACACCCCCACCCCCACCCCAGGGTCTATAAAACAGCCATGACCTTTTTGTTAAGGGCTCTCTCAACAGTGAACTGAATCACATCTATGCTGATTCACCTGAACCTTGACCAGTGTGCCTGCCATTTTACAGAGAAAATGAAACTGGAGAGTTGGCATCTTATCCAGTTTTTAGTCTTTTGCTTATACTATCACAGTAAAGGAGTCATGGCTTCACTATTACTTTTATTTTTTACTCCTTGTTGCTTTAATTAGCTGCTCCAACACCTGACAGCTCAGCTCTTTCCCAACTGAAAACTAGCTTTTGATAGCTAGTTTTTAGAAGAACAAAATCCTCCAACTTTGTTCTTCAGTATTAGTGATTCTGGATCTTTTGCTTTTCCATATAAACTTTAGAATCCGTTTGTCAAACCCACAAAATAACTGGGCTGGGTTTGAATTGGGACTGCCTTGAATCTATAGGTTAAGTTGGGAATAGCTCACATCTTAACAATATTGAGTCTTCCTATCTGTGAACATGGAATGTCTCTTCATTTATTTGGTTCTTCTTTCATTACTTTCATCCGAGTTTTGTAGTTTTTCTCATATAATTATTATACATTTTTATTAAATTTATACTTAAGTGTTTCATTTTCTTCTGGAGTGCTAAAGTAACCAGTATGTTTTTAACTTCAAATTCCAATTCTTCATTGCTGGTACATAGGAAAATGATAGACTTTTATATATTAACCTTGTATGCTGCAACCTTGCTATATTAGTGCCAAGAGTTTTACTAATTCTTTCAGATTTTCAGCATATACAACCATGTCATCTACAAACAAAGATAGCTTTACAACTTCCTTGCCAATCTGTATACTATTTACTTTCTTTTATTGTTTTATTGCATTAGCTAGGACTTCCAGTATGATGCTGGAAAGGAGTGGTGAGAAAGGACATACTTGCCTTATTCCTGATTTTAGTAGAAAAGCTTTTAGTTTCTCATCATTGAAGAAAAGATTGTAGTTTTGTGTAGTTTTGTGTAGATATGCTTTATAAAGTTGAAGAAAATATTAATAAAAATCAATAAACATCTGGCCCTCTACTCCTAATTTGCAGAGAATTTTTATCAAATGGATGTTGAGTTTTGTCAAATACTTTTTCTGATATAGTCATGTAATTTTTAATTTTTAGCCTGTTGATGTGATGAATTACATGAATTGATTTTGAATGGTGAATCCACCTTGAATACCCAGAATAAATCCCACTTGGTTATGAGTGGATAATTCTTTTTATATGTTATTGATTTCCTAGTATTTTGTTATGGATTTTTCTATTTATGTTCATAAGAGATCTTGGTTTTTAGTTCTCTTTTCTTGTAATGTCTTTGTCTGGTTTTGGTATAGAGCAATGTTGACACCATAGCATGAGCCAGGAAGTATTCCCTCTGTTCCTATCTTTTGGAAGAGGCTGTAGAGAATTTGGTATAATTTCTTCCTTAAATATTTGGTAGAATTTAGCAATGAACCCATCTGGGTCTGATGCTTTCTGTTATGGAAGGTTATTAATTATTTATTCAATTTCTTAATAGATAATGGCCTATTCAGATTACCCCTTCCTCCTTGAGTGAGTTTTGGTATGTTCTGTATTTCAAGGAATTTGTTCATTTGAAATAGGCTATCAAATTTGTGTTGTTCATAGTATTTATATCCATATCTATGTGATCTGTATTGATGTCATTTCTGATATTAGTTTTTTGTGTCTTCTATATTCCTCTCTCCCCACTTAGCCTGGCTAAATGCTTATAGATTTTATTAATCTCTTTTAAAAATCACATTTTGGTTTTGTTGATTTTCTCTGTTGATTTGCTATTTTCTATTTCATTGGTTTCTCCTCTAATTTTTATTTCTTTTCTTTGACTAACTTTAGATTTAATTTGCTCTTCTTTTTTTTTTTTAATATATTTTATTGATTTTTCACAGAGAGGAAGAGAGAGGGATAGAGAGTTAGAAACATCGATGAGAGAGAATCATCGACCAGCTGCCTCTTGCGCACCCCCTACCGGGGATGTACCCGCAACTAAGGTACATGCCCTTAACCGGAATCGAACCCAGGACCTTTCAGTCCGCAGACCGACGCTCTACCACTGAGCCAAACCGGTGCGGGCTAATTTGCTCTTCTTTTTCTAGTTTTCAAGGTGGAACATTAGATAATTAATTTTAGATCTTTCCTTTTTTTCTAATATATACATTTTCAATGATGTAAATTTCACTCTAAGCACAGCTTCCACTATGTCTTACAAATTTGGCAAGTTGTATTGCTATTTAGTTTAAAATACTTAAATTTCTCTTTATTATTCATCTTTGAGCTATGTGCTATTTAGAAATGCATTAATTGCACAGCATTTTGAGATTTTCTAGCTATTTTTTGGTTATAGATTTCTAGATTAATTATATTGTGGTTTAAGAGTATATATTATATAATTTCTATTATTTTAAATATGTTAATGTGTGTTCTATGATCCAAACTATGGTCTACCTTGGTAAATGTTCTATGTGAAGTTGAAGTTGAGCAAAATGTGTATCTAATGCCATTGAAGAAAGTAGTCTATACATATCAATTATATCTAGTTGAGTATAGATATGCCATTTAGTTCAATTATATCCTTACTATTCTGCTTGCTAGATCTGTCTATTATTAATAGGTGGGTGCCAACAAAATTAGTGGATTCATCTTTCCCCCCTCCAGTTATGTGAGTTTTTTAGTCATATTTTGATGCTCTGTTGTTAAGCACATCACATTACGGATTGTTATATCTTCTTGGAGAATCATCTCCTTTATCATTATTTAATGCCTCTCTTTACCTTGATAGTTTTCTTTTCTCTGAAGTCTGTTCACTATGAAGTCAATATAGCTACTCCAGCATTCTTTTGCTTGGTATTAGCAAGGTATGTCTTTCTTTATTCCTTTACATTTAATCCATATCTGTCTTTATATTATATTTAAAGTAGGTTTCTTATAGATAGTATATACTTGGCCTTGTTTTTTTGATATGCTCTGACAGTCTCTGACTTTTAATTGGTGTTTTTAGATCATTGGCACTTAAACTGATTATTGATATAGTTGGATTAATATCTACAATATTTGCTCCTGTTTTCTATTCATTGCCTTTGTTCCTATATTTGTCTTCCATTCTCTTTCTAACTTTTGTGGTTTTAACTTAGCATTTTATATAATTCTGTTTTATCGTCTTCATAGCATATCAATTATTTTTTTAAACTTTCCTTAGTGGTTGCCATAGAGTTTGCAATAAACCTTTACAAATTCACTGTCAGAGTCCACTTTTGGATGCCATTGTGCTGCTTCATTGGTAGTGCAAATACCTTTTAATAAAAAAGTATTCCTCATTCCTCCCTTCTAGTCTCTGGTTATTTTACATATATAAGCTATAATTGTTATATATTGTTACTGTTTTGAACAAACTGCTCTGTTAGATCAATTATGAATAAGAAAAATAAAATTTTTCACTATCTTCATTTATTTCTTCTAATGCTCTTTCTTTATATAGATCCCAGTTTTTTACCTATATAATTTTATTTCTACCTGTTAAAGTTCTTAAATATTTCTTAAAAGACAGGCATATTGGCAATGTATTTCTTCACTTTCTGTTTTTCTGAGAATGTCTTTATTTCTTTTTCTCTTTGAAGGATAATTTTGCTGGGTACAGAATTCTATATTAGTGATTATTTTTCTTTCAACACTTTAAATATTTTATTCCTCTATCTTTATGCTTGCATGGTTTCTGTGAAGAAATTGTATGTAATTCTAATTTTTACACATTATAGATAAGTACAGGCCTGGTGCACAAAATTCGTGCACCGGGGGTGGGTCCCTCAGCCTGACCTGCACCCTCTCCAATCTGGGAGCCCTGATGGCTTAGGCCCACTCCCAATGTTCTCTGTTTTCTGCAGGGCCTGGCTGCTCCATGCCTGCTGCCCAGAGGCCCTCAGTGGCTGGGACGGAACACTTGCCTCATAGCCATGGTGACAAAGCAAGCATTCCACCAGGCCACTCACGCTGTCTGCTCTCAGTGGCTGCCCTCCCAGGACTGGGGGACTCTGGTGGGGCTGAAGGGACTGGGCACTGCCATCTTTGTGATGGGGTGACAGCTAATTTGCATATTATCATTTTATTAGATAGGATGGTTTTTAAAAAAATACATATTTTATTGATTTTCCACAGAGAGGAAGGAAGAGGGATAGAGAGCTAGAAACGTCGATGAGAGAGAAACATCCACCAGCTGCCTTCTGCACACCTCATGCCAGGGATGTGCCCGCAACCAATGTACATGCCCTTGACTGGAATCGAACCTGGGACCTTTCAGTCCACAGACCAACTCTCTATCCACTGAGCCAAACCGTTTTTGGCTAGATAGGATGTGTTCTGTTCCTCTGGCTTCTTTCAAGATTTTTTTCTGTATGTTTAGTGTTCTTAAGTCTGAGTATGATATGCCTAGGTGTGGTTGGTTGTTTTTTGTTTAGTTGAGTTTTTTTGAATTTGTTCTGCTTGGCGTTTTCTGAGTTTCCTTGATGTATGGCTTGTGCTCTAAAGTCAATTTAGAAGAAATTATCAGTCATTATTGCTTCAAATATTACTTCTGCTTCTCTCTCTCTCTCTCTTTGTATGCCTTTCATAGTTGTCCCACAGACTTTGGATATTCTGTTCCATGTTTCTCCAATCTTTTTTCTTACAATAGCTTTTCAATTATGAAAGTTTCTGTTGACATATCCTCTAGTTCAGAGAATTTTCCTCCATAATTCTATTAGTGAGCCTATCAAAGGCATTATTTATTTTTGTTATCGTTTTTGAACTCTGGTATTTCTTTTATTTTTTCTTAGAATTTCCATCTCTGTGCCCATTTGTTCTAGTATGCCTTCTACTTTATTCATTAAAGCCCTTGAGATATTAATAAATATTACTTTAAATTCCTGGCCTACTAATCAAAAATCCCTGCCATGTTTGAATCTGGTTCTAGTACTTGCTCTCTCCTTAAATGTATATTTTTTAATTTAATTTTTGCCTTGTAATTTTTTTTTGTTGAAAGCCATATATGGTGTACTAAAAGAAAATGTGGCAAATAGGCCTTTAATGATGTGGTGGGAGTGTATGGGGAGAGGAGAAGCTTTCTATAAAGTCCTGTGATGAAGTCTTAGTCTTTCAGTGAGCTGTGCTCTGGACTGTAAAATTCACAAGTGCTTCTCTCTTTATTTTCCACCCCCTTATGTGGGGAAGGATGGCTAGAGGAGGCTAGAGTTTGGTATCTCTCTTCTTCCAGGTTGGTTAGGCTCTGATAAAACCCCAGCAAGCAAGGCTGATAAAATAATTTCTCTTGAGGGCATATCTTAAGAAAAACAGAATGCTATGGAGTAGTTTAATATGGTTCTTTCCCCCTGCCCCCTGATAAAATTATGAGGGAATTATTCTCCAATCTTCAATATGAGAACTCGGTAGATCTCCTGGAGGCAAAACTCACAAAAATGTGGGTGACCCCCCTGAGACTAGGCACCTTTGAAGTTTTTAACTCTCAGACTTGTCTAAACCAAACATCTAGCTATTCATTAATTATAATTTAGGTTTTCTTAACTTAATACTGGTTACTGTGGGGCTTCTGGCTCATTGGGTTTCTGCTTTGGTAAATGGTGAATCTCTGTATTCACCTGCCTATCTCTCCAATTATGGAGGCAGCACATTTCCCTGTCATCTCAAATGAATCTAAGACAAGCTATTGATTTTGTTTGTTCAACTTTTCACCTTCTTAAAACTTTTTTTTTTTTTAGGATGGAGTGACAACTTCAAGTTTCTTATATGACAAAACATTAATTAGAAGTCTTTTATTTCTTTGATCCATGGGTTTTTGAAATATACAGGTATAATTATTTTTAATTAACTTTATTTTTTAGAGCAATTTTAAATTAACAGAAAATTTGAATAGCTAATACATAGTTTTTCCCATATTCCCCTGGCCCCCTCATATGCAAAGCCTCACATGGATCAAATCTACATCCCCTCCAAGAGTGGTACATTTGTTAGCATCAATGAACTTGCATTAACACATCATTATCACCCAAAGTCTATGTAGTTTACAGCTTACTCATGGTGCTGTATATTCTATGGGTTTTGACAAATATGTAATGACTAGGGGTCCAGTGCATGACAATTCATGCACTCGAGGCAGGGGGTACTCAGCCCAGGGATCTGGCCCAAGCTGGCAGTCAGACATCCTTCCGGCAGCCTGGGAGCCCTTGGGGGATGTCCGACTAACATCATAGGAACAGTCCCTACAGGGAGCAGGCCTAAACCATTAGTCAGACATCCTTAATGCTGCCATGGCGGTGGGAGGGGTTCCGCCACCACTGCTGCCCTGGCCAGTCATGAGCCAGCTTCTGGCTGAGCAGCACTCCCCTGTGGAAGTGCAATGATCACCAGGGGGCAGCTCCTGAATTGAGTGTCTGCCCCCTGGTGGTCAGTGCATATCATAGCGACTGGTCATTCTGCTGTTAAGGTCAATTTGCATATTACCCTTTTATTATATAGTACTAGAGGCCTGGTTCTTGCATGGAAGGGGGGGTCGGGTGTCCCTCAGCCCAGCCTGCACCCTCTCCAATCCAGGACCCCTCAGGGGATGTCCGACTGCCTCTCACAATCCAGGAACACTGGCTTCTAACTGCTCGCTGCCTGCCTGATTGCTTCTAACCCTCTGTATGCCTGCCTGATTGCCCCCACTCACCTCTGCCTGCCTACCTGATTGCCCCTAGCTGCTCCCTTGCTGGCCTGATCACCCTATACCTGGGACCCAGGATTCCCTTCTCTGGACAGTTGCAGCCACCTGGGACCTGGGCTTCCCTCCTTCTGGCCGGCTGAAGGCACCTGGGACCCAGGCTTCCCTCCGTCTGGCCAGCCGCAGGCACCTAGGACCCAGCCAGCTTCCCCAGGGCCAGTGCAGCCTCAGGGAACTATGGGTAGGTGGCCAGGCTCGGGCTGCAGCCCCAGGTGCTGGCGCCCAGGACCATGGAGTGGGTGGCTTGTTCCTCTCCCAGGCTGCAGCCCCAGCCACTGGCATCTGGGATTCTGGAGTGTGCGGCTTGTCCCTCTCCTGGGTTGCAGGTGCAGGCTCAGACACTGGCACCTGGGACCACGGGGCTGGTAGCTTGTCCCTCTCCTGGGCTGCAGCCTGGCTGTTCCCCATTCCTCTTTCACAAGCTCATTTGTGCCTGGATGGTCCCCATTTTTCTTTTATGAGCTCATTTTTACCTGGCTGGTCCCCATTCCTTTCTCTCTAGTGTTGAGTGTCTGAGCAATTATGGCATTATGGCATGACAACCATTTGCATATTAGCTCTTTATTATATAGAATATGTATCTATAGTATATGTATGTACTCTATAGCTTCAGCACGCTAAAAATCCTCTGTCCTCTGCCTGTGTATCCCTTTCTAAACCCTGGCAACTATTGATCCTTTTACTGTCGCCATAGCATTGCCTTTTTGAGACTGTCATTTAATTGGAATCATACAATAAATAGCCTTTACAGATTGGACTCTTCCCCTTTATAATATGCACTTAAGTTTCATCCCTGTATTTTTATGACTTGATAGTTCATTTCTTTTTGGTACTGGATGTTATTCCATTGTCTAAACTTACCACAATGCATTTATCCACTTACCTATCGAAAAGATACGTTGGTTGCTTCCAGATGTTAACAATTATGAATAAAACTGCTATAAACATCCATGGGAGTGTTTTCATGTGGACATTACTTTTCAACTCCTTTGGGTAAATACCAAGCGGTGTGATTGCTGGATCATATAGTAAGTGCTTGTTTCATTTTGTAAGAAACTACCAAAATGTCTTCTAAAGTGGCTTTACCGTTTTTGCATTCCCATTAGCAATAAATAAAAGAGTTTTGTTGCTCCACATCTCTGCCAGCATTTGGTGGTGTCAGTGTTTAAAATATTTACTATTCTAGTAGTTGTGTAGTAGTTTTAATTTACATTTCCTTGATGATATATGATGTGGAACATCTTTTCATATGCTTATTTGCCATCTGTTTTTTTTTTTAATCTGTTTTTTTTTTAAAAAAAAAACTTTGACACTGTTACAGATGTCCTCATCCCCTCCACCCCTCTTTGTCCACCTCCATCCAGCCCCTGCCACTCCTCCCTTGGCCTTCACCACTCTGCTGTCTGTGTCCATGGCTATGCAGGTATGTTTTTTGATTAATCTCTTTACCTTCTTCCATCCAGCTCCCCTTTCCTCCCATCCCCTCTGACCTCTGTTAATCTGTTCCATGTATCCAGGCCTCTGCTTCTATTTTGCTTGTCAGTTTATTTTGTTCATTAGATTCCACATATGAGTGAAATCATATAGTGTTTGTCTTTCCTTGATTGGCTTATTTCATTTAGAATATAATCTCCAGGTCCATCCATGTTGTGGCATAGGATAAGAGTTCCTTCTTTCTTACAGCTGTGGCACATATACACAGTAGCATACTATTATGTATATGTACCACAGTTTTTTTTTAAAAAAATATATGAGTTTTAGAGACATAGGAAGGGAGAGGGAGAGAGAGATAGAATGATGAGAGTCATCAGTCAGCTGCCTCCTGCACACCCTCTACTGGGGAGTGAGCCCACATCCCAGGTATTGAAACTCTGCCCTGACTAGAAAACAAACCTGTGGCCTCTTGGTGCATGGGTGGATGCTTTACTGCTGAGCCACACCAGCCGGACTACCACAGATTTTTTTTAATCTGCTCATCTACTGAGGGATACTTGGGCTATTTCCAGATCTTGGCTATTGCAAATAATGGTGCTATGAATATATGCATATATTCTTTCTGATTGGTGTTTTGGGATTCTTGGGGTATATTCTTATAAGTGGGACCACTGGGTCATAAGGCATTCTGGCCAACATCTGTTTATTTTATTAGTGATAGCTGCTCTGACAGGTATGAGATGGTATCTCATTGTGGTTTTGTATATATTTGTTAGCTCATTTTTTAGTTGTGTTGTTTGTGTTCTTATTTTGGGGTTTAAGTGTTCTTTAACTTTCAAAGGGGGCACTTATGGCCCATTATCCCTAGCTTTGGGGATTAAGCAGATACTCTGAGTCATTTTTCTTCTCTTTGTTATACTTTATGTGATTATCTCACAGGATTGGAACATCCTTGGCCTTGGTATACCACGGCATTCCAATGAGTTTACTTACCAAGTTCATACATTTAGAGGTGAAGGGAA
This sequence comes from Pipistrellus hanaki, assembly GCF_964339955.1. Classification (NCBI taxonomy): domain Eukaryota; kingdom Metazoa; phylum Chordata; class Mammalia; order Chiroptera; family Vespertilionidae; genus Pipistrellus; species Pipistrellus hanaki. Next base: position 145,926,690 of record NC_140503.1, read on the forward strand.
TAGTGTCAGATGGACCAAGAGCCCTTACTGGCCTCCTGCAGCAGATCACTGACCCTGCATGCCATTTAACTTTGTCTCTTTAAACCGGGGAATTATCACTTGATCTAAATAATCTGAATTCTGGGGAGCATCAAATGAGATGACCAAAATGGGATTTACTTATACAATATAAAGCTATAGAAACAGGTGACTTTTTAAAAATTGCATTTGCTTTGTGCCTTTAAATTACATTAAGTTGACAAATTTTATAAGTATTTCAAAATAAGATTTATTCTTCCCGGAAATAATGAACAAAAAAATTACCCTATAACAACATGGGAACTTCATCATATCACTTGTGCCAATGCCCATTTTAGGCAGAATACTTGTTAGGGCTTTGCATTTGCTTTAAGCTCTCTGTTTTCAAAGTGACATAATCCAAACGACATCATGTCTGTGTTCTGGAACGAAAGGAGGAACGACGTCTCCTTCTCTAAAATATTTAAAAAAAAAATATTTTTTTAATTGATTTCAGAGAGGAAGGGAGAGGGTGAGAGAGAGAAACATCAATGATGAGAGGATCGTTGGTAGACTGCCTCTTACATGCCCACTACTACAGATTGAGCCCACAACCTGGGCATGTGCCTTGATCTGGAATTGAACTGTGACCTCTGGATTCATAGGTCGATGCTCAACTACTGAGCCACACCGGCTGAGCTAGAATATTTCTTAATATCAATAGAATAACAAAATATATCTGAACACATTTGCTGGAATGACTTTTCCTTTAGGTTGGCTTAATGGGATCTCTGGGATTTACAAAAAAAAATTCCTTTGCCATTCTTGAAGCCATAGTCATGTTATAAGTTTGAACAGACCAGGTCTGGCTGTCTATTGCCATGCATGATGGTATATTATTTGAATTGAGAGTTTTGTTCCTATCAAAAGTAAGAATGCTTCTGGGGTGAGGAAGCCTTTGAATCAGCCAGAAACCCTTCCCTTAAATATTAACGTGTTCAACTGCAGTGAGACTGAGAGCCCGGAGAGGAGTGTTTTGGTCCTACCTGCCACTCCCGTAAATGACAGACCCATCTCCCAGCTTGTTTGGACCCTTCCACCTCAAAGACTTGGGCTGTGTAAACCCGAGATGCTAGGTTTGTGAAAAACACTGATTCTTAAAAGGTAAAATGTTGTCCTGTGTCTACAGATTCACACACGTTCAGGGCCATTATAAAGCAAAACAATTTGGATTTGTTTGGTGAGGGAAGAATTTCTCTTCAAAGACTTTCTCCTAAGTGAGGAAATAAGGCAGATGACATCAACACAAGAATAAACCAGTCTATTTTTTGCCATGCGAAATTCTCTGTGTCAACTTCCTAGGATCACGGTAACATTTTATTGCAAAAAACGGGAGTCAAGAGGCCATGTGATTACTGTGTTGGTTTTTCTGGGTACCCTCGCATTGTTAGGGACAACCATCTATTTATTTTATTTTTTATATATATTTTATTGATTTTTTACAGTGAGGAAAAGAGAGGGATAGAGAGTTAGAAACATCGATGAGAAACATCGATCAGCTGCCTTCTGCACACTTACTACTGGGGATGTGCCTGCAACCAAGGTACTTGCCCTTGAGTCCGCAGGCCTACACTCTATCCACTGAGCCAAACCGATTAGGACTATTTGTACTATTTTTTTAAAAAAATATATTGATTTCAGAGAGAAAGGGAAGGGAGGGAAGGGGGAGAGAGAGAGAGGGAGAGAAACATCAATGATGAAAGAGAATCATTGGTTGGCTGCCTGCTGCACATCCCCTACTGGGGATAGAGCCCACAATCCCTGCAGCGCTCTGACCTGGAATCCAACCTTGACCTCCTGTTACACATAGGTCAACGCTCAACCACTCAGCCTGGCTTTTTTTTTTTTTTTTTTTTTTTTTTTTTTTAATATTTTAGAGAATGAGACCATCAATCAGTAGGTCCTTCATTTTCGCCTGGGAACCCACCTACACAAGCGCCTACGTCACTCACATGCAGCACATCCACAGCAGTAATGAAGTGACCCAGTAAAAAGAATTTAAAAGGAAGATTACAATTCCTGACCTTTACTTGTGCTAACTAAATAACAAAAAACATAGAGCACATATGTACATATGGTGAAATGATGGACATTTTTTTAAAAAAAATATATAAATAAATGGGACATGGCGAGGTAACCACGAAAGGACGAACATCGAGTCCAGCCTAACCCGAAGACTGCCTGTATTTAACTCATGTGATGCTTCTACGGTAACGACCTGAAAAATCTCTGTCTACATTTTTTCCAGTTCAGGAAACGGAGGCCCACAGATGGGGCAGAAGACTGTAAATTTGCCTGCGCGTGTCGGGAAGGTGTCAGAGCCCCAGGAGCCTCCCCTGACGGGCTTCACCAAACAGAAGGTCTTTCCACCAAGATGACCGGCGACCCCCTGCTGCGCGCTGGGCACGCGTTTCTCAGCCCGAACCCAGCCCAGGAACCAGGTCCTGGGAGCGATCGCCGCTCCTTGGAGGGCGGGGAGCGTGGAGGCCCCGGGGAGCTGCAGGGGGTGGGCGTTCCCGCCGCCTGGCGGGCCCAGCAGCGCGGAGGGGGTCTGGGGAAACTTTGGGGAACCAAAGTGGTGGGGTGTCTCGGAGTTTCGTTCCTCCCTGGCTGTGGTCTCCGCGGGCCATTGTGTCCCAGAGCTCCCGGGACTGTGCGCCCTCCGCTCCCCGGGGCTGTGGGCACCGATCGCCGTGTTCGGCTCCGTCTCCCGTTTGGACAGACACCCGAGCAGCAGGAATGGGCGCCGAGGAGGGCGCGGGGCGCAGCGCCAGGAGCCCCAGCAGCACGAAGCGGCTGCCGCTTCCTCTCCCGCGCCCGCCTCGCGTCCCGGCCGCTCAGCTGACCCGCGGGCGGGGCCGGGGCAGGGCGGGGCCGGAGGGGCCGGCGCCTGGGCTCGCGGAGCGCCGGCCGCGGCTTCCGTGGCCTCCCGCAGACACCGTCCCCCGGTCCCAGCATGCGCCCCTGCCTGCTCCTGCTGCTCGCGCTGTGCGGGGCGGACCCCGCGGCCGCCGCGCGCAGCTTCAGCTTGCGAGGAACTTGGAGGATCCGCAACGGGAACGGCTCCCTGGAGCTGCCCGGGGAGGTGCCCGGCTGCGTGCACACCGCCCTGCTCCAGCGCAACCTCATCCAGGTACCGTGTGCGGCCGCCCCGCCAGCCCGAGCCCCGTTTCCTTTGCGGCCAGGGGCGCAGGTCCTGCCTGGGAGCCCCCTGCCCCGGGCGATGCTCCTCTGCTGGGCACTGACACCCCCATGCAGCGTGTGGTCTCTGGGGGCACTGCCAAGGCCGTGTATGTGCTGTTGGAGAAGTGCACCCCTGGGGGCCGGGCTGGATGGAGACTCACCCGCGCCCGGACCTCAGGAGCTGGGAAGCGGAAGTTTCTTTCGGGCAAAAGGTCTTGCTCCTTGGGGTGTACTTACTGCCTCAGCTCTCCACTGAAGAGCGGATAGAAAGGACTTGTTGTCACCCACAAACCCATAAAGCCTAAGGTGTGTGTGTGTGTGTGTGTGTGTGTGTGTGTGTGTGTGTGTTACTGTTTCAGCTACTTGGGGAAACTGTTGTGTTTTGCTAAGTAAACGCTAACTAGTAATGTCTCAGGCTTTCATTTTCGCGGTTAGGCCTCGGGGAGTCTGATTTGGGGACTTTGCAGCACCTGGGTTGAGGAGACAGACCTGTGAGTGTAAGGTTAGGGACTGTCAGTGCAGGTGTGGAGGCTGCATAACTTTCAAAGCTGATTGGAATATGAAGAGAGGTGCTCTTTCTTCTCAAGGCATGCGATGTGCGTGTGTTTAATAGATGCTCTAATTCAGTGTTTCCCAACCTTCTCTCATGATGAGAATCACCTGGTGGAGTTGTTAAAACATAGATTCCTGAATCCCAACTAAGAAGTGCTAAACTAGAATTTTTGGGAACATATAGGTAAAATTGTATACTTAACTAGTGCTCTAACACAGATGTTATATACAGAGCACTAAGTTAGGTATGCAATTTTACCTATATGTTCTCAAAAATTCTAGTTTAGCACTTCTTAGTTGGGATTCAGGAATCTGTGTTTTAACAACTCCACCAGGTGATTCTCATCATGAGAGAAGGTTGGGAAACACTGCAGTCTAATTTGTAGACTCGTGGAGGACATTTTCCTGGTTGATTGCCTGTGTGCGCAAATGTTTGCAGACTTTCACCTTCCACTGTTTTCATGGTTCCATCCGCTGCAGGTCATTTTCCCATTGTATGATTATCTTTGGCTGGGACAAGATGCATTTAAAAATATATATTTATATTTATTGACTTCAGAGAAGAGGGGAGAGGGAGAGCTAGAAACATCAATGGCGAGAGAAGCATTGATCAGCTGCCTCCTGCACGCCCACACTGGGGAATGAGCCACCAAAGTAAGCATGTGCCCTGCCTGGGAATCCAACCCTGACCTTCTGGTTAATTGGTCTGTGCTCAGCCACTGAATCAGGCTGGCGGGGCAAGGTGTACTTGCTAAGTAGTTTGCATGCATGGTCTCATTCCTTATAAGAACTCTATGGAATGTGTCTTTGCATTAGCCGGGAGCAGTTGAGAGAACATATCCAAGATCACACAGCAACAAAGTGGCAGAAATGGAATTCTAACCCAGGCTGGCCTGACTCCATAGCCTGGGTTCTGTATTATTCTGCTCTTACCCTGGTGTTTTGAAAAACTGTGTATTTTTGAAGCACTGTGGTTCACAATCAGGAGTATCATTCACATTTTACTTAAGTGACAAGATGGTTAACGAGGGTTATTTTCTGCATTAGCTCTTTTTCAAGAATGCTTGCCAGAAAGGAAGTGTATTTGACACCGGCTACAGCTTTTCTGTGCAATTCCTTGGTGGTTTAAGTTTGGAAAGCTTTTTTTTTTTTTTTTTTTTTTTTTTTTTGAGTTTCAGTGTGCCAAAATGAGAAAAAAAACGGTAATATCTCTTTATACTAAATATTTTGTGACAGTTTTATGTGCAGTAAATATATTTCTGCAAACCATGTTTTATGGCTCTTTTTTTATTCCATTGTGTACTTGCCATCATTTATTTTCTTAGACAAATTTTTAGAAGTGGAATTGCTGATTCAAAGGGTATGCCCTTTTTTAGTCTTTTAATATGAACTTCCAAGTTTGTTCTCCTTAAAAGCTGTACTAGTTTTATACTCTCATCATCATTTTATGAGAATGCTTATTTTAGGTGCAGATTTGGATATTATTTAAAAAAGAAAAAAAATCAAAACAGCCGAAACCGGTTTGGCTCAGTGGATGGAGCGTCGGCCTACAGACTCAATGGTCCCAGGTTTGACTCCGGTCAAAGGCATGTACTTTGGTTGCGGGCACATCCCCAGTGGGGGGTGTGCAGGAGGCAGCTGATCAATGTTTCTCTCTCATCTATGTTTCTAGCTCTCTATCCCTCTCTCTTCCTCTCTGTAGAAAATCAATAAAATATATTAAAAAAATCAAAACAAAACAATGTACTTTCTAGTGGGGTTAAATGTATTTTATATTTTTAATATGTTTATTGGTGATTTATGTGTTTTAATCTATTTTTCTATTAGCTATTTATCTTTAAAACAGATTTGTTAGACCTGTTGTTTAATTTTTTAGAACTTTCCACTTGTTAATGATTATTTTGCATTTATGTTTTAAGTTCTACATCTTACTAAGTTTTTTCTTTTATGATTGTTTCTGTCTTTGGGATTATGCTTTGAAAGTAATCCCCTCTCTTCCAATTAAATAAATATTTACATGTATTTTATCATTTTAATATCTTTATAGTTCCTTTCTTATATTTAAAAAGGGTTTAATTTTATATATTTTTATTGATTTCAGAGAGGATGGGAGAGAGAGAGATAGAAACTTCAATGAAGAGAAGGAATCATTGATTGGCTGCCTCCTGCATGCCCCGTACTGGAGATTGAGCCCACAACCTGGTATGTGCCCTTGACCTAAATCAAGCCTGGACCCTTCAGTCTGCAGGCTGATGCTCTGTCTACTAATCCAAATTGTCTAGGGCTATATTTAAAATTTTAATCCATTTGAATTTTTTTAAATGCTCACTTAGTTTTTTTTACTCTATGATTTGAATAATGTTTCTTTTGTCTACTGATATGAAAGACTAGTGGCCCAGTGCATGGGTTAGGGCACATTGAAAGGAAGTTAATTAGAAGAAATATTTTAATATTGCTATTTGTCCTTTCTCTATAATAGAATAGTCAATCAAATTCACAATCGACAATGACTGACTGAAACACACGTGTGTGATTTGCACCAGCCAGAGCTTTATATGTACATGCTACGGTGCCCACAACCACTGTTTCCAGGCTGGGCTGGGCTGTGGGCTGCATTTTGCGTCATGGGTCTTGGCAGCGTTGGCTGTGATTTGGTGGGCTGTTGTTCTGGGGTGGTGACGGGGCCTGTGTCCCACTTGGGGGAAGCTGAGTGTTGCTTTATCAGCACCAGGTTCGTGGTACTGTATTTTTGTAAATGGCCAGTGTGCGTCACGGCAGTTTCTGCATTGAACGACTGCCCCCTCATGGTCATTACATGTCATAGCGGCCAGTTGGATGGTCAGAGGGACACTTTGCATATTAGCCTTTTATATATATAGATTACTTTCATCATGCATGAAATTCACATATACTGATATTATTTTCTTATTCTCTTTCTGTAAATTCTTTACAAATAATTATAAATATTTAATGCTTATTGTACAAAAAACTAGTACAGAAAAATATAAAATATAAGGAAAGGAGAAGGCCAATAAAAAAGCATACTATAAAGCAGAGGTAATCACTATAAATTTTTTAATGTATATCTTTCTAGATTTTTCTAATATATTCAAAGAAATCCAATAATATAAAGATGAAATAAATCTTTAAGATAGTTTTGTAAGTAATTTCATCATTCAAAATATATGGTGAACATCTTTCTGTATCTATGTATTTATTAGATCTAGAATAATTTTTAGTAACTACATAGATTTTTATATAAAGATGTATTCTTAAAATCTTAAAAATAGAAGAAAATATATAAATCCTAGTGGCCCGCTGCATGAAATTCATGCATGGTGGGGGTGGGGTGGGTCCCTCAACCCAGCCTGCACCCTATCCAATCTTGGACTCCCTTGGGGGATGTCTGACTGCCAGACAGGGATTGGGCCTAAACTGGCAGTCAGATATCCCTCTCACATTCTGGGACTGCTGGCTCCTAACCGCTCACCTGCCTGTCTGCCTGATTGCTCCTAACCACTCTGCCTGCCAGTCTGCTTCACCCCCAACTGTCCCCAACCCCCACCTACCCCCCCCCGCTGGACTGATCGCCCTCAACTGCCCTCACTGCTGGCCTGCTCATTCCCAACTGCCCACCCCCCTCCTGCCAGCCTGATCGTCCCCAACTGGCCTTCCCTTCCCCGCCAGCCTAATCACTCCTAACTGTCCTCCCCTTCTGGCCTGATCACCCCTAACCGCCTCTGCCTCAGTCCCACCACCATGGCTTTGTCTGGAAGGATGGCTGGAAGGTCTTCACTTCTAATTAGCATATTACCCTTTTATTAGTATGGATACACATATACTAAAAATGGTAGGCACCAGATGCTTAGTACTTTTCTCTAAATTTTATCAGTACCTTAATTCTTCACATGTAATTGGGACAGATGGTCAGAGAAGAATATTTTTAGATGTGTAAATTTATAAAATATAAACTATAAGGTTATAGCTCAGTAGCTACACATGTGATTAACAAGTTAGTTTGAATCACTGTCCAAGGAGCCAGGAGTCTGTCCTTATCACTCATAAATAAAATATGTGCACCTGTGTGGATAAATGTATATTTTGGTATCGTTTGAGTATTCAAGAGGCAATTGCCATGTGAATATACTTTTAAAACATTTTATTTTAGTGAATTTCAAACAAATGTGAAAACGGTAGCTAAATGAACTCTCATTTACCCAATACCTGGCTTCAAAAATCCATGACTCATTTTGTTTGTTCCCCCATCCACTATGCCCACCTCCCTTATTTTGTTTGGTTTTGTGTATTTTTTAAAAAAATTCTCAACCAATTATATATTTATTGATTTTAGAGAGAGGGAGAGAGAGAGAAACATCCAGGTGAGGGAGAAATAGCGATTGGTTGCCTCCCGAATGAGCCCCAGCCAGGGATTAAACTGGCCTTCTGGGCATGTGCCCTGACCAGGAACCAAACCACATCCTGTGGGATACCGAAGGTGCTCCTACCTACTGAGCCAGCTGGCCAGGGCTCCCCACTGAGTTCTCACCAACCCACCCCATCTCAGAGGCAGCAACTATGGCTGTGGGTCTGTTTCCCTGCCCGTCCTCGCTCTGAGAGCAAGTGTGATTGGATCTTCTCCTCTGATCTTTCACAGCAGTCATGAATCTCTCTTCAGGCATCTATCCTAAACTTTTAAAAAATATATATATTTTATTGATTTTTTTTTTTTTTACATAGAGGAAAAGAGAAGGATAGAGAGTTTGAAACATCGATGAGAGAGAAACATCGATCAGCTGCCTCCTGCACACTCCCTACTGGGGATGTGCCTGCAACCAAAGTACATGCCCTTGACTGGAATCGAACCTGGTACCCTTGAGTCCGCAGGCCGACGCTCAATCCACTGAGTCAAACTGGTTAAGGCATATCCTAAACTTTCATGAGTCTGGCCCTTAGGAGTGGGCTAAGAAAACTGCCTTGTTACCTCTTTTAAATTCCCCTTTTAAATCCTCATTGGTCATAAAATAAAAAATGTCTTTACATTGTAACTCCTTTTCACCTAGAGGTATGTTATTTGATAAGCGCTATTTAGTAGTTTAAACATTTTAGAAAAAAATATTAAGTTCACTAAAATGTTTTTTTTTTTAAATATGTTTTTATTTATTTCAGAGAGGAAGAGAGATAGAAACATCAGTGATGAGCAGCAATCATTGATTGGCTGCCTCCTGCACGTTGGACCAAGCCTGCAACCCAGGCATCTGCCCTTGACTGGAATCAAACCTGGAACCTTTGGGTCTGCAGGCTGACGCTCTATCCATTGAGCCAAACCAGCTAGGGCTCACTAAAATGTTTGATGACTCATGAGCTTGAGATCTCTTTTACCTATGTGCATCCTCTGAAGTAAGAATTGTAGCTGAGGCTCATATATATATATTAAAATATATATTTTATTGATTTTTCACAGAGAGGAAGGGAAAGGGATAGAGAGCCAGAAACATCAATGAGAATCATCGACCAGCTGCCTCCTGCACACCCCCCACCGGGGATGTGCCCGCAACCAATGTACATGCCCTTGACCGGAATCGAACCTGGGACCTTCCAGTCCACAGATGGACGCTCTATCCACTGAGCCAAACCGGTTTTGGCTGAAGCTCATATTTGACGATAGAGAAACTGAGCTTAGTTGAAAGTAGCTTAGCTTCCCATGAACAATTTCTTTTTTATTTAGTACTCAGCTCATGGAAAGTTATATGCATGTGTGTGTTTATGAATTTTAAAGTCTAATTTAAATGAATACCCACGTGCCTGCTATTCAGTTTATGAGCCTGCACGTCCCAGTACCATTGCAATGACCTCGCGCCTCCCAGTCCCACCACCAATATCCTGAATTACCATTCTTTTGCTTTTTACAAATTAAGGTTTTACCAAATATCGGTGAATTGTAATATGTTGTTTAATTTTCTTGTTTTTTTAAAAAAATATATTTTATTGATTTTTTACAGAGAGGAGGAGAGGTTTAGAGAGCTAGAAACGTCGATGAGAGAGAAACACCGACCAGCTGCCTCTTGCACACCCCCCACTGGGAATGTGCCCGCAACCAAGGTACATGCCCTTGACCGGAATCAAACCTGGGACCTTTCAGTCTGCAGACCGATGCTCTACCACTGAGCCAAACCGGTTTTGGCAATTTTCTTGTTTTTGAATAAGTGTTTTTTTAAACTAGGTTTATTTGTTTTTGCCTGTGTCCAAGAACATAATATGTACATGAAATGACTATAAACTCTTCTTTTCTCCATTGAAATAATTATGTCTGGGATAGAACCAGACATTGGACTGAAGCAGAATTGGGAGTAGAAGAGATATTCCTTATATAGTCAAGGAGTCTATGTGTCTATATGCAGATATATGTAGAGGTAGTTCAGAAACGTCTAGAGAAAATGAGACTTATACTGTCATTTGCATGGTTGGGTGACACAGAGTGTGTTGATTTATAGTAAGTGTGGTAAATACCAATTATAAATAACTGGCGAAGGCCCCACATGGCCTGTTTATCTCCTGGTTCCCACTTGGTAGGTGGCAGTGGCATTGGGATTGCTGACAGCATTTGTGACATGGATGGCAGTGCCAGGTATTGCTGAGGCATGTGGCCTGGAGCCAGCGATGCTGGGTCTGCACCAGTAATCCACCACTTAATAGTCATTTGACTTGGAGCTTTGGAGTCTTAATAAAGGAGTGAGGGTAATACCTGCCCCACAGGGTCCCAGGCAGTAACTCTCAGCTTCTGTTGTTGTGTGATCCCCTGGTGTAAAGGGTCAGTGTGTGCGGCGTCAGGTACAGTCGTGTGGCTGGAAGAGTGCAGACCTTGGTGTTAGACTGAGTTGGTTTCCTTCCTGGATGGACCTCAGGAAAGCCACCCCACCTTTTGGAGCGTTAGTGCCGTCCTCTATGAAATGGCATATTACCCATGTTTGCTTTGGAAATAAGAGTGTGTGAGTGCCTGTCCTGGAGGTTGACAGTAAATGGTCAACAAATGATACTGTTATTGTTTTTAGGGTTCATGGGTTTGCTTGACAATTGGGTAACTTACATGGGTCCCGGGTCATCAGATGCAACACTGAGCCACTGTTTGCCTAAATGGGACTCAGAATTTTAATATGAGCACCAGGAGGTCAGAGCAACCTGGAACCAAATTAAGTGGGTTGCTTTCGCTTAGCATTCGGAAGAGTTATTATATACATGTAATCTAAGCCTCTGCCACCTTTACTTTTAAGGTATTTTCTCTTAGTAAGAGAATTTTTTATAAAGGCTTCAGTTTTTTTTTTTTTTTTTTTTTTTTTTGAGCAATTTTAGGTTCAGAGCAACATTGAATGGAAAATACAGACAGTTTCCATCACTCCCACACATGCACAGCCCAATCAGTGCTGGTACCTTTGTTACTATCAATGAGCCTGCAGTGACACTGCATCTTTGTCACTCAAAGGCTGTCGTTCACATTAGCATTCACTCTTGGTGTTGTACATTCTGGGATCTGACAGATGTATCATGATATGGATCCACCACTGCAGCACCATTCAGAGTAGTTTCACTCGCTGCTCTGCTCTGTCTGTTCATCCCTTTCTTCCCTCTGATCCCTGGCAACCGCTGGCCCTTTCACTGTCTTTATAGTTTTGTCTGTTTTAGAATGACATGGAGTAGGACTCAAACAGTAGGTAGCCTTTTCAGATCGGCTTTTTTTTAAAATTAGAAAAAATTTTAACCTCTAAATTCTGCCTAGGAAAAAAATATATTTGAGAAGATGGCCCCCTCGAACTCGACATGCAGCTTCCCTCAAGAATCTGGGAGACAGGAAGGTGGCTTGTGCCCTGAAAGCAGCCCTAAGGCTTAGCAGGTGGACGTGTTGCAACGGCATTAGCCTTCACTCTTCCTTCTCGTAGTATTTTTAGCGCATTGGGCCGAGTCCATAGTGTAGAGTTATAAATAGAGCTGGGTGGAGACACATGGGTAGGCTAATAACTAGGTGCCTCATCAAACCTGTGTCCTTAAGTATTTATTCCATATTTGTTCACTCATTGGAGAGGCTGAGTCCTGTGTGTGGGGAAAGGCAGAAAAGGAAACCAGTTGGCTGGCTCTGGTACACCTCATTTAGCAGATCAAAACCAGACCTTCAACGTCAGTTTGGCTTGGCCAGTATGGCTCAGTGGTTAAGCACTGATCCATGAACCAGGAGGTTTCTGTTTGGTTCAGTGATTCTCTCTCACCATTGAGGTTTCTATCTCTCTCTTTTCTGTTCTCTCTCTGAAAGAAATAAAAACATATTTTTAAAAAGTTAAAAAAATATATCAGTTCGGTGATTCCTGGTTGTTAGTCAATCTCTTCAACCACTCCCTCCCCTAGTAACTTATCAAAATACTAGAGGGCCGGTGCATGAAATTCGTGCACTGGAGGGGCATCCCTCAGCCCAGCCTTCCCCCCTCACAGTCTGGGAGCCTTCAAGGGATGTCCTCTGTGGGAGGCAGCCAGCTGATCTGGGGAAGGTGCCATCCCCATCACCCTGCTGCTGCTGCTGCCCCTGTTAGCCGCCGTGGTGTTTTCATCAACACGGACTCCAATCCCTTCACCACAAAAAAACGATAGCTTTTAATTTCAAGATGTCTCTTTCATAGGATATAACATTTTTTTTATTTTTTATTTTTATCCTCACCTGAGGATATGTTTCCATTGATTTTTAAGTTTTTAAAAAAATATATATTTTATTGATTTTTCACAGAGAGGAAGAGATTGTTAGAAACATCGATGAGAGAGAATCATGGATCAGCTGCCTCTTGCACACCCCCCCACTGGGGATGTGCCGGCAACCAAGGTACATGCCCTTGCCCGGAATCGAACCCGGGTCCTTTCAGTCCACAGGCCGACACTCTATCCACTGAGCCAAACCGGTCCTGGCTGTTTCCATTGATTTTTAGAGAGCGTGAAAGAGAGAGGGAAAGACAGAAAGAAACATCAATGTGAGAGGAACACTTTGACTTGTCGCCATCTGCATGAGCCCTGACCTGGGTCCCAGCCAGGGAGGAGCCTGAAACCTAGGTACATGCCCTTGATCAGAATTGAACACGGATCCTGCGGTCAGCAGGCTGAGGCTCTATACACTGGGCAAAACCGGCTAGGGCAGGATATGATACTTCTTAGCCCCTCCAGCAGTGGACCTTCGCTTTTTCCTCCAGGAGTGAGGTGGAAAAACCCTAGATCACCTTTTTGGATTCTTATTACCCAAGTTACTAAGAATATTACCGGTAGCATACAGGAAGCTTAGCCAATGAGCGATCAGAAAAGGTGTTTCCTCTGCAGCTCATGCACAGAGGCAGGACTGCTGGTGTGCTGCGGCTGGGGCAGCCCCAGACCCCCCTGCCTGTGTCCACTCTGGCAGCCCCCTGTCTCTGTCTCTGTCTCTGCTCCGGGTTTCACCTGCACGCACAGCCTCCTCCTCCTGATCGGTTGTGACCGTTATGGTGTCCTGGCTAATTTGCATATTCTCTCTCTCTCTCTCTCTCTCTCTCTCTCTCTCTCTCTCTCTATATATATATATATATATATATATATATATATATATATATCTTCCTTCTCGTCAGGAGCACTTTCTGGCAGGTATCTTTCTTACCACCTCGATACATACCCAGTGACGAGGTGTCTCTTACAGGTTTGGGCTCTGGGCAGGTGCCCAGCTGGCCTTTGCCGACCTAACTTGGTCATCCAGCCCTTACCTCTGTGGAACCTGACAAAGTCGGCTTTTCCGTCTCTATCTTTCAGTCCCTGAGGAAATGCCCCTGGGCCTGCCCCAGTCAGGGAGAAGCCCTCCGGTCCGCACTGTTTTCCCCTGAGCAGCTGTGGGGATGTACATAGAAGATGCACCGAAAAGCTCCGCTAACCACTTTCCGTTCTGCCTCCTGTCCGGGAGCCCTCACCTGGGAGGTAGAGGGTGGAGAATGAGAAGGAGAAGGAGACCTAAGGATATTGAAAGAGAGGACTTGGGGCTGGACCCTTCGTTGGAACAGCATCGTGAACATCCAGCAGACTGGTCACCTGGTCACCTGGTCACCTGGGCAGAGGTTGGCAGTCATTTTGAGTGAAGGGCAAAGGATTAGGCTTCCTGGGCCATGCCATTGTAGCACGAGAGCTGCCATATATACTTGGTAAAGGAATGGGCATGTTCTCCACTCAGACTTTATTTTGTTGACATCTGTCCATTCTTACTTTGCTGGCCACACAGAAACAGGTAGTGAGCTGCACTTGGCCTGGGGCTGGCTGGCCTGGTCTGGGATAATCCAGGAAACCTGAAGTTTGATGGTATCTGTGCTTCCTGTGTATTCTCTATAGAGACCCTTCTTGTGCTCTCTTAGTGAAGCTGAGTGAAAAACAACTTTGGAAATGCTAAGTGAATCCAAGGAGTGGGAGTTTTGGTGACGTTCTGGCAGTGGAGGAGAAACTTCTGCACGGGAGGCCAGCTGAGATGGCGGCAGCGATAAGCACAGAGAGAGCCTCAGGGCGGTGAGGGAGTGGTGGCTGCACACCGGAAGGTCTGCCTTTCATTTAATGCTAACACCTTGGAAGCTCTGAGCTTGGTTTTAACAAGGGAAGCCAGTCTTAATCTCTGCACACGTTGTTTGATAAAGAAACTATGTCATTTATATATTTCAGAGCTCTTTCATTTGAGATATTTTGTTGAACTTTAAAAATCACACACGCATTTTAGTACTTTTAGTATAGGAATGCCGTGTTCACTTTGTTTCTTAACTGGTTGGAGCTTTAGCCTTGAGGATGAGATTTGCTGGCATGTGAAATGCTTGTACTCCTAAGCCAAGAGTTCATTCATTTTTAAGTGATAAGTAGCTATTGTTAATTATTTATTTCATGTTTAATTAATTTATTTTTTGCATATTTAATCATCTACCATAATTCTTATCAACAGGATCCTTACTACAGATTTAATGACCTTAACTACAGATGGATCTCCTTGGATAACTGGACCTATAGCAAGGCATTTCAGATCCCCTTTGACATTAAGTATGTATATGTGTATGTCTATATCTGTACATTGAGTGGCCAGATTATTATGATTTCTGAATGCATAATAACCTGGCCACTCAGTATATATATGTATTAGAGGCCTGGTGCATGAATTCGTGCATGGGTGGAATCCAGCCAGCCTAGGAGACATGGGTGCTTGGCCGGCCTGCCTGCTGGTCGAACTCCTGGTTGAGGGAACAATTTGCATATTAGCCTTTTATTATATAGAATATACACTGAGTGGCCAAATTATTATGCATTCAGAGATCATAATAATCTGGCCATTAAGTGTATATCTATATATCTAATCTTTATTTATGTATTTCTTTCTTTATTATTTAAGCTTCCCCCCCACCCCCTGTCTCTGCAATGATCTCTTGTTGTTGTTTTTTTAAAATATATTTTTATTGATTTCAGAGAGGAAGGGAGAAGGAGAGAGATAGAAATATCATTGATCGGCTGCCTCCTGCACACTTCCTACTAGGGGCAGAGCCTGCAATCCAAGCCTGAAACACAGGCCTGTGCCCTGCCAGGAATCGAACCGAGACCTCCTGGTTCATAGTGAACATTCAACCACCCCATTCTGGCCAGGCTAACCTCTTGCTTTTTAGGTAGCGTATCAGAGAGTTGTTCAACCAAAGCCTTGTACTATAAAAGTTAATATATGATTATATTTTGATTTATATGAGGATGGTGTCATGGATTGTGAGTGATGAAATTATGTCCTAATTACCCCAGCCGGTTTGGCTCAGTGGATAGAGCATCAGCAACCAAAGGGTCCCGGGTTCAATTCCAGTCAGGGGGACATATCTTGGCTGCAAGCTCCTCCCCAGCCCGGGCCCTGGTTTGGGGCTCCTACAGGAGGCAACCAATCCATGTGTTTCTCTCACATTGATGCTTCTCTCTGTCTTCTCCTCTCTCTTCTACTCTCCCTAAAAATCAATGGAAAAATATCCTCAGGTGAGGATTAAAAAAAAAAATTGTCTTAGTCATTTTTTTCTGTGGTTATAATGAAGTCACTTAGACCTGGTCAATTCCCTTACCTACATTTCCCCTCCCTGCTCACAGTAATCAACAGAACATATATATTTATAATATTGTCAAGTAGGATCAGAGGTACAGCATTTATTGAGTGTGGCATTAACAGCTATTGAGACTATTGCATTGGTGTCATATTATCTCGTGAGGCCATGAGGAAAAGCATGTTCTAGTTTTCAGTAATGGTCTATGAAGCAGAATATAACCCTATTATATCTATCACTATTATTGCTAAATAAAAAAATGCTTCAGTTCCTTTTATAGGTCTTTTCTGGCTAATTATTTTCTTGTCTTTTAAAAGAGAAATAAAGACTCAGAACTGTTGGACATTGAAATTTGGACTCAAACATTTTTTTATTATTATATGTTTATTTCTAGTCTGCAGAGGCAAGATTTTTTAAAGGAAAGAAATGTGGGGGGAAAAAGAGAGAGAAATAAAGCCAGAATACGGTGCTCAATATTAGCGTTACTGTGGTCCAGGCTCTTATTTCCAAACGAGGCCAATGCACGAAATTGGTGCACTTGAGGGGATGGGTCCCTTAGCTCATCCTGAGCCTTCTTACAGTCCAAGACCCCTCAGGGAATGTCTGACTGCCAGTTTAGGCCCTATTGGACACAAGCTGGCAGTCAGACATCCTCTCGCAGTTCAGGACTCTTACAGTCCGGGACCCCTCGCTCCTTACCACCCATCTGCAGCAGAGGTGGGAGAGGCTCCCATGCTCACAGCCATGAGCCTGGCTTCTGGCTGAGCGGAGCTCCCCCTGTGGGAGTGGATTGACTACCAAGAGGCAGCTCCTGTGTTGAGCATCTGCCCCATGGTGGTCAATGCACATCATAGCGACCAGTTGTTCCACTGTTGGGTTGATTTGCATATTAGGATTTTATTATCCTATATAATAAAAGGGTAATATGCAAATAGACTGAACGGCAGAACAACCAATCAAAGTGTAATATGCTATTGATATTCTAAGGCAGCTCAACCGCTTGCTATGACGTGCACTGACCACCAGGGGACAGATGCTCCCACCGGTAGATTAGCTTGCTGCTGGGGTCCAGCCAATCGAGACTGAGCGAGATGGGCCAGACATGCCTTGGAGCCCTCCTGTGGTCCCTCCCTGGCCCAATTGTGCACAGGTGGGGCCCCTCCACCTGGCCTGTGCCCTCTTGCAATCCAGGACCCTTGGGGCATGTCAGAGAGCTGGTTTCAGCCTGATCCCACAGGCCATTCCCCTTGGGAGGGTGCCAGACACAGGGCTTATGACTGGTGAGCCTCTCCTGATTGGGACTGATTGGGCCCAAGCCCATGGCAGGCACAGTGGGGCTGGGATGAGCAGGAGTGGCAGGTAGGAGCTGCAGGTGGTGCTGGACCATGGGTTTTGGCCCGATCCCTGCAGGCCACCCAGAGGGACCCCACCTGTGCAGGAATTCATGCACTGGGCCTCAAGTATAGGATAATGCTTAAATACCTCTATTAAGGGTCTTCTTTCACAGTCAACTCAACATATCCAGAATTTAACCAAATGACTTTCCCACTTAAATTTTACTTTGTATTCTAACAGCCTCATTGTTTCTCTTAACGTAACCCCATTTTCCCAATCTTCAATGCCTAAGGTATTTTTGTCTCATCATTCCTTTTCTTCATCCCCTTATATTCAGTCTGTTTCTGAGTCCTGTCAGTTTTTCCCCTAGCATTTCTCTAGATTCAGCCTCTTATCCCTCATTTTCAAGTTTCTACCTTTGCCTATACCTTTATTAGTGTGTGCCTGGGATTAGGCCAAAACTGCCTAACTAAATTTTTTGCTTGCTCTTTTTATTTTCCAGTCTTTTGTGTGTAGAAACATTAGACTCATTTCCCAAAATACTGATTTTTCCCATGGTGCTCTTACTTAACAATATGTCACTTCCTTTTTTAAAAAAAAGTATTTATTTATTTATATATTTTAATTGATTTCAAAGAGAAAGGGAGAGGGAGAGAGAGAGATAGAAAAACATCAATAATGAGAGAGAATTATTGATTGGCTGCCTTGTGCCCTGCTCTGCCTCTCCCCCCCCCTCCCTTCACCCCCTCTCCCCTCCTCTAGGATCGAGCCCACAATTCAGGCATGTGCCCTGATCAGGAATCAAACTGTGACTTCCTGGTTCATAGGTGGGTACTCACTGAACACACTGGCCAGGCCAGTCATTGCCTTTTAAAAAAATTTAAAATTCTTTATTGTTAAAAGTATTACATAAGTCTCCTTTTTCCCCTACTGACCACTCCCTGGCCGCCCCCACCCCCCAGCACATGCCCTCACCCCCCCACATCTGTGTCCATGGGTTATGGTCATATGTATGCATATACGTTCTTCGGTTGATCTCTTACCGTGGCCGCGCCCCCGCCCCCACCCCCCCCAACCCCCTCCCCCCCTCCCCCCCGCCACCCGCCCCGCCCCGCGCCTTCCCTCATAAAATTGAGATAAATAGGAGCGCTACATACATTTAACAAAGATAAATAAGCACAAATAAGATCATGATTTTTCCAAACCACTAATTTCAGTTCAGGGTCCCTCTCAAGACAACTCGGGGCACAAGCGGGACCCAGCCTGGCTGGGGCGCCCTTCCACCTCCGGGCACTCACACTGGGACAGTCTAGACACCCGTTCACCTTTGGGAGGTGGGAGGAAACCAGAGTCCGCAGAGAAAACCCACACAGTGTGGGAGGACATGCACGCTCTGCCCAATGGTGGCCTCAGGCAGAATTGATACCCCCCCCCTTCAATGTTATAATGAAATGACATAGAACAAAACGACATTATTCAAGGACATGCTGTACTTTGTTTCTTCTAATTGTCAAATTAGATTTTATCGTGTGGATATGCCACAGTTTATTCTATTCTATTCCTCTTTAAGTTCTTGTTTTCCTTCTTAAAGTCTTTCCTTCTAACATAAACTCTAAAAGGACCGTAGTCTGTCCAACAAGACTGTACTATAAAGTAGAAGACACAGAGTTTTCTCTTTGATTTTAGGCTTGAATGCCAACCACATCTCAGTCTTCTTAAAGAGATGGAGTTTCCCGTGAGGCTTAGCAGAGTGCTGATCACATGATGTTCACTCATAGACACTGGTTAGTTGGTTAATGTGTTCTCTTAGATAGTGTCAGCGAATTTAATAGTGTGTGAAAACGTTTTGTGTCTATTATTTAATTTGGTTGTTAAAAGAACTTTGTGAAGCTCTCTAGAAAAAATGTGAATTTGGAAATTGTAAGTTGTTCTCACGATTTTATGGTGATTGGAATATTATGAAGGAAGATAAGCATCTTCAATATAAAAATGTATTAAATTAATACTTCTGAAGATTTCAGTGGAAACTGATTATTAAGGATGTACATTTTCTGTGAAACAATTCCTTTAGTTCTTTTTAAAAAAATATATATTTTATTGATTTTTTTACACAGAGGAAGGGAGAGGAATAGAGTTAGAAACATCAATGAGAGAGAAACATCGATCAGCTGCCTCCTGCACACCTCTTACTGGGGATGTGCCCGCAACCAAGGTACATGCCCTTGACCGGAATCGAACCTGGGACCTTTCAGTCCGCAGGCCGACGCTCTATCCACTGAGCCAAACAAGTCAGGGCTCTTTAGTTCTTAACTAATAAAAAAGGACTTATCTAAGTTAATGTTTTATACATCTTGTTTTAACAATCTTTTCTTTTTTTTTCAGCCAATGGCAAAAAGTAATTTTGATTTTTGAGGGCGTGGATACAGTTTCAGAGGTCTTTTTCAATAATGTTCTTATTGGGAGAACAAACAACATGTTCAGAAGATATGTAAGTACAAAGTAACATCAGGCAAAAATCCCCAGTTGTATGTGTTTGTTCATTGTTATTATGAGTAGAGAAAGGTAAGTGTATATTTGCCCATGCAGGCTGGTACAAGCTTTTTGACGCACTGTGTAAGTTACTTTATTTCCCAGTTGACACATTTGTAGGATGATGAAAATGCTGCAAACCCTATGGAGTCGTTGTGAGGACTTAGTAAGCTCACCGTATAAAATGATTGGCACAGTGCTTGACGCATGGGGAGTATTCAACAAAAGCTGTTCCCTTCTCTATCACTCAGTGATCCAGAGCTTCATGGGAAGTGACAATTGACACACCATTTTAAAAGAAAATGTTCCTTCCTTTCTGGAATAATGGCACTATGAGATCATATTTTGATTTCTCTTCCCTTCCAATGGTAGGCTTTCTAAAACAAAAATAAGTTATGACTTAGAAACGCATGCTATTTATAGCAAAGAGTCAGGCTGTCGTGAAGCGTCTAGGAAATCCTTGACAGTTCAAGGCCATATGCAAATAGCCAGAGCAGACATTACAGAGCTAAATATATTTTCGACGTGCCCTGTTCACTAGGACTATCATCTGTCAGTGAAGACGGAAGGAGAAACCTAGAAATCCATGTTCGGGCAGGAGAATGTACTCAGTGATAGATAACTCAAAGTCAGCCACTTAGATAGACTATTTTGGAAAAGTGCTTTCTCCTTCAAAAAGCCTCCCTCTAAAGATTTAGGTTGTTATATGCATCTCTTCTTCCATCTTACATATGCCTATATCTAAAATGCTACCCACGAGGCTGCTTCCACATTTGTTCTTTCCTTTTAATTCAGAATTTTGATGTGACCTATGTGATCCAAGCCCAAAACTCCCTGGAGCTGCGTTTCCAGTCCCCGGTGCTGTACGCGGCCCAGCAGAGCAGGGCTCACATTCGCTACGAGGTGCCCCCAGACTGCCCGCCCAGCGTACAGAAGGGGGAATGCCATGTCAACTTCATCCGAAAGGTAATGGTCTTGCAAATGGATGGGAGACTTAATCTTAACCTTTCTTGCCCCCTTAGTGGGATTTGGGGGGGGAGAAGGAACCAAAAGAGTATATGAATTTTTGTGGAGAATTTTTGTCTTTGTCAGTTTTTTTCCTTGACGCATGCGTCAGAACTTAGGTGACATTATAAAAAGAAGTCAAATAGGTGACTGGTAATGTAACTTTACAAATTATTTTTCAACATTTAGATTTATTAAACTCTTCACCAGACTGTAAGGCTCATATTTATTAGTGATTCTTGTTACTAGGGAGCATTCTGAAAATATTAATATATTTGTGTGTTGTTTTTTTTTTTAAATATATATTTCTTTATTGATTTCAGAGGGGAAGGAAGAGGTAGAGAGAGAGAAACATCAATGATAAGAGAGGGTCATTGATTGGCTGCCTCCTGTAGACTCCCTATGGGGGATGGAGCCCACAACCTAGGCATATGCCGGTGGCCAGAATTGAACCTGGGACACTTCAGCCCGCAGGCTGATGCTCTATCCACTGAGCCAAACTGGCTAGGGCAATATATTTGCTGACATGTTCTTGTATTTTACTGGTAGGTTCTAATAAAATACAAAAAAAGATAACAAAAGTTATAAGAGGATTTTTCTCTGAGTCTGATGTCCGTCTACATGACTTGGATTGATTCTAGTTTATGGTTGGATTAGTATGCTATGTGATATTTAGCTTTTTAAAAATTATTTTAACTGTGGTAAAATACATGTAACATAAAATTTACCATCTTAACAATTTTTAAGTGTACAAAGCATATTCACATAGTTTTGAAATCAATCTCCAGAACTTATTTCATGATGCAAAACTGAATCTCTATACTCATTCACAAATAACTCATTTCCCCCTCCTGCCAGCCCCTGACTCCCACCATTCTTTGTGTTTCTGTGAGTTTGACTCTTCTAGGTACCTCATATAAGTGG
Source organism: Pipistrellus hanaki (assembly GCF_964339955.1). Classification (NCBI taxonomy): domain Eukaryota; kingdom Metazoa; phylum Chordata; class Mammalia; order Chiroptera; family Vespertilionidae; genus Pipistrellus; species Pipistrellus hanaki. Next base: position 145,948,355 of record NC_140503.1, read on the forward strand.
AATCATACAGTATTTGCTTTATGACTGCCTTATTTCACTTACCATAATGTTCTCAAGGTTCATCCATGTTGTAGCATATGTCAGAATTTCCTTCCTTTTTAAAGCATGATAATATTCCATTATGTATGGACCACAATTTGTTTATTCAGTTGTCTGTAAATGGACATTGCTTCAACCTTTGGGTATTTTGAATAACGTTGCTATGTGCGGATATACAAATATCTCTTTTGAGACCCTGCTTTCAATTTTTAAAAATCTATACCCAGAAGTGGGATTACTGCATTCCATGAGAATTCTACTTTAAATGTTTTGATGAGGTGGCCTTTAATTTGAACGACAAACATAATCACTGGGTTCAGTGTGAAGATACTAAGCGTATTTTTTCAGCGGCTTCGATAGGTTAATAAATTTGATTGGTTACGTTAAGCAGCTCTCTGTAGGCTGGATAACATACCGTTCACTCCCGTGTCCTTAAGATAGGCACGAGGGCCAAAACTATACCCCCATCTCTTTGACTCTACCCGCCCAGGTTTGTGCCGATGGCCATGAGTGCACACGGCTGTGGCTGGACAGTGTGTGCCCGAGCAGTCAGGCATCCCATGAACACTTGTGTACGTACACGTCTGCTTAAACACCAGCGTTTGTGTTTTGCCTTTGGCTTCAGATGGCGCAGCGGTTTTGATCCTAAAGTTTGCTCTTTCCCCTCTCCTTTTCCATCTTTCACCTTCTCTCAAAATGAGGACTTCCTGGATCCTAACGTGAAAAGTTTACATGCTCTACCTATATCTACATCTACTTCTACCCGCTGGTCACTTTGTGGCATTTAAACCACGCTTTCAAGTTAACTAGAGAGAACAAAATCCTTCATCACTGATACCAGGAATCAGACCCAGGTTTCTGCTCTCATAGTGCGTGGAACTAAACGTGGGGCCAACTTGCCAGCAAATGAGTTGCCTCTTGGTGTTTCTGGGCCAGGTTGACCTGACCCAGTGGGCAGAGGCCTGGAGTGGAGACCAGGTCAGGCATTTTGGATCTGAATTCTGGCTTTACAAACCCAGAGGGATCTTAAGCAAGTCCATCATTTGTGTATGGAGCTAATCCCTTCCCTTCCTTCCTGATTGTTCTGAAGATACTCTGAAATGTTAATGTAGATGCACTTTCCATACTCCAAGGTGCTGTGCAGCTATTCCAATCGTAAGATTATTTATTTTGGAGACTTATTTCTGTAATTACAGACCTGTAAGTGTGTAACTGACAAAATGCCTCAGCTTAGTTTAACACTGAGTGGCCAGATTATTATGATCTCTGAACACAGAATTATCTGGCCACTCAGTGTACATCCTATATAATAAAAGGCTAATATGCAAATTGTCCCCTCGACCAGGTGTTCGACCTGCAGGCAGACCAGCCAACTGCCCATGTCTCTTCCCTCTGGCCAGGCTGGCTGGACCCCACCAATGCACAAATTCATGCACTAGGCCTCAAATATACATATACATATACATATACATATACATATACATATACATATACATATACATATACATACATACATATATATATATATATATATATATATATATATATATATATATATATTACTGAGTGGCCAGATTATTATGCGTTCAGAGATCATAATAATCTGGCCACTCAGTGTATAAAGTTAATGGGACAGAGGTGGGGGTGGATATAATGAGGATATGTACTCTGCATCTATTCTTTGACCCATCTGCTTTCTCTGCACCAGTGTAAGTTTCCTCTTATCTCTGCTCCCTTCTCTGACCAGCATGGACCGTGGGGAACCTCTCACCTCACCTGCCCTCTTTGGAATATTCCACATCATCCTTCTTGCTTTCCATCTACATCTCTGGCCATTCCTGCTAAGTCTCTTTATCCAGACAAGCTTCCTCTTAAAAGTCTTACTCTGCAGTCTTCTCTCTGTTCTAGATACTTTTTTTTCCCTTTTACTTTGTACCCTCCTTAGTCTATTTCACTTAATTTATCTTCATGTTTTCAATAACCAATCGAATTTCCAGTGACATATTTAAAAATATTTTTATTGAGTTCAGAGGAGAAGGGAGAGGAGAGAGATAGAAACATCAATGATGAGAGAGAATCATTGATAGGCATGCCCCACTCTAGGGATTGAGCCTGCAACCCAGGCATCTACCCTGTCTGGGAATCGAACCATAAGTTGATGCTCAACCACTAAGCCATGCCAGCTGGGCTCCAGTGACTCTTAATATTGTATTTTCAGTCTGGACCTCTTTAATTCCAGACCCGATATTCAGCTGTCTATTTGGCATCTTCACTTGGCTGATTCATATGGACCCAAGGCTCAGTGTGCCAGCACTGCCCTGGAGATCTAAGCCCTTCTCCCACTGCGCCCTATCTTGCTGAATGGAATACCATACAGGATAGCTGCTCAGGCCAGAAACCTAGGAGTTATTTTTGATACCTCCCTCTCATTTTCCCCCTCTTTCAGTCTACAACTAAGTCCCTTTGACGATGGGAATGTCACTTAAAACTCTTCAGTGGCTCTCAGTCTGCCCACGCTCCATTTCTACTGCCATTCTTGAGTTCAGTGTGTCATCATTTCTTGCATGAAATATTGCCCGGTCACCTGATTCGTATCCCTGCAACCTCCTTTGCCTTCCTCCAGTTAATTTCCCGCGCATCAGCCAGAATGTTCTTTTCAGACAAAAATTATAGCATTTCCTTCTTAAAATTCTTCAACGGTTTTCTAGCCCTACGCAGGTGGCTCAGTTGGTTGGAGTGTCACCTGCACACCAAAAGTTTGCAGGTTCAATTCCTGGCGGAGGCCTGTACAGGAGGAACCAATCAACGTTTACTCTCACATCGATGTCTCTCTCTCTCTCTCTCTCTCTCTCTCTCTCTCTCTCTCTCTCTCTCTCTCTTTCTCTCTCTCTCTCAACACATCATCGGGTGGGTGAGGATTAACAACAACTCTTCAACAACAAAAAAACTCTTCAACCTTTTCTCATTGCCTTTAGGCTACAGTCTAGAGCTCTTTAGCTCTGTCTGCCCACAACCACTTTTCCAGTCTACTCCCCTCTCTCCCATTGTTCTCTCTTCATTTCCTGGAAGGTACCACACTCTCTTGCACGTGCTGTTACTTTTGAAGGGGATATTTCACTTCCCTCTCCTCTCAGCTCACTGGACAGGTGGGACCCACCGTTCAAATCTCCATATAAAAGTCGCAATTATTCAGAAAATCTTGTCTTGATATCTCCTCCTCCCACTCGTTCCCTGTCTGTTTCCTTTGTATTTGTGATTATTTATTCAGAGCCGGAATTTCCTGCTGTACTGTGAACACTACAAGCACAAGGACTGTGTCTGATTTGTACATCGATGTATGCCCAGCCTAACTCATAGAAAGCATTTTACAAGTATTTTTGAATAAGTGAATATTTTACAAATATTTTGAATAAATTTTATTTGGAGAGGTTTTATGACTATAAGTGACTTGTAGCCCTTAATGGAGCAAATAGTCTGCGATAGAAGCTATTGAATGTTTTTGCCTTCCTCTTCCTCCCTATTCCTAATAAAATTACACATCTGAATTTACAAACTCTTCAATAAATATCCCAGAGATGGGTTTCATTCTGAACATGAGAATCTGATATTTATGTGGTGAATTTAAACAGATAGGAATGCCATGAAATGGTTTTAATTCTTTGTTTTTTCCTGTCTTGGAAACAAATTGATTTCTGTCTCTGATGAATAAAGCACTTAGCAAATAATACTGAAATGAGAACAGTTTGGCCAAATCCCCAGGCCGTGTTCGGAAAGATCTTAGTACTTCCTCTGAGGCTTGTTCCTTTTTAAAAGCCAAACTCAATGTCTCACACATTGTAATTAATTGTCTTTTGAAAATAATTTTTTTTGCTTTCAAAATTAGAAATAGAAATTAGTACTAGTTCACTTCTGGTGGGAATGCAGATTGGTGCAACCACTATGGAAAACAGTATTGAGTTGCCTCAAAAAATTAAAAATAGAACTTCTGTTTAACTTAGTGATTCTATTTCTGGTAATATATCCTAACACCCCCCCCAAAAAAAAAAAAAAAAAAAAAAAACAAAACAAACAAACACACACAAAAAAAACCCACTAATCAGAAGGAAAAAAAAACCTATGAACCCTATGCTAATAGCAGTGTCATTTACAATGGCTAAAATTTGAAAGCCCAAGTGCTCATCAGTAGATGAACAGATAAAAAAGCAATGGGACATTTACACTATGGAATACTAGCAACTTTGAAAAAGAGGGACCTTTTACCCTGTGGGACAGCCTGGATGGGCCTGGAAAATGTTATGCTAAGTGAAATAAGCCAATCTGAGAAAGATAAATATCACACAATACACACACACACACACACACACACACCAAATTCTGTGCTCATCTCCCCAAATATTGAAGTCCTAACCCTCAGTGACTCAAAATATAATCCTATCTGGTCTTTAAAGAGGCGAGTGAGAAGTGAAGTGAGACCATTAGGGTAGATCCTAATCCAATATGAATGAGGTCCTTTCAAGGAGAGGAAACTTGGAGGCAGAGAGACACTAGGGATGTGTGCATGTGCACGGAAAAAAAGACTGTGCGAGGGCACAGTGAGAAGGCACGGTCTCTGAGCCAGGAGAGAGGCTCCGGAAGAAACCGTCCCTGCCAACACCTAGATCTTGGAGTCTTATAGATTCTGGAGCTCTCAGAAAACAAATGTCTGTTGGTTAAGCCATCCAGTCTATGCGGTTTTGTTATGGCAGCTCTAGCAAACATTTTGACTTTTATAACATTTTTTTAACCTTTCTTACTTATTTTTAAAAGGAAAGTTTTTTTGGTTTTTTTTAAAACAACGTTTAAGTTTCATGGTAATCAGAATTTACCTCCTTTCCCCTCGTGCCATTACAGGAGCAGTGTTCCTTTAGCTGGGACTGGGGCCCTGCCTTCCCCACGCAGGGCATCTGGAAGGGTGTCAGCATCAAAGCCTATGATATCTGTCACCTGAACTACTTCACCTTCTCCCCTACCTACGGTAAGCTGAGACATGTGACTTCTCACTTTCCTTTTCTGGGCTTCCTTTGTGTTGCAAGAATTGGGTTTGCGATTTGAATGTACGGATTTACTTTTCAGAGACTTGTTTTTGAAAATCTTGTGACGCATTTTATTCTAAAAAGTGAAAAATGTGTACAAACTGGGATTTGTCATAAACATGGACACTGTAAAGCCGGCAGGTCTGCAGGCGGATACCTTTTAACGTGTCTTGAAAAGAAAGGAAGCTAGAAGTGAACGAAAGTGCGATGAGCTCTCGTTCTCCTGAGCTAAGTGCTCTTTCCGGAAAGAAGTGGGCCTGCTGGTCTGTGCTCCTTCCCGCCTCCTCCGCGGGCCCCTTCCGCACGCCGCCCTGCCGAGGTCTTGGTTTGCTGAAAGGGTCGGTCTGACTTCCCGTCACGGCACAGTTTCTCCTCTGAAGACCATGACGCACCAGCCTTGTTAGGAGTTAAAAATAAACTGGAAGGCCAAGTACGTTTTGTAAGACGCAGTGTACTACTTAGTCCATTCAAGGAGCTACTCACAAGAAAGAGGCATTGAATAAAAAGCTCAGGAACCTCACAGATGTCAGGGAATCAATTAGGAGCTGGTCAAATATTTGTTGACTGCTTTGCCCAGCACCGTGTTTGTTTGGCATAGGAAAGAAAGAATCTCATTCTCCCGTGTGGATTGGGCCAGAGAGAGAGGAGATACACGCGATTACCAAACCAAACAGACTGTGTCATGGTCTTGTGGGATGGGAGCCCCCCCCCCCCCCGTCGTTCAGAAAATCAAAGACCGGTGAGGATTTGAGAAGTGGGGGAAATCGGGGTGAACGAAGGTGCGTCTTCCATGGTAGCTGACGATGCTTGATGCTCAGTTAGTTCCGTGCAGGCCTAACGGGATGGCGTCAGTAAGCAAGAACGTGGTGTGTCAGTACAGGAGTCCTGCTATTTTTAGGTCCTGGCAAGTCTAGATTGCTGTTCAAACGAACCTGCTGTTCAGTGGAACCAAATCTGTGTTTCCTAAAGGCAGAAATAATTGATATTTGAGGAGGTCATTTGGTGCTTCTGGTATTTTTTAAAGTTAAAAAGGTATTAAAAGATCTCATTTAATGTGCACCTATAAATGTGGCTGTTTTAGCTCTCTAGTGCTTCTCAAACTATTCTTCAGAGGTGTAACCCTAACTGAGTCAGGCTACGAAATTCAAATAATAATTCATTTTTCCCCATCCCTATTCAAAGTTTTTCTCAGTTTAGAGGGTGGAGCAAAGGAGGCTTATAGTTGTGAGTACTCAAAACAGTTATTCTTTCTTTCTTTTTAAAAAAATATATTTTATTGATTTTTTACAGAGAGGAAAGGAGAGGGATAGAGAGCTCGAAACATCGATGAGAGAGAAACATCGACCAGCTGCCTCTTGCACACCCCCCACTGGGGATGTGTCCGCAACCAAGGTACATGCTCTTGACCAGAATCGAACTTGGGACCTTTCAGTCTGCAGATTGACGCTCTATCCACTGAGCCAAACCGGTTTAGACTAAAACAATTATTCTTGTTTATTATTTATTAATTACTAGAGGCCCGGTGCACAAAATTTGTGCATGGGGGTGTTTGACCCTCAGCCCAGCCTGTACCCTCTCCAATCTGGTACCCGTTGAGGAATGTCCTACTGCCTGTTTAGACGTGATTCTACCGGTAGGATAGGGCCTAAACAGGCAGTCGGACATCACTTCCACACGCCAGGACTACTGGCTCCCAACTGCTCGCTTGCCTGCCTTCCTGATTGCCCCTAACTGCTTTTGCCTGCCAGACTGATCACCCTCTAACCACTCCCCTGCCAGCCTGATTGATGCCTAACTGCTCCCCTGCCAGCCTGACTGCCCCTAAATGCCCTCCCTGCAGGCCCAGTTGCCTCCAAATTCCCTCCTCTGCTGGCCTAGTCCCTCCCAACTTCCCTCTCCTGCTGGCCATCTTGTGGCAGCCATATTATGTCCACATGGGGGCAGCCATCTTTGACCACAGGGCAGCAGCCATCTTGTGTGTTGGAGTGATAGTCAATTTGTATATTACTATTTTATTAGATAGGATAGAGGCCTGTTGCACAGGTAGGGGCTGGCTGGTTTGCCCTGAAGGGTGTCCCCAATCAGGGTGGGGGTTCCTTTGGAGCATGGGGCAGCCTGGGTGAGGGGCCTGTGGTGGTTTGTAGGCCAGCCCCCGCCGCCCCCCCCCCCCCCCTTCCCCAGCAACTCAAGTAGAGGCCCTGGTATCTGGGATTTATTTATCTTCTATAATTGAAACTTTGTAGCCTTGAGCGGAGGCCAGGGCCAGCCAGAGCGGGCGGGAAGCTTGGCTTCCTCCATTGCTGGGGAAACCCAAGCCTCCTGCTCACTCCGTGGTTATAGTCATCTTGGTTGGGTTAATTTGCATACTTGCTCCTGATTGGTTGGTGAGCATGGCTGGTGGTATAGCAGAGGTATGGTCAATTTCCATGTTTCTCTTTTCTTTAGTGTAGATTGTATTATTTTCCATACTAACAATTGTAAACCACTTTTGTCCCACCCTGTGTATAATAAGGTCTAGTTTAAGAAGGGGTCTGATTTGGTAAAAAGGTATTTATTTAATAGTTTTGAAGCTTAATCAGTGTTTTTGAGGTGGTTAGCAAAAAATACTGAGTTCCAGAGACCCTGATACCTGAAAAAATTTGAATAACATTTTTTTAGTTTAACATTTTAAAATATGAGGCTAAACATTTCTTCCTGAATATGAGTCATTAGGGTTCAGTTTATTAGTCACTAGTGACTCGGTGAATTTTATTGGAATTAAATCAATTAATTTAATGATGCTTACAATTTAATTAAATTCATATAATCAGTTTCTCATAGCAACTATATTTCTAATGTTTTATGACTGCAGTTTATATAGAGAAAATATGGTTCCTGTTCAGAAGATGTGCCCTGTGCATATTAAGTAGTGATTCTTATATTTCTGATTACTTTTATAGATTTCAATTAAAAAAATTGAAGTATGATCCATGGTTGGTAAATTGTAGCTCTCGAGCCACATGCAGCTCTTTGGCCCCTTGATTGGGGCTCTTCCACAAAATACCATGGCCTGGGCGAGTCTATTTTGAAGAAGTGATGTTAGAAGAAGTTTAAGTTTTAAAAATTTGGCTCTCAAAAGAAATTTCAGTCGTTGTACTGTTGATATTTGGCTCTGTTGACTAATGAATGAGTTTGCCGACCACTGTCTTAGCTCTTGTCACTTTTCTAGGTATTAAGAGTACTGATTCATTGATGTGACTTTTTTAAAGACCTCTTTAGAGAATATTTATTTGAATGATTCATCCTTATCCCTGAAATATTCTAACCAGGTTTTAAATAGCAGTAGCTGTTTTAGGGCACCTATGTTTTCAGTATTGCAAACAGTGAAAGATTGACCGTGGGCAGATGCTTTTTACCAGGCATGGAAACCCAGTAAGGTTCTATTGTTCTTTGCCCTTAGGGACAAGGGTGGGGTGGGCCTCTCTCTTCGGGCGATCGTGGAGCCCCCCTGATTGATCGCCCCGCTGGGCAGTGGCCTGGGCCTCCCTCTGCGGGGTGATTATGGGGCAGTGGCCGGGCCCCGACCAATTGCATCGCACCCGCCTTGGCTGGGTTGGCACCAATGAGTGTCATAGTGTGGTCATCTGGAAGGTCTTGTGGTCTAATTAGCATATTTTGCTTTTATTATCATAGATGTTCTGATGAAATGCTTCATTGTTTAATCTTTTGTTACCACAGTCAGGAAATATAGTATAGAGATGTTTTCAGCATGTGAATCCTCTTCAGCTGTGCTTGAACATCTCCCATTCACTGCCTTCCCACCCTCTTCAAATTGACCACTGCCTCAGCCTAAAGCACCCCTTCTCCCTTCTCTGACTTAGCCTTGAGTTGAAGAGCGAGCCTCACTCTCAGCTCTACCCTGGCTGCACAATAGAAGCCTGTTTTGAAGGTTGGTACTGCCCTTTGCTTACACCTTTCTACAGGGAACATAATTCCACAAAAGAACAGAGATTTGCCTGTCTTGCTTAGTGCCCTGTTGGGTGCAATTCATTTTTCTTTCTTGCATTCACTTTGAATCACTTTTTCATTCATCATTGAATTACTTTACTCATAAAAATGACACTGTTCACCTTTGAAAATACCTTTATGGGTAGGTAGGTTGCTTGAATAATCTCCTCTTTCATTAGCTGTCTTGTTGCAAAAATGGTTTTTTCCCCTCTGGAATTTACCGATGTATCTTTGTGTTTTTTTGGGGGGAGGCTTTTGTTCTGTGTCTGTTTTGCCTGGTGGATTTCATCTTGGAGGATTGCGTCCTGCTGAGCAGGCAAGGAGATCCTGACTGCTCAGTGCAGAAGGGGAAGCGCTGTGGACCTGCTTTCCTGGGTAATGCAAGCTGTGAGCGCTCCAAAAGGCAGCTGCTGAAGCCTGTGCTCTCATCCAGCAGCAGCCCAGGAGCCTCTCCTCCGTGGGAGTGTAAGCATTCTGCGGCTCGGTCCTTTCAGCTTGCTGTGTCACTGTGTCTCCCCGTGTGCAGGACTGCCATTTCACTACGGCTTTTCATCATCCACTAAAGGTGCAAGAAGAGAGCAGGCAAGAGGAGGAGCTGTGAGCAGCTCTGCAGGGCGAAGCTAATCAAGGCAGCTGACTGAAGAGCTCTTCGCCCCAACGAGATGAAGCGCCTTCTTTTTTATCCTATAATACAAAGCAATCTACCAACATTTGCAGATCCATCCCAAGCTGACCTGAATGTTCTTCCATTTCTCTGCCAGTTCTTAAGCACCAGATGCCATTTAAGAGTCTTTCTTCTTTCCTCTCTCTTTGCCTAGTACTTTTCCCATTTTTTAAATGACCTTGTGTTCCACTTCCTGAGTGCTGGGGTATTCTTAAAGAGAGATCGGATAGGAAGCTCTATTCTGGAAATGGGTCATCGTTTATTAGGCTTCTCTCATTAACTAGCAAATATGATTTAAAAAAAATAATTTTTAAACAAATATTTTTATTGATTTCAGAGAGGAAGAGAGAGGGAGAGAGAGAGAATCATTGATCAGCTGCTTCCTGCACACCCGCTACTGGGGATCAAGCCCATAGTTCGGGCATATGCCCTTGTCTAGAATCAAACCCAGGACCTTTCAGTCCTCAGGCTGACACTCTATCCACTGATCCAAACCAGCTAGGGCAGGAAATATGATTTTATTTAGTTTAAAATTAGCAAGTAAACAGATAATACCAGGAAAAATATTGATTTTTGAAGACTCTAAATGTGCTTTGTGAACCTAAACGACTTGAATTCTCCATGGTTTCTGGAAGAAAGGGTTGAGTCCTTTTTGGAAGAAGAGGAGAGGGAACAGTATGTTGGCAAGGTGAATTAGATGATGACACAATAGGCTTGTGCATCTTCATACTGAGTTTTTAATTCCACAGCCTTAGTGGCAGTGAAGGGCGGTAGCAGGATGAGCCCCAGAGGAGTGCCGACTTACTTAAGAACTCTCCATGGTAGAAGACGTGGAATTTTGCCAGCTCTTTGGGGATTGCACCCTTTGTCCAGAGGCCCTTACAGGCTGCTCATTCTGCACCGCAGAAGTGATGGAAGCAGCAGAGGAACCTGCTTGACCTTGATGGTTGCTGGTTGGTAGGAGGTGCCTAGAGGGCAGACCTTAAATCTTCAGGTGGAAATTAAAAGTGGATTTCAAATCAGAGTAATGAATGACTATCATAGTCAAGGCTAGCAAGAAGGGAAGCCTGTTTTGTCAGGCAGAGGTTTTTGTCATAGATATTAAAGAAAGATTAGAATGATCTTTTTGGGGAAATATTCTTGAGTAAGGATCAGCAAATTAAAAAAAAAAAAGAATATTGATATTTTAGAGAAAGAGGAAAGGAGAGAGAGAAACATTGATATCAAGGCAGTGCGTTGATTGGCTGCCTCCTGCACAGTCCCCCACTGGGGATCGTGCCTGCAACCCAGGCGTGTGCCCTGACCAGGGATCGAACCGGCAACCTTTCAGTGTACGGGACAATACCGAACCAACTGCGCCACACTGGCCAGGGCAGCAAACCTTTTCTGTAAAGGGTCAGGTAATAGATATCTCAGGCTCTTTGGGTCACATGGCCTTTGTTGCAACTACTCGACTCTGCCATTGGTGTGCCCAGGCCACCAGAGCCAACGTGTAAACGAATGAGCATGGCCGTTGTCTTAGCTTGCTGAGGTCCCCATACAAAGTACGAGGGGCTGGGGGACTTCAGCAACAGAAGTGGATTTCTCATAGTTCTGGAAGCTGGGAAGTCCAAGTTCAAGGTGCTGGCTGATTCAGTTTGGGTCAGATTGGAGTGTGTGCTTCTATTTAAAAACAATAAAAATGCCATGAAGGGAAAACTGAGAGACTTACTTATATATACTTACTAGGAGAAAAGCATCTTTAACTAAAAAGTGTAGCTTTCTTGATATATTTTGCTGTGTTTTAGGAAAACTTGGAGTCTGGTGGTGGATAAGCTGCAAAATTGTCTGGGCCAGGACAAACCTAATTCAAGGCTTATTGACTTGTGTCCTAAGAATGAGTCAATAAGTAAAAATACTTCTTAAATCCGGGATTAGGTTTTCTTCAGTGTGGATCAAATCCATCTATACTTTTGGCTGGTTGTGAGATACAAGTGATGAGATGTGGTGTGGGTCATCCTTAGAACACGTCTGATGTGGTTCTACATTCGGAAGGAATGCCAGTTGTAAAGCCTTTAACTTGTGCTGATGAAATTGAAAAGTTATCAGTCCCCTTGCTATGTGTTGGAGAAGGGTCCCTATGATATTTCTCAGCAGATAACCTTCTCCCACCTCTTCTTCAGTAAGAAAAATAGAAGCCACTTAATAGGCACTACCTTAATTTCTTGCCAGGAGTCATACAAACTCAAGTGCATCAGCGCCTCCTTTCTGTGGCTGCAGAGTGAGAACGTTCACTGGTGGTTCTGACACCCTGCCCATCCTGCCTTTTTGGGTATTTTTGTCACTGCTTTCTCCTGGGCAACCTCAAAAGCATGGGCCCACTTTTCTACGTTGGCATTTAAAACCCCAAACTCACGCACACATCTAATCCTGGAGATAGGAAACAAACAATGTAAATTAAATGGGTGAGGGAGCAAGGGGTTATAGTGTCCATACTTAACTTAACACACGACTTCACAACCCCCTTGTAACATGCTGCCCCATCCCCAAACTCCACTCCCAAATTCCATTTCTTAGGCAGCTGTCTCATCTTTTCTCCCCATAACTTTCCCCTTCAGTCCCCTTCATCCTTGTTTCCTCCTTTTTTTTTTTTTTTTCCTTCCCCCTTTTTCTTTTCCTCCTCTCCGTTCCTGGATTTCCCACATGGAACTTTCCTTTTCACAAAGGTAGAAATTTCACGTGTCTCTGCTTCTTCCATTGGCATCCTGGTAATACTGCTGTGCTGGGGCCCCTCCTGAGCAAATCTGAGAATGTTACCCTTTCCGATGAAAAATCTCCAATGGCTCCCCATTGATCTAGTGAGCCACGGTTTGCCGCTCGGTTGACTAATGAGTTTGCCGAACACTGGGACAGGGGCTTAACCACAAGGAACAGCAACAGCCTGTAATCATTGGAATCAAGAGTCTGGTGTGAAGTTGCCAGGCTCCTCACAGGACCCAGCAGAAGCCCAATCCTGCTCGCCTCCTCCGCTGTGCTGCTCTCCCTTCTCAGTGTCATGGTTGCCTAAGCTCACGCTCACAGGCTGTTTACATTTGCGGCGTTTGCCATGCCCAGAATACGTGCTGTTTTCCTCTGAACTTATCCGCCACAGCATCCTGCTGGGCTCAGCGAGATACTGCTTTCCCAGAAAGGCCTTCCCCTCACCCACTGTAAGTCAGGTGTTCTTTCCTGTGACTATCTTCTCAGAATAACCTTTTACTTCTCCCATCCTAGGATTATCGCACTTCCTTTAGACTAAGCTCATGAGGGGAGGGCCAAGTTCATCCTGGTCCACCATTTCACTCCCATCATTCGGCAAAGTGCATGGCACATAGAAGATTCTTCATAAATATTCCTTTGGATAGATGATCTACACTTAAAATATATTTCTATTTTTTAATGTTTGATTACTTCAAATACATCTAAGTTTATACCTTTTTTTAGGTGGCTTAAAACCCTCAGAATTTTTACTTTATAGAAAGGAACAAATGTAGATCAACCTTGGAAGATTTATGCTGTCTTTTCATTCTCAATTTTCTATTTGTGCCCTATTTATGCATATTTTTATGGCTTATGATTAGCTTCGCCCTGCAGAGCTGCTCACAGCTCCTCCTCCCGCCTGCTCTCTCCTTGCATCTTTAATATTTTTAGAGTAGAGTATGTGTAAAATGTATACTTTTAGTTATTCTTCTCTAGAATAAAGGGTTAAACTGAAGATGAAAAGAGAATTTCCACTGAACTTCGGTATCATGGCAGCATTTGTGGAGCACTTACTATTTTAGGGGCTGCTTTGGTCTTGTCTTCAGTGAACCCTAAGGAGTGCAGGGATAATGCTTAGCATCTTTTTAAAAAATACATTTGATTGATTTTTTTTTTTCAGAGAGGAAGGGAGAGGGATAGAGATAGAGAGCTAGAAACATCGATGAGAGAGAAACATCCATCAGCTGTCTCCTGCACTCCCCCCACTGGGGATGTGCCCACAACCAAGGTACATGCCCTTGACTGGAATCGAACCTGGGACCTTTCAGTCCGCAGGCTGACACTTTATCCACTGAGCCAAACCTGTTTCGGCAAGCATATTTTATATATACATTTTTTCTTTCTTCTTCTTTTTCTGCCTTAGACAACTATGCCCAGCAGTGGAATCTCAAAATAGAGTCTTCTTTTGATGTTATCAGCTCAAAGCCAGTCCCTGGTCAAGTGATCATAGAAATACCTAAATTGCAAACACAGCGGACATACAGCATTAAACTTCGGCCTGGGAAAAGGATTATTATACTCTCTGTGAAAATTAACAAGGTGAATGATGGCACTTCCTGAGAAGCATGAGATAAAAAGCAGTATTATTCAAAAGAAATGGTTAAAAGAAGGGTCTGAGTTAAAGAAAAATGTACTTTTTTTAGTTTTCTTCTTTACTTTTAACCTGTCATATATTTTGTTTATGTGCAAGCTATGGAATGATTTCCCCAGATTTTGAGATCTAGAAATGGAAAATATGTGTTAAACTTGGTATTCTTTTTTTTTTTTTTTTTTTCAAGAAGTCAGTGTATTTTAATTTTTTGCAGTATTCTAAATCCAAAGTACATGGTAAGCATTATATTTAAATGTAGTGATTATTTTTTTTTTGGTAATTGTAAATTATTTTGAGTATTTGTGCTTGTTTTACATGCAGAATTCGAATTCCGTAATCTTTCATGGGTAGATGTAGGCTAGATTTTACCTTTTCTTTTTCCTTTTTAAAAATTCCTCTAATAGATCATTGTGAATAGAAGAGGATAGAGCAAATCAGCATTCAGTAACTCTTCAGATAAAGTAAGAACACAAAACAATTTTTTTGTTTTTGTTTTGGGCTTAAAACAAGAGTCAGCCTCAAAGTCCAATTCTAAATGTTAACGAATGTGGAAGAAATGTGAGCTTGAGTGATAGAAATGGGAAGAGTTGTTTACTGAATTTCCACATTTTCCTGTGTGTGTGTTTTTTTAAAAAATATATATATTTTATTGATTTTTCACAGAGAGGAAGAGAGAGGGATAGAGAGTTAGAAACATCGATGATGAAAGAGAATCATCGATCAGCTGCCTCTTGCACACCCCCTACTGGGGGATGTGCCCACAACCAAGGTACATGCCCTTGACCGGAATCGAACCTGGGACCTTTCAGTCCGCATGCCGACGCTCTATCCACTGAGCCAAACCGGTTTCGGCTCCTGTGTGTTTTTTTATTTCCCTTCCCTTTTGGCATACTAATCCATGTAACACTCCTAACATGTTGATTTGTAACTATCACCTAGGTATTGATATAATTTGGCCTATTACAGGGAGGGAGATTTATATGGTTTAGAATCTAGAATTTCTATGAGAAATAGATACAAATGCTCTAAATCAGTATATTATTTTGCTGAAAATATGCTACAGATAACTTAGAATAACTTCTATTTTTTCTTAAAAGGCAATTACTGTAGAAACTTGGTGGCCTCATGGACATGGAAACCAGACAGGGTACAACATGACGGTTCTTTTTAAACTGAATGGAGACTTAACAATTAAAAAATCAGCTAAGGTAAGCAAATATTTGAAATGTTTTTGTGAAAAAAAGTATATTGATTATTAAAATGACGATATGGATCTTGGTAGGAAAAGAAGAAACCAATAAAATTCCTATAACTCCACCACCTAGGGATAATCACGAGTAACAGCTATAGACATTCAAATGCGTGTGTGTGTGTGTGTGTGTGTGTGTGTGTGTGTCTGTGTGTACAGAAAGTTCTTGCTAACATTGTCATTAAGTTATGTGACTTAAGTGAAATGATGTATTATAATGAATCCATTTCCCCATAGGTTAATTGATAAAAACAGGAGTTAAATTTCTACAGCATTTAACAGTGAAATGATGTTGAATAAAATAATGTCATTTGAGGACTTATTATACTTACTAGGGACACTGGGGGGGGGGGGGTCTCTCAGCTCGACTTGCACCCTCTCCAATCTGGGAGCTATCAGGAGAGCCCTCTCCAATATGGGAGTTTCTGTCTGCCTTTACAATCATATGTGTGAATTGTCTGAGACCCCAACCCAGTTTGGTTTGGTGCTCACAGAATAATAGAGGTCTTATTTTTTTCTTTGCTCCATTGGTGGAAATTTCCTAGAAGTTGCAGAATATCTTCCCTTTAATTTTTTCTCAACTCTCTGACTTTACTTATGTCTCTCACCTTTGCTTTCCCTCCATCCCCCAACCGCAATAGTAACTTGCTCCAGGCTCACTTTGCTCTAGTGTCTAGGAGATCCCGCAACGCATTTGTCGCCAGAACTATGATTCACAGCATTCCTGGTGCTCCCCGCATTCTTGGTGTCTGCTTCTGGTTTAGGGGTTGCACAAACAAAAAGGACTGTGAACTCCAGCTGCCCCCAGGCTGGGCTGACAGAACTGGATACTCCAGTGGTATGCCCGGGATCCCAGCTGCTTGGCCACAGGCTCGAAGTGAGTGGGGTCCTGGGGACGCCCACCCTGTAACTGGCTGCTTGACGCCTGCGTACCTCCACAGGCCCACCATCTTTGTCGGGTTAATTTGCATATTCACTCCTTATTGGCTGTGGGGCATTACAGAGGTATGGTCAATTTACATATTTGTCTATTATTAGTGTAGATATTATTAAATGAATTGGACTTCACATATTAATTGTTGTTTTTAAATATAATTTATTTAATTGTAAACTTATATAATTTAATTTTAAAAAGTAATTAAAACATTTTTTCAGTAATAATTGACCTATACTATTACATTAGTTTCAGGTGTACAACATAGTGACTAGACATTTATATAGTAACCTAGGAAGTGATCACCTCGATCAGTTTAGCATCCTATATAATAAAGAGGAAATGTTCTAATTGACCTTCATGTGGTGCCCATAGCTAATAAGGAGGGAATGTGCTAATTGACTGCCCCACCCTCAAAGATGGTGGCGCCCACAGCCAATAAGGAGGGAATATGCAAATTGACTTCCCTGCCCTCAAAGATGGCGGTGTCCATAGCCACAAGATAGTGGATCCCAGTCCCCTCAGCTCTACTGGGGCGGCAGGCGCATGGCAAGGCCAGGCCTGCCCCCAGGTGGGCCTGGCCGCTCTGTGCGCCTGCCTCCAGAGTACCCCAGTCCCCTCAGCCCCCCAGCCGCCCAGGGCCGGCCCAAGGCACAGGCAAGCTTCGATGATGGCTGCCCAAGCACCTAGGGCCACCCGAAGCTCAGGTAACAGGGCTACCAGAAGCTTGCACTGTTGGCAGTGGCAGCAGCAGAGATGTGATGGGGTGTCACCTTCCCCTGATCGCCAGGTCACCTCCTACCCCTGAGGGCTCCTGGATTGTGAGAGGGGACAGCCTGGGCTGAGGGACCCCTCTCCAGTGCATGAATTTTCATGCACCAGGCCTCTAGTTATTATACTTATAAATATTTTTCTACTGCATTTTTAAATTACTTTATATCAAAGTAATAGATCTATATAATGTTAAAGCTCAAATATTACTGTAAGTTTTATGTGAAAAATAGACTCCTTTGCCCAGCCCTTCCTATTCCTATTTCCTACTCCTCAGAATTAATACTTGTAGGCTTTTGCTTATTTCTCTTGCTTGTTTACCTATATTTTCCCGAATAATCTGAATAATGTGCTTTTACTGGTGTTTTCTAATTTTTCAGCTTTCTGTATTACCTGTTGGTTTCTAACCTAGCGGAGGAGGCTATAGCTCTCTTACATGATTCTATGATGACCCCTGGCTCACGACTACATATTTGCCTTCCTCTGCCTTCCCAAAGTATTTTTGTTAACTCAGTATTCAGTGCTAATATGATTATATTATGGAAATATTGTTCAAAGCTGTACCTCATGGTGTACTAAAATTGTTTTTCCTTTCTTGTGCAACTTTCTGTTTGCCTTAGAGTTAATAATTACCTCATGTATCTTTGTTTTCTGTTTACTTTCCTCTCAGTCATATACAAACACTCTTATATACTTGAATACCTTTTAAATAAATATAGTCATATTCATTAGGTAATCCATCCCCACTGTTTATTATTTCTGTTATTATTCGTTATTTTTCTAAGCACTCCTAGAGCCATTTTCTCATTTCCCTGATCTTGCTTGGTTATTCTTTGGACCTTCTGCTTAACTGTTGTCCTGGAACTTCCTTTTATTATCATTCTAGGAATCACCTTCACCTGTCTTCTAGGTATTTTAGTTATTTCTCTCATCTTTTTTTCTGCATTAATTATGGAACCCTTTTTGTTAAACCCATACTTCTTATTTTCTTTTTTGACTTTACACTTTTGGTGAAAGACTTTTTTCAATAGATTCCTAAGGGTGGATGTGTGGGAAATGACATTTTGAAAACTTGTAAATATGCAAATATAAGAAATTTATCTTCACAGTACTTGATAGTTGGTTGTGTTTATTAGAAGGCTAAGTTGGAAATCTTCACCCCAAATTTTTGAAGTCATTGCTTCATTATCTTTGAGCTTTTAGTAATTTTGTTTTGAACTGTAGTTACATTTTAATTTCTGCTTTCTTTCTTTCTTTCTTTTTTTAAAAATATATTTTATTGATTTTTTACAGAGAGGAAGAGAGAAGGATAGAGAGTTAGAAACATCGATGAGAGAGAATCATCCATCAGTTGCCTCTTGCACACCCCCTACTGGGGATGTGCCTGCAATCAAGGTACATGCCCTTGATCGGAATTGAACCTGGGACCCTTGAGTCCGCAGGCCGACGCTCTATCCACTGAGCCAAACCGGTTTCTGCTAATTTCTGCTTTCTTATGTAAAACTGTTTTTGTTTGCTTCTAGAAGTTTTTAGATTTCTTTATCTCTGATAATCTAAAGTTTGAAACTTTGAAAATGAGTATATTTTTATTGTTGTGATAGTCATCTTGTGAGCTCTTCTGATGTAGAAACTCAATCTGGAAATTGTCTTGTATTTTTTATAATTTTTCATTTGTTATCTTTGTTGTGTTTTTCTGGTACAATTGTTAATCAGATATTGGATCTCCTGGACTGAACAATATTGTTAGATTTTTCTTCTATATTTCATCTCATTTTTAAAGTCTATCCTTTGGGAGAGTTACTTGATTTCATATTCAGTTTTTAAAATTAGACATTTTATTTTTATCACTTAAAATTTTTCTCAAGCATTTTAAATTTGACTTAAAAAATTGTATCCTGTTTGTATTTTATGGTTGCAATATATTCTCATTTCTCTTACAATGTTAATTATTAGTATTATTAGTATTGGTAGTATTTTTGGAGTTTTCGCTGTATCCCCCCTCCCCCCACATTCCTAATTACTTCTACTTGTTTTGGTCTCATTTTCCTCACTAGAGACTTTTCTTAAATATTCAGTTGTCTTTGGTATCCATCCATTCTGAAGATTAAGGCACAGAATTGCAGACGAGAAGCCCTATATGAGCTTCAGTGTTAGTTATCCAGGTGGAAACCAACTTTATCATGGGGTGATGCTCACATGTCAGTTGCTATAGACTGTGTGTGTGTGTGTGTTTGTGTGTTTGTGTGTTTGTGTGCTTAGCTTTGTCAATGAGGACATTCTCCAGTCTCTTGCCTGTGGAGTGTAAGACTGGTCATTACCATTCAGGGAGTCCGGTGGCAGCAGGGGATTAAAGTTCTTACCATGGACCACAGAGTTTCATCTTGCAGTGGGCTCCCCATCCTCAGCCTCTCTGAATGGGCAAGGCAAAATAACAGTGAGCTTCAGAATCCCTTCTTCAAAACAATGTACTTGAGTTCTGCTTTTAGAATAAAACATCTTAAAGGTCATTACACATGAAATGTCGATTGGTAATACTCTCCAAGTGCCTCTAGAGAAGGACCTGTCTTCCTTTCCATAGCTCCCTTCCCCCATCAATCAGAACAGATATTAAAAACAAAACAAAACAGTAAAACATTTACTCCTGAAGACATAACCACTTGTTTTGCCTCCATATCTATGAATAAAGCTTGTGATAACCCCAGCCAGAGAATAGTGAAAAAAGCATTTTCACTTTAGTCTAAAGAAAATACTGACTCCCGTCTGGTTTGGGATACAGCAGTAAGGCTTGGGTGGAACAGCATTTTGGTATTTAGTATAGGTTACTTTTTTAAAAAATATATTTTATTGATTTTTTTTTTTTTTTTTTTTTTTACAGAGAGGAAGGGAGAATGATAGAGTTAGAAACATCAATGAGAGAGTCATCGATCAGCTGTTTCTTGCATGCCCCCTACTGGGGATGTGCCCGCAACCAAGGTACATGCCCTTGACAGGAATCGAACCCAGGACCCCTCAGTCCACAGGCTGAGGCTCTATCCACTGAGCCAAACCGGTTTCGGCTAGTATAGGTTACTTCTTTAGTTCTTTAAGTTCCATTTCCTTATGTGTAAAATGGGACAGTAAAGCTGAGGTAACTTGGAGGGTATAAAATGAGTAGTAGCGATGTTAATCTTCCTCGATTTCCTCCTTCCTTGGACATCAGCCTCTGGTGCCTGTAATTGGCTCGGGTTGCACCCTGGTGTCACCCTTCGCATTTTTTGTTACCTCGCCCCTGGCTCAGAGACCATGCTGAGTTGGGTGATATACCCTTCAGGAGTTCATTTTCTATTTTCCCTTTTTAAATCATGCCTTTATGTTTTCTGGGACACTGTGAGTGTGTGAGTGTGTGCCCATATCATTTATAGGCAGAATGTTGTAGAGCTGCCTAAAGAGTCTAAACATCCACTCTTTTTTTTTTTTTTTCTTTAAACATTCACTCTTATTCTAACCCTTTTGGCCAAAGACCTGTGCTCTCTCACAGGTTGAGTCTGTTGTCTGTCACCTTCATGAAAGTGTAAAAATGGATGAGTCATTCCAACTTACCGCAGAGAAAGAAGGGGAGCTTCTGTGGTTTTTTGTTTGTTTGCGGTAAATAATTATTCTTCACTCAGGCTAGTATGGGTGCATCATATTAAAATGCTACTCTTTGACCAGCCACAGGAGGGAAGGCAGATGTATTGCTTCATGCCTTGTGTTGATGCATGTTTGTGAAATGTGCTCTTTGCTGTGGCTGCTGTGGAGTTTGTTATTTTTGAGACTCCTTTGTTCACTCACTACTTAGGGAGAGCTCACAGGGTTCAGTTACTTTGCTAGGGTTTGGCAATAGCTTAGTGCATATGACACTGCTTCCATTTCACTTTGAGAACAGAATAAAGAATTTGGTTGGGAAATTAAATTATTAAGCCAACAATTGCAATAGAGCGTGACAAGTTCTCTGGAGAAATTTAGAGTAATGTGGAAACACGGAGCAGGGGCCTTCTTGGACAATTCCCGGAGAAGGCGATGTCTGTGTTCTGAGGGATATGTAGAATTTGACCAAGCAACAACGAGTCAGACGCATAAGAATATATCAAGGCCTGGGGATTCGAAGACATAGTGTGTGTTTGTGGAGGCGAAAGAAATGTTGTGTAACTGAGTTTGAACAATGAGTGAGGTAAAGGTAGGCAGGGCAAGATCATGCAGGGCCTTATAAGCCAAGTGCAGGAACTAGGCTGTCCTAAGGGCAATGGGAATTCTTTCAAAGGTTTTAAGGAGAGATTATATTTGTTGTACACAGATTATGTAGATAAGATTGGAGGAATGATAAGATTGGGAGGCCGGTGGTAATTCAGGTACAAGAGGATGATTACTCAGTCTGTAGAATTGCTGAGGATTTAGATTTGGGAGAGATTAGAAGGTAATACCGCTAGGCTTGGTACTGTGGGATGGGAGAGAAGAACAAGTTAGTTGCTGGTTTGGGCCACTGAACAGTTGACAATTCTATTCTTGGAGTTACAGTACTCAGAAGAAAAAAAGAACAGGTTAGAGGGGGTAGGATAGAGTGGAAATTATTTCTGTGTTAGATGTGTTTTTGTGTGAAGTGACTGAGATATACCCAAGGAATAATATTTGATGAGCATTTCATTATATAGGTCTGGAGCTCAGGAATTAGATTGGGGTTAAAGCTATAGATGTGTAAGTCATCAGAATAAGAGGTAATTGTAGCCGTGGGAAGGGATGAACTACCTCAGGGAATCATAATAATTAGTCATGAGAGGATAAAATAAGTGCATAGAGGAATTAAGAAGGAATAGCCAATGAGACAGATGGAGGAGTTGCAGAAGCCAGATAAAGAATAAGAAGCAGAGGATGTTCAAAGAGCATAAAATTCTTCATGGAACTCAATTTAGAAAAGGAGAGGGAAATATCCTTTAGATTTGGCAATAAGGACTTGACCGATGACCTTAACCAGAATGGAAATCAGATAGCAGTGGGTAGAGGAATGACTGAAGGTGAGGAAGTAAAGGCAGTGAGTATAGGCAACTCTTGAAAAATGGTTGATGAGAACCACACCTGAGCCAGGTGGTAGTGATGGCTATTTGGGGTCAGGAAATTGGCTACATATAGGGAACTATGCAAGTAAATATATTAAAGTACTGAGAGCCAGCTTTTTCATGTATGCAGAAAGGTGATAATAGATATAGAAAAGGAGAAAGCTAGAATGGATTGGAATTTGAACTAATAGTGTGGACTCATGATTTCCAGTATATGTAGATAGATATAGAAATAAGTATAGATGTAATTGTGTGTGTGTGTGTGTGTGTGTGTGTGTGTGTGTGTGTGTATTTACAGACACACACATTTTCTAGCTCTCCCTAGGTCTTCCCAGAGACCTGGGAAGAGTGGCACTCTGGTAGCAATGAATAGAGGTTCATTAGTTTTTGGATACCACTTTCTACTAAGAGGCATCAGGGCTCTTTGGAGAAATGACTGATTTGGGGTATGAAGACATTCTATTTTGCTGCCTAGAAAGTTAAGAAGGTACTCAAGAATGATGGACCAGATCAAAAGGGACATAGGAATCAGTTTAATGTGCTTCCAATGGCCAAATCTGAGATAATTTGAGTATTAAAATAAAGAATGGCGGTAAAAGATTACAACCCACTTAACATACTAGGTGTACCAGTTAATAAGGTGGATTTTTTTCAATAGATGGAGTTACACATATGTTGATATATATGCAATTTGATATGGATGCTATTTTGTTATATTGACAGCAAGCTTCAAAACTTCATATGTCAAATTTTCTGAAGGTGTTAACATCATAGATATTTTTACACTTAAAAATGTCAAATTTCATGCCAAAAAAAGAGCATTTGTGGGAAGTTATTTATTACTTTATTTTGAAGAAAAGTACTGCTGAATACTTCCAAAAGCTTAGGGGTTCATACTCCATCTCAAGAAACTTGTGAATGCTGATTTAAACACTTTAAAAGTGATTATTTCAATGTGAAAGACAAAGAACGTCCAGGTCAACCGAAAAGGTTTGAAGACCAACAATTACAAGCATTATTGGATGAGGATGCATGTCAAACTCAAAAACAACTTGCAGAAAGATTAAATGTTGCTCAGCAAACAGTTTCCGATAATTTACAAGCAATGGGAAAGATTTTAAAGGAAGGAAAACGGGTGCCACATCAACTGAATGAAAGACAAATGGAAAACCAAAAAGTCATCAGTAAAATGTTGCTTCAGTGGCACGAAAGAAAGTATTTTTGCATCAAATTGTGACTGGCGATGAAAAATGGATTTATTATGAGAATCCCAAATGCACAAAATCATGGGTTGGTCCAGGTCAACCATCAACATAGACTGAAAGGCCAAATTGCTTCAAAAAGAAGACAATGCTCTGCGTTTGGTTGGGTCAGGAAGGTGTGGTGTATTATAAGGTTCTAAAATCAGGTGGAACTGTTAGTATTGATCCCTACTGACAACAAATAATCAATTTGAACCATGCTTTGATCATGAAATGACCAGAATGGGCCAGAAGACATGGCAAAGTAATTTTGCTTCATGATGACGCACCATCACACACTTCAAAACCAGTTAAAGACACGTTAAAAGATCTTGCCTGGGAAGTATTCGCCAGACCTTGCTTGTTCAGTTTACCACCTGTCCTGATCAATGGCACATGCACTTTCTGAGCGGCACTTCACAACGTACAAAGAAGTGGAAAATTTGGTTTCTGGTTTGCCTCAAAAGAAGAAAAGTTCTTTTGGGACAGTGTCCACAAATTACCTGAAAGATGGGAAAATGTGTAGCTGGCAATGGACATTACTTTGATTAAAGCACTTGTGATGTTTCTCTGGAAATTATCATGTTTTCTTTGACTACAAAATTCGCATTTTTAACCGGTATACCTGGTAGTAACAATCCTTGAGCACACTGATATAAATAAATACATGAATAAATAAATGAGGAAAAAAAAGTTATTCCTCAAATTGGAATGCCAACTAATAAATGTAGAAGAAGCAATAGAACTGTAATAATAATTATTATTCTAATAAGTAATTGAGGCAAGAAATATGAATGAATGCTAAAACTAGAGGGTAAAGTGGCATGAAATGTGGACATTTATCTAGACTCTAAGCATCGCTCAACAAAATATTTATCAATTATACTGGAGAAAAAAATATAGTGAAGAAATCCAGCAAACACCATCTTGATTAAGTGATTAAGGTTATCACCACCAGTGAGACAAAGTGACACAATATCTACCCATCAGACTGCAATGAGAGGAATCCAGCATCACTTCTGGGCTAGTCCTGCCAGAGCAGATAACCTGGATCTATTGTGAGGAAGCATCAGACAATCTCAAATTGAGCTCCATTAGCGAAAGTCTTTCAATCTGCTTCAAACAACTGTAATCTTTGAAAGTATCAAGGAAAAACCAAGGAACTGTTCCACATTGAAAGAATCTAGAGAGATGTAACAGCTGAATACAGTACCTGATTCCCCCCTCCTCCCCAAATAAACAGTGTCATTGGGCAACTGACCAAACTTGAATGGGGTCTCTATGTGAAGGACATTGTATTATCAGTGCAACTTTCCTGTAAGTTTAAAATTGTATCAACACAAAATAGGACATCATTAAAAGAATGAAAAGCAGTTCAACAGAATCTTGGTGGAAGGGGCCAGTAGACAAGGAAGGACTGAAAACAGCTCAAAATTAGAGAGAGAGGGTAAGGTCCCTGATAAGTATGGGAGGATTGCACCGCCATCCTAGAGCATGGATTCACTTGGAGATGAGAGGCTCTGTTTTTGTCATAGGGTCAAAACGTAAAATAACATGTAGAGGGAAGCATGGAGCTTGTGGATAGAGGTAATTTTGAAGATCTGTAGGACCATTTAAGATATATATCTTAAGTGGTCCTACAGATCTTAAAAAAACTTTTATTTATTTCTGTGGGGATTGCAAACACTTCTTTAGGAGCAAAAAGTGAACAAACCTGAGAAAGTTTAGGGAGTTCTGGTCAGATCACTTTTTTCTTTCCTGGGAACTAGGATGTAGTGCTGCCTGCTGAACGTAATGGGGGAGGGGAGGTGGGAGGGAAGCAAGTTAGAAATCTGAGGGAAGTGAAGGCTTGAGATAGTGGAGAAAGTGCTAGAAAGGGCTAAGGCAACATGATAGGGAGCGTTGAGGGCCCAATCAAGATTGAAAGCTGTGAATCTCTTTATCAGAGAGTCAGAATACCTTCACTTTGAAAGAACTATTGATTTCTGATTGTGCTCCCTCAGGCTGGTTTGGTGGTGTTTTGTAAGACATCATAGATTATGTGATTTGATTTGAAATTGTTTTTTGGGCCTTCTGCCTACCCTGCTTGTATACATCCCAATTAAATCTCTTGTATTTGAGCAATACTTTAAAGGCTAGGGTTCCAAACGAGGTATCATTCTTTGCTATGGTTTTTGAAATGATCTTATTTCTAAAATTTATAGGAACACTAGTTGGTGTGGCTCAGTTGGTTGGGCATTATCTCATGCACCAAGAGGTTGCCAGTTCTATTCCCGGTCAACAGCATCTGACCAGATCGCGGGCTTGATCCCCAGTAGAGTATGTAGGAGGCAGCTGATCATGTTTCTCTGTCTCCCTTGCCCTCCTCCTTCCCCTCCCCCTCCTCCCTCCCTCTTCCCTTCTATTTCCTTCCCCTTTTCCCTCCCTTTGCCTTCCTCTCTCTCTTAACATCAATATAATATTCTTTAAAAAAGTTATAGGATCAATAATGTTTTATTATCTAGGAATATTAAAGTGCTGTTTTATTTAGCCTGTTAAAACTTTCCTACAACATTTTAGTCAGCTTTGCATTCTGCTCATTAGAAGGTTCAGAGGAGAGCCATGAAGGTGATTCAAGGAAGAGAGGACAAAGGAATAAGATAATTTAGCTTCAACGAAAGCTGAGGACATGTTTGCTAATTCGTTAAGTTGTTATTTTTTATATCTTTTCATTCATCCATCATAGAGTAGGTATGGAGGAGGAAGTGAGTTTAAGGTGAAACATGTGAGATTGTGGTTCCTCATGGGGAAGGCTGTGTGATAGCCATGGTTGCTTATACTAGAGTGGTGTGACTGAGGAACATCTCAGAATCCATTTGCAGTGGGAACTTCGAATAGCATTTATGTCCATTTGCCCATTTGACTGAGATGGGAGAGGTTGGATCAAATGATCACTTTACTCCCCCAAAGAAGATAGCAGTGTGATATAAAAATCTGAGCTTTTTGCAAGGGTTGGGATTCAATGTTTGCTTTTGATATTTAGATAAAAAGTATAGATTAGAGAGAGAATGTTTAATTCACTCTTCTTTCCATCTAGGGTGGGCCTTTGAGGGAATTCAGTTTCTTACCTAAATTTGTGAGTGTTCAGATGATTTCAGACTTGCCACTGTTTCATCAAGTAAGAAATTTGACTGCTACTTGCCATCATTATCTGTGTCCTGGCCCTTAGTCTTATTTCCTTCAAGCCTTTATTTGTTGGGAATGTGTCAGACTTGGGTTTCTTTTTTTAATTATTGTGAAGTATATCACATATACAGAAAAGTACAGAATGTGGAGAAATGCTTAATGAATGATGACAAAATGACCACTCATGTAACCATCATCCTGATCAAGAAATAAGGCATTACCAGAACCTCAGTAGCCCTCTAACCCCCTCTCCCTTCTAGAGATCTATTCCCCTGACTTTTAACATTACAGCTTGTTTCTGCCTGTTTTTAAACTTTACATATGTGGAACCATGTAGTACGAATTACTTAGTGTCTGGCCAATTTGGCTCCACATTATATTTGTGACATTTAATATGTTATTGTGTATAGCTGTTCCATGTTTATTTACACTGTTGTGTAATATTTTCTTGCATTGCACGTACTGCTATTGCAATTTGGATAGTTTCCAGTCTTGGCTATTCTGAGTATTGTTGGTATGAGCATTCATGACATGGTGCTCTGAGTACATACAGCATTTCTGCTGGAAGTGGGATTGCTGAATCATAGGATGTACATAACTTCCGTTTTTAAAGAGAATGCTGAACTGCTTCCAAAGTGATGTTATTTCATTTGTTGTTGTTCAATTTGTTGGCATGTAGTTGTTTGTAATATTTTCTTACATTTTTTTTTTTTTTGTATTTCTGTGGTGTCAGTTGTTATTTTTCTCCCCTCATTTCTGATTTCATTTACTTGGGTCCTCTTTTTCTTGTTGAGTCTGGTTAAAGGTTTATCAATCTTGATTATCTTTTCAAAGAAACAGCTCTTGGTTTCATTGACGTTTTGTATTGTTTATTAGACTCTATTTCATTTATTTATGCTCTGATCTTTATTATTTCCTTCCTTCTACTCACTTTGGGCTTTGATTTTTGTTCTTTAGGTATACATTTAGATTATTTATTTGAGATTTTTCTTTTTTCTTTAGGTAGACATGTATTGCTATGAATTGCCCTTTTAGGACTGCGTTCACTGTGTCCCATAGATTTTGTACTGTGTTTTCATTTTCTTTTGTCTCAAGGTATCTTTTGATTTCTTCCCTGATCTCATTTCAACCCATTAATTGTTTAGTAACATGTTACTTAGCCTCCATGTGTTGGTGTTTTTTTCAGTTTTATTCTTTTAATTGATTTCTAGTTTCATACCATTATGGTCAAAGAAGATGCCTGATGAGATTTTAATCTTCCAAAACTTATTGAGACTTGCTCTGTGGTCTTTTGATTTGAAGTGGGTCTCTTGTAGACAGAACATAGTGGATCTTGTTTTCTTATTCATTCAGCTATCCTATGTCTTTTTCACTTAGCTTATGTTAAAAATTATTATTGATAGGTATGTATTTATTACCATTTTGTTATACATATTTATGTTCCTCTTTTTTTCTTTTCTTCTTCTTAAAGAAATTTCTTTAACAAGTCTTATAATACTAGTTTGGTGGTGATGAACTGAGTGATTTTTTTTGTCTAAGGATCTCTTTATTTTTCTTCAATTTTAAGTGTTAGTAATGTTAGTCTTGTTGGGTAGGGTATTCTTGGTTGTAGGCCCATACTTTTTTTTTTTTTTAAATATATTTTATTGATTTTGTACAGAGAGGAAGGGGGAGAGATAGTCAGAAACATTGATGAGAGAGAGTCATCAATCAGCTGCCTCTTGCACACCCCTTACTGGGGATATGCCCGCAACCAAGGTACATGCCCTTGACCGGAATTGAACCTAGGACCTTTCAGTCCCCAAGCTGATGCTCTATCCATTGAGCCAAACCGGTTTCGGCAGCCCATGCTTTCTATTTCACTGAGCCACTCTGGCCTGGCTAGTCACACACTTCTTAAACCTTTTAGTTAAGGAACTCCGAACTCTTTTTAAAAAAAATATATTTTATTGATTTTGTACAGAGAGGAAAGGAGAGAGATAGAGAGTTAGAAACATCAATGAGAGAGAGTCATTGATCAGCTGCCTCTTGCACACTCCCTACTGGGGATATGCCCGCAACCAAGGTACATGCCCTTGACCGGAATCGAACCCGGGACCCTTCAGTCCCCAAGCCGACGCTCTATCCATTGAGCCAAACCGGTTTCGGCAGGAACTCATAACTCTTGTCTAAAAAGTTCATTCAGCTATCCTGTACTTTCAAAGTTAATCTTTCTATTTTAAAAATGAAATCATAAAGTCAATTAGAAAACCCTAGTGAATTGCAATTAAAACCTCCAACAATAGAAAAATTTGGAAATTAAAAAACTTAAAATTCAAACTGCTTGACTTACATATTTAGGTTCTTAGATATTTACACCTATATTTTCTTTTAGACACTAATATATTTTGTTGGGCTATTTAAACTATTTCTAATCTTATAAAAAGATAATATATTCAGTTTGGATGTAAATATGTGTTACTTGAGGGTCTTTTCAAAAATCCTCTTTGAGAGCCCATTATTTTCTCAGAAGTATTAATAAAATACCTGTTTTAGAGAAAGGCTTTTATGTTACCTCTCAGGACTGCCTAGGGATATGGAGAATTATTGACACTAGTCATAGACCCAACACCTTTTAGCTACCAAGTAAATTATTGCCTCTTCTTTGAGGCACTGTCAGGTGGTTTAGGGTTTACTTTGACCTGGGTTATAAAACTGTTATTGCAAGAGTTGGGAGACAGAAATAGCTGTCTTTACATGAGAATATTTGCACAGAAAAGAAAGAAAAACATGTTGGAAAATGTGCTTTACTAGTAATATTATGTATAGCATTAATAAAAAAATTTAAAGGGTCTATCTTCTAGATTAGTGATTCTCAAATTCTTTTGGAATCAGGACCACTTTACATTTGTAAAAAATTATTAAGAACCCCAAAGTGCTTTTGTTTATGTAAATATTAAAACTTAGAAGTAAATATTTATTTATTTCAAATTATGGTAAAAAAAAAAAACTATCACATCTTATTCTATGAGTTATTTTATATAAATATATCTACAAAATAAAACACTTAGTGTGAATGATGACATTGTCTTACATGTTTGCAAATCTTTTGTTTAATAGATGACATCTGGATTCTTATCTGTGACATGTTTGCAAATCTTTTGCTTAATAAATGACATCTGGATTCTTATCTGTCTGATTTCAATTTGCAGTATGTTGCTTTCACTGAAACATGAAGAAAATCTGACTTGACACAGATAGTATGTAGTTGGAAAAGAGAGGAGCAGCCTTTTCAAACAGCTTGACTTTCCTGTGGAGATTCTTTGGTACTACACTAGAATTTAACAAGTGGTGGTTTTTTAAAGACTAGATGCTTGTGGAATCTGAAGCCATTTTAACGAACTCTTCTTACTGTTACATTAATTTCAATTGATATAACATGCACCCTTAAGGGACCTTTTATTCATGTGTGATATTGTAATATAATGCTTCGGTTACTTGAAAAATGGTGTTCTAAGAGTTCCAAATGTTGAAACATTTCATTATATAAAATTATATTCAATGAAGTGGATTCTCTGATACATCAGTTTGGTTCTGTTTCAGCATTTTTAGATGTAAAAAGACAGTGTGACTGTAGGTTGAAATCTCAGTCTTATTATCCCATTTTATGACAACAGTTCATCCTTAAATTGGTAAAAAGCATATTTTAAATTTTCCTTTAGACTGAGATAAAATTTATTAAACTAAAAAATGAGTTTTAATTAATATTTAAATATGTTTTTATTTGAAATCTTAAAAATATTATTGTGAAACAAGGTAAAAGGTACCTAGCCTTTCTGTGTTTCTGTATAGGTTACAAGAAAAGCTTTGGGGTTCAAAATCATAATTTATTGAACGGTAATGCAGTTGCAGATATTGCAGCATGAGTAGCCAGAGGCAGCTAATAAGAGCACAGAAGTACTGAGTTAATCTCCAACGTGCATCTTTTCATACCCTAAATCTCAACTGTGAAACTAGAACATACCAGGATATACAAGCACATATTCTATTAGCTATCAGAGTGATGATGTCATCACACATTATGTAACTTCTGGAAAATTCCACTGTACACTCAAAAGAGGGAGAGTGAAAAAGCAAATGTTTTATCTTTACTGTGAAAATAGTTTTGGACTTAAGGCCTCCCTCACTCCCCCAAACGCCGAAAGATTCTCAGGGATCCTCCGTTGTACCTCGGCCACACTTAAAGAACCCCTATTCCAGATGTATGAATCCTTAAAGGTGTTCTGAGTTACCTCTGAAAGTCACTGGACATGTTTTACATTTTGCAATGCCGAAGCAGGTGTGGTCATTCCATGTCGAGTCCTTCTCATCTAAGCCTTATTCTGTGTCTTCTCACAACATCAGCTCTGAGACATTTCATCAGGCCGTATGAATAAGGGCAAGGGCAAGAAAACGGGAGAATGGTGGACACTTATGACATGGAATACATTGGTTAATTCATCTATGTTTTTAATTCAAGAAGAAATGCATAATCTTGGTTCAGGGCTTGCCTTTCCTGTTGTAGAACCATGTTCCTCCTTCCTTGGTCTAGTTTATGATGGTAAAGAATGAAGATTTGGATAAGAACATCAATCTGCTCTACCTAGGGTCTTGCTGCTCATGCTGACGAGGGAACCAGGCTAGGCTTTTCACAGGGACAGAGGACTCAGCTTCCTCTCTGTAGCAGTGATGATATTGGGGTATGTGCTCCTATCCAGTCTTTAAATTGGAACACGGCTTACATCTCCAGTTCCATACCAGAGCTCTCTCACACACTGAGTGTAATGCGATAATTAGCTTGGATTTAATTGCCTATTAAACAAAGTGACCTTAATCAATATGCTATTGTAATTGGAAAGATGTTAAGTTATTAAATACCCTGTGCTCTGTTTCTTTGATTTTGAAGTGTACATATCAACATATTTTAACAATACTGAAATGAGAATGTGTTTTTCAAAGATGTGGCAGTTTAACTGGTGGACATTTCTCCATACCCCCATCCCCACTTCCCCCACAACTTTGTGAAATAGTATCAATTTTTGTTTTAATTTTGAAATGTTATCTTCACATAAGTTTCTTTTGTTATAATTACAAAACTCTATTTCATGAAAAAGATTACATGTTTTGTATTTAATTCTGTTCATAATAGGTCTTTTTTAGGACAGTAGAACTGATACAAGAGCCCATAAAAGGTTCTTCTGGTCTGAGTTTCTACTTCAAAATTAATGGACTGCCCATATTTCTGAAAGGATCAAACTGGATCCCAGCAGATTCGTTCCAAGACCGAGTAACCTCTGACTCGTAAGTTATCATCTTTCTTTTCTTGTTTCTCTTTTATTAACAGAGTCACAAGGCTTAAGAGTTGCCCATTCTTACTTTCGTTAGTTCCAGTCAAAGGAATTGAGGGACAATATAGAATTCTAGGATAAAAATTTTTCTAAAAGATGATTAAAGTTGCTATTCCCCGTCCCCCCTACTGTTTTGAAGAGCACCTTAAATATTTTGGTTCATCCTTTTAAATACTTATCTCTTCATGCTAAGATATTTGCATTCTCCTTTACTTTTACCTAAATAAAAATACCTAAAAACAATCTTTAAAATTTTAGATCTAGGAAAAATTTTTTTTTCTGAAGATGTGAAAATAGAACAATATAAGAAAGTAATATTTTTTTATTGGGTTTGTAAACTACTCTCTTTTGGATAGTGAAGATAAGCCTTGTGAAGTAAAAATAAACACTTTATTTAAAAATATTTAAAAAAATTGATTTTAGAGAGGAAAGGAGAGGGAGAGTGAGATGAAAACATAAATGATGAGAGAGAATTATTGATTGGCTGCCTCCTGCACACCCCCTACTGGGAATCGAGCCTGCAACCCAGACATATGCCCATGACCCGAATGGAATCCGCGACCCTTCAATCTGCAGGCCGATGACATCCACTGAGCCAAGCTGGCTATGGCTAAACACTGTTCATGTATTTACAAATATTTAAATATGCATTGTACTATATTTTTAGATATGGTTGGTAACTAAAGTCTAATTTTGCACAAACTTGTAGTAATTTCCTTTTACTTCAAAATGTATGTATTGTTTTGAATTTTATATGAAAATGAAATTATTCTCCAGACATAGGTCCGGATAATTAGCTGTCTCTCTTTTAAATGCTCCTCTCCTATCTGGCTGGTTTTGGTGGCAGCTGTTCAGCACATCTGGGCCTATTAGTAAACCTGCCCGTGGCCACCTTTGCTCAGTGTCAATGCTCTGGATCCTGGGCTAGCCTGTTACTGGTCTTTTTCATTCCTTTCTGGGCATTGCTCTGGAAATGAAAGGTACATACCATAAATTTCTAGACTTTTAAAAATTTTTTTTATTGATTTCAGAGAGGAAGGGAGAGGGAGAGATAGAAACATCAATGATGAGAGTGAATCATTGATCGGCTACCTCTTGCATGCCTCCTACTGGGGATCAAGCCTGCAATCCTGGCATGTGCTCTTAACTGGAATTGAACCTGGGATCTTTCAGTTCACAGGCCGACTGAGAACTGAGCCAAAGCAGCTAGGGCCAAACTATCATCATTTTAAAATATGTTTTTCTAGCAGAGATTTTAAATGTGTTTATCACTCACAATGTGTTTCTTAAAATCTCTTTTTTAGTATCCCCAAGTTTTCAGATTAGTATTTATTTTTCAAATTACTCTATAGGTTATCACTCCTTTTGCAGTCTGTCGTGGATGCTAACATGAATACTCTTCGGGTGTGGGGAGGAGGTATTTATGAGCAAGATGAATTCTATAAACTCTGTGATGAACTAGGAATAATGGTGAGTAGTTGACAGCATTTTATTTATTTATTTATTTATTTATTTATTTATTTATTTAAAAATACAATATATTTTATTTATATTTTACAGAGAGGAGGAAGGGAGAGAGATAGAGAGTTAGAAAAGTCGATGAGAGAGAAACATCAACCAGCTGCCTCCTGCAGACCCCCTACTGGGGATGTGCCCGCAACCAATGTACATGCCCTTGACCAGAATCGAACCTGGGACCCTTCAGTCTGCAGACCGTCGCTCTACCACTGAGCCAAACCGGTTTCGGCAGCATTTTATTTATTGAATAGAGGTCCAGTGCATGAATTTGTGCATGGGTGGGGTCTGGCTGGCCCTCCTTGATCATGGACGATCAGGCCAGGCCGGCTCTGGGGAGGGAACGTGGGAGGTTGGCCAGCCGGCCCCGCCTATGATCAGGGTGGGAGGGACCAATAGGGAGCGGGGACGACTGGGGTCAGGGATATGGGTGGTTGGCCCATTGGCTCTACCCCCTGGTCGAATTCCCTGGTGAATTCCAGGTCAAGAGGACAATTAACATATTAGCCTTTTATTATATAGGACTAGAGACCCACTGCATGAAATTCATGCATGGGGGGGGGGGGGTGTTCCTCAGCCTGGCCTGCACCCCCTCCAATCTGAGACCCCTCGGGGAATGTCGGAAATGCCTCTTGAAATCTGGGACTGCTGGCTCCTAACCACTCACCTGCCTGCCTTCCTGATCACCCCTAACTGCCTCTGCCTCAACCCCGCACCTGGGACCCAGGCTTCCCTCCCTGTGGCTGGCCGCAGGCACCCGGTACTGGGCCAGCTTCACCCGGGCCGGCCGCAGGCACAGGCACCCAGGACCATGGACAGGCAGCTTCTCCCAGGCCCAGCTTTGTCAGGAAGGACGTCTGGAAGATGTCAGGTCTAATTAGCATATTACCCTTTTATTACTATAGATGTGTTACTTTTTCAGCATTCTGTGAGGGTGATATTGCTCATTCCTTCTTTTCTCAGGGTCAGGAATGATGTTCCTTTTTTTTTTCCCCCCCCAAAATTAAATGGATTCTTTAGAACTAAGAGCCAGAGTTGATAGCGAGCTGCTTGCCGGATTGCCCACAACTGCTCTCCCCTGCAGGCCTGGTCCCCCCCCCCCAACTACCCTCCCCTGTAGGCCTGGTCCCCCTCAACTGCCCTCCTCTGCAGGCCTGGTTCCCCCCCCTACTACCCTCCCCTGTAGGCCTAGTCCTCCCCCACCCAACTGCCCTCCCCTGCATACCTGGGTCTCCCCGCCGCAACTGCCCCCTTCTGCTGACCTGGTTACCCCTAATTGCACAAAACTGCCCTCCCCTGCAGGCCATCTTGTCGCGGCCATCTTGTGTCCACATGGGGATTGCCATCTTTGACCACATGGGGGTGGCCATCTTGTGTTTTGGAGTGAAGGTCAATTTGCATATTACTCTCTATTAGTTAGGATTTTTGAATGGTAAGCATTCTCTATAGTAGTTATATTAATATCTATCTATCTATCTATCTATCTATCTATCTACATTTTCTTTGTGATTTGAGAGTATGCCTAAAAAAGAAAATAAGATATTTAAAAACTTTAACTTTAAGGAGCTCCAACAAGCCCTAGAGAGAAGAAAAAATAATAAAATTAAAGTAAAGGTGTGCTAGCACTTCCAAATGTGTTTTACATTAGTGAGGGTTACACAAAAGAAGTATATTTTTTAGTTCTGGTATTACAGTTCTAAAATTTAAAGCTCTCCATAGAAGAGTAGTAATTATCATAATATTGATAATGCTGATGGTCATGATGATGTGACAATATTCTGTAATATTCATTGAGTGCCGGGCATTGTTCTCTGTGCTCTGCATCTATTATTTTGCTTGATCTTCATGCCCATTCTATGGGTGGTGGCTGTTGCTCTATATCCACATTTCACAGAGAAGGAAACTGACATGTGCAGGGTTAAATAACTTGCCCACAGCACATGGTGGGGCTATAGTAGAGTCAAGGTTCCCACTCAGGCTCACTGAATTGGGGCCCTACTCTCAACCACTTTACTTAACAGCCTCCCCAGGAATGAGCTTATGTGGTGTCAGTACTAAAATGTCCAGGTGATAATTACTTTTGGCCATGAAAACGTATTCCTTCGTAAACAATGTATGTTTCTTTCTTTTTCTGTTTTAATTAAATTTATCTTTATTGTTGAGAGTATTACAGATGCCCCTCACCCCTCTGCTTATTTCCCCCCGATATCTCCCTCCACCAGGTTCCTGCCCCTCCCCAGGCCTTTACCAACCTATGTTGTCTGTGTCCATAGGCTAGGCATAAATTCTTTGGTTAATATCTTTCCACCTCTCCCCTCCTCCCTTTCCTCTGAGAAATGTATGCTTTTAATAGTCTGGTCCATCACTCAATACCAAATTCTAAGTGACAATTAGAGTGAGTTAGGAGGAGAAGAGGCTGGGGTAGGAAGCTTCATTTTGAATTTTATATCCCCCTCAACACACTCACTCTTTCCTTACTTTAATTCTCAGTCTTTCCTGCCTGCCTTGCATTTTATCTTTTCTGGTTTCCCTAGGGTTATGTGTGGTTCTGAAAAGTCACGGGGACCCTGAGTGCCTCGCACATAGTAGTGCTCAAATGATCACACTCATCGGATGAACGTGATTTTTCATCTGCATGAAAGATCATCCCCACAGTTCTGAGTGAAGAATGTATTTCTTCGTGGTAAAATCCATGAGAGTGCTTTATCACCTTTGATTTGATTTGCTAGGTATGGCAGGATTTCATGTTTGCCTGTGCCCTTTATCCAACGGATGCGGACTTCATAAATTCAGTGAGAAGAGAAGTTGCTTACCAGGTACGTTACTACCATTTCAAGGAGAAGGAAAAAGCTTACGTTTTAGTTTTGCTTTTGTTAAACCACTCCATGTTTCTTTTTGTTGTTCTCTGTACTAAATCTCATGAAAAATCACAATCAGGTAATTGTTTTCCTAGGTGATTCCACCCAGGTTTATAGCTTAACCACATTACCACTCTCATATTTATCTCTGGCCCAACTTCGCTGCTGAATTCCTGGTTCTTATATTAAATTGCTAACTTGGTGCCTCCACTTATGGACATCCCAAATGTAACATGTCTAAAACAGAGTTATGTTACCTTCCCTGAACTTGCTTTTCCTGCAGTTTTTAGTAATTGTCAACACCAATCTGAATTTCTCAGGACAGAAATTTAAAGTGATTCTTGACTCCTTGGTTTCTTTTGCATTCCACATACACACACTTATATTTGTACTAGAGTCCCGGTGCATGGACTTATGCAACGGTGGGGTCCCTTGGCCTGGCCTGTGGGGATCAGGCTGAAACTGGCTCTCCAGCATCCCATGAGGGAGGTCCCAGATTGCAGAATGTGGTTCTCAGGTGGCGCACCCTAGAATTGGGCTCCCTACTCTCTGGTTCTGGTGCGTCACCCAAGAACTGCCACTGCCAAGTGACTGCAGCTCGGCAGCTCCTATGTTGAGCATCTGTCACCTGGTGATCAGTGCACGTTATAGCTACTGGCCAGTTGCCTGGTTGGCTGGTTGCTTAGGCTTTTATATATATATATATCTATATCTCTATCTATCTATCTATCTATCTATCTATCTATATGTATATATATATATATCTGTAAATACAAGGAAGTGACTATATTCTAGCTCCATCCCCTGAAATGGCATAGAAACAATGAATAGCATAGTAATATTGAGACTCCTTATATTGAAATAATATTTCCCATTAAGAGAAGATCTTAGAGAAATGGCTGATTTCAGGTGTGGTACAGAAAATATGCTGGGTTATCCTGAAAGATTTTGACACACAGATAACAAGGAGGCTATCAAAGATATGCCAAAAGGATTTTGGAGGGATTCTGACCAATTTGGTGGGACAATTTGAGTTTCAATAAGGATAAGAATGTCAGTGGGTTGAAATCCACCAACTGTGTTGAAAAAGCAAAACAAAAGCAAGGAGATGATTACTCTTACACTCAAGATAGTGGCTATTTTGGAAGGAGGACAGGACTACGTTGGGAAGGTGGTTGGTACAGTTTTCTTTCTGGTCTGGGTGGTAGTTATAAGGCAATAGACTGATTGCCTTATAATAGATTACTAAGCTATAATTTATGTTCTTTACCTGTGCTTTATTACAAAATAAGGTTTTAAAGTACAAATAGGGTCATCCCTTGCTGAAAGCCCTCCAGATAGAGTGAAGGATCCTCAGCAGGCACTGTCCCGTCTCTGCCTGCCTCTCTACCTCACCAAGTACCGCCTCCCCTGTGTGTATGTCCTGGCCCACCATCCCCATCACTTTCCCTTGTGGACTACCTACTCATCCTCTTTGGCCCCTGTTAATCTTGAGAAAGGCTTCTTCTGGTGAAAAAAACCTTCCTGAACCTGCAAATCTAGATGAGGTCATTTGCCCTTTGTGAGGCACATCGCACTTTGAATTCCTTGTTCAGGTGTTGTCACCCATGTAAAGTTGCAACCTCTCTGAGGCCAGGGCTTGTTCCCTTCTGTGTCCCTACTCCCTGGCTGGATTATTCACCGGTGGATGGATGGATGGATGGATGAATAACTTTTAAAGTATTGATTATAGTTATGTAGGTTGCAAACATTTCAACTTTTTTTTTTTTAAATCCTCACCTGAGGATATGTTTTTTCATTGAATTTTTTTTTTTTTTTCCGAGAGAAGGGGGAGGGGAAGATAGAAATATCAATGTGAGAGTTTCTAGAAACATTGATCGGTTGCCTCCTATTCACGCCTTGGCCAGAGATTGAACCTGCAACCCAAGTATGTACCCTGATTGGGAATTGAACCTGCAAGCTTTTGATGTATAGGACGATGCTCCAACCAACTGAGCTAGGATGCAGACATTTCAATCTTTTCTTTACTTTTCTTTCACACAAATAATTTAGTATATCTGTGTGCCTTCCAAAAGAGGAGACTTTTAATGCAGAGTTGGTTAACATTTCAAATGGAAGCTTGCCATGAAATTCTCAGTTAGTTTGAAGGGTATCATAGAGTCACTGAAGTTTTCTCTCCTCTTCAGTATCACCAGCACCACAAACATTCCAGTCATTGCTGGTAGCAGCCTCACTTACCTGGGCATATGTAGAGGCAAATAAAGGAAATACTGTTTATAAGGATGATTTGGAAAAACGCAGGATGTTAATTTTTAAAAAAATGAGATATATCTCTTTAATGCATCGCTGTATCATGTGTGAATTACTTAGCATCTTGAATGGAGACCACAGTGGAAGCAGCAGCTGGGACCCATCACTATGATCATCTATTACTGTGCAAGAGAATGGTACACACCACCGAGGTTCTATTGCTAAACCATGTTCCAAAAGGCTTTCTCATGACTGTTGACTCCCTTTGCTGTCCTCAAAGGTGTAATTGCCCTCCTCTGCTGGGGTGCATCTCCCAGGGTGTCAGATCTTTCCCTTTGGCTGGATCTTTCCCCTTACGTAGGACCTACCCACAGTGAGCCCAGGTCATGCAGACCTCAATTTTTTTCAATATTGATAACTTTTTATTGCAAATTCTTACAGTTTATTTTAATGTATAGCACACACAAAAGGATATTTTCCCCATGTCTCTTTTTTTTTTAATCTATTGGGGTGACATTGGTTAATAAAATTGTATAGGTTTCAGGTGTACAGTTCTATAATGCGACATCTCTATATTGTATTGTGTATTCACCACCTCAAGTCAAACCTTCCGTCACCATTTATTCTTCCTATACCCTGTTCCACCTCTCCATCATACTATTGTCTGTGCCTATGAATTTTGTTTGCTTGTTTATTTGATTTCATACCTCAATTCTGGAGCCTGGCAGGGTTTTAGACAGATTCAGTAACAGCCTTAGTTGATTTCTTAAGACATGACATTGATACTTATTTCAGGAGACATCCTCTTGATGCCCTAATCTATTTTTTTTTCCTTTAGAATATTCCATATGTTTGTCATCTCTGGTACTCACTTGCTATGTAAAACCTTCTCTAGTTCTTACAGGTTTTGACATTGGTGGATGGGAACCTCAATACCTCTTCCAGCCTAAGTTCTGCCTTATTTGTATCTTCACTCAAAGCTCCAACTTGTTCTTGAGATGACTAATCCTGTCATTTAATGTAACATCTCCTGCATTCTGCACTTGTTAGAACCTTGTTGTGGCCGAGTCAGATAATGCTGAGCTTGATTTATTTGTCACGTTTAATAAAAGAAATTATATTTTCTTCAGTTTTTAAAAAAATATATATATTTTATTGATTTTTCACAGAGAGGAAGAGAGAGGGATAGAGAGCTAGAAACATTGATGAGAGAGAATCATCGACCAGCTGCCTCCTGCACACCCTCCACCGGGGATGTGCCCGCAACCAAGGTACATGCCCTTGACCGGAGTCGAACCCGGGACCTTTCAGTCCACAGGCTGACGCTCTATCCACTGAGCCAAACCGGTGCCGGCTAATTTCTTCAGTTTTTGAACATCAGAGAAGAGCAGCCTTACCTTATCAGTATTTAGAAAAATTTTAAATTTATGTGCAGAAATTCAATGGCTATAATTTTATATTTATTATAGCTCTGAATTTTTCTTTTAATGTTGAGCATTTGAAATTTATTTTATGTTTCCTTACATTTTAGATCAGGAGACTGAAATCTCATCCCTCCATCATCATATGGGGTGGAAATAATGAAAATGAAGCAGCGCTAATGATGAATTGGTATAGCATAGACTTCACATACCTCCCTACTTATATGAAAGATTATGTGAAATTGTACGTTGAAAACATCCGAGAGCTTGTTCTGGAAGTAAGTAAATGCTAAGGTAGAATTTGCTATCTGTGTAATATAATATATGAATATGTTGGTGTATGATATAAGGTGCAAATGTAGAGGAAAGAGCTGGTTCCCAGCTCCACTTAGGGTGGTTCTCTTGCAACATTCTTTGTTTGACAGGCATAGCATACTTGTATTTACACAAATAGATATTATTGATCGATCCACACACTAATTGCATATATATTAAATCTTAATACAAATTGGCCTCTTTTTTTTTTTTTTCAGGTAGAGGAAACAGTCTTTTTATTTGTTTTTGATATAGTGCCTTAAAAATTTAACTTATTAGAAACTTCAATATTTATCATGTGATTTAATAATCTGATTGTATTTGCAGTTTTAATTGTAATTAGGTAGTTTAAGTATTTGCCTATATCCTGAAGCAGTTCTATACAGGATATATTTAAAAGAATACTATATGATTATGGTACCCAAATATGCCCAGTTGATGGCACTATTCTATTTATGTGAAGAAACTTCAGTGGGATTACCTGAAAAACATAGGCTTAAATTTTTAGCTTTCCTGATATGCTAAGTCATGTATCATGAAGAATTTTTCTATTCACCAAGTGTGGTGGTTGAAGCTTTAATTTATAGAACATTTATTTTATAGTCTTTTAACTCACAGTATTAGTATTATGTTTTTCATATCTGATAGATTTAAGAAATAGATTTTTATACCTAATGATTTTCATTTCATAGCTTAAGTATTAAGTGGTCATGATTTCAAGTCCTTGCTGGGCCACTACATGTCTATGTAATGTTGGGCAAGTTACTGAATCTCCACTTTCCTATTTATAAAATTGGGTTAACAATAGGCCCTAACTACTAAGAGTTGGTATGTGGATTAAGTGAGTTAATGAATGGAAAGTGCATTACACAGACACATAGTAGACTTTAATTCATGCTAGTCATCATTCTCATTTTTGGTTTGTTTTACTAAGCAAGCTAGGTCTTCAGATAGTTACAGACTTTAATATCTAATATTAACACTGCATCTTTGAACTTAAATATTTATTTGAAGATGGACAGGATTAAGTGCTATATGATCATTACTGTGATTTTTGTGAAAGAACTAGGCATTTAATGAAAAGGACCATGCTTGATCTATCCACACACTAATTGTAATCATTAGCTTCCTCTTGTACATCATACTTAAAAAATAGTCATTCCCTTGGTTTATCTTATGGTATCTCTTGGTCTGAATAAGCATTTATGGTCATGACCTTGAGAGGGGCCATTTGATAGAGTAAAAATCAGGCCTTAAGATTAACTTATACAAAAATGGAAAGAAATCATAGTGCATCATCAAGGGCAGATATTTTTAAGGAGAGACTCATTAGTGATTTTACTGAATGGCTCATCTTACCAAATTTTCAAGAAACTGGAGGAATGGGGTGTGGGGGGATCAAGTCAAGCTTGATTGATTAAGGCCAATTGATTGGCCTTCTCCAATTTTACTTCAAAGCCATTATAACAGAATATTGTTTAAAATTCAAGAGTACCTACAATCTTACCATGCGTTTTTATGTTTTAAATTCAACCACCACCTGCTGCGTACCTTTTATGAGGAGCGAAGCCTCCTTCCCAATGCTGTGGGGAAACTTTTCCTCCTGGGCTTCCAGTCTGCGCTCAGGGGACACATGGGAAGAATTACAGGGCAGAGTGAAAGAAGTGCTATAAAAAATGTACTGCGAGCATGGTGGGAACTAAGTGGAAGACCATCATTTATTTTTTTACTAGAGGCCAGGTGCATGAAAATTTGTGCACTTTGGGGGTGGTCCCTCAGCCCAGCCTGTGCCCTCTTGCAGCCCGGGAACCTGCGGGGGATGTCCACCTGCCGGTTTAGGCCTGCTCCCTGGGGAATCGGGCCTAAGCTGGCAGTCAGACATCTGCTGGCAGCCCAGGAACCGCATTTGGATATCCTTAGCACCGCCAAGGAGGCAGAGGAAGCTCCTGCCACCACTGCTGCACTAGCAGTGGTCAGCCCAGCTTGTGGCTGAGCAGAGCTCCCCATGTGGGAGCACACTGATACCAGGGAGCAGCTCCTGCTTTGAGCATCTGCCCCCTGGTGGTCAATGCGCTTCATAGCACCAGTTGTTCCTGGTCATTTCGCCTTTAGGGTCAATTTACATATTATCCTTTTATTAATAGGATTTTTTTAAGACCTTAATTTTTTAAATGGAAAGATCTATGAAGGCTTTTAAGTAAAAGGTGACATTCAAACCAACCCTTAAAGGTGGAGTAGAATGTGAGGCAAAGGATTATTTAGTAGGTGTTTTAGGACAATAAAACAATGTGAATAAAAGTAAAAAGATGAAGGAAGCAGCTAGCAGTGCCCAGTGCTTGAAGCAAAGGATTCCTAACTTGGAAAGTTAAAGATAGAAAAGTCAGCTTGGAAACAAATCTTTAAAAAAATATTTATTTTTTATTGATTTCAGAGAGGAAGGGAGAGGGAGAGAGAGAGACAGAAATATCAGTGATGAGAGAGAATCATTGATTGGGTGCCTCCTGCACACACCCCATATATAATAGATTGAGCTGCAATTTAGGCATATGCATAGTTCATAGGTGGTTGATACCCAACCACTGAGCCACGCTAGTCTGGCTGGAAACAAATCTTAAAGGGACTTTGAATATCATGGAGTTGGGCTTTATTCATTAGACAGTAGGAAGCTAGTGGATATTTGGGGAGAGGGAGGATCTTTATCTGATCCATTCTGGAAGATAGCTTTACTAGCAAAGAATTAGGGAGGTGAGAGATTCGAGGTTAAGAAACCAGTTATGAAAACCCCCCAGTAATATCAAGTTATTGAGAATAATAACTGCCAGACAGTGATATATTAATTATGATTATTGTATTAATTAGTTAATACTATTATTATATAGTAATGATATAAGTGCTTTATAGACTTTATTTAATTTTCATAACTACTCTGGAATGTAAGTAATATAATCTTCGTTTAGAGATGAAGGCATTGGAGGGTTACAAAGATTAATTACTCATGGTCATATTGGGTATGCACTGAGTGGCCAGATTATTATGGTCTCTGAACACATAATAATCTGGCCATTCAGTGTAGGTAATAGAGTTCAATGGAGTGAGGCTGGAAATGAGGGGCTGAATAATATTTGAATTCAGAGTGACTGAATGCAGGGTGCGGGGGGAGGGGGGAGGGAGGGGAGCGGTAAAATAGAGAGGGGGAGAAATGGTTGGATTTGAAATGTTGGCCAGACAAGCCAGGTGGAAGTGCGAGATGGTTCCTGGGAGTAGAGTGTGGAGGTGAAGTAGTCCGGGAGTGATGGGAACATTTGGTGAAAGGGAATGCCTTGGGAGAGGGGACTGACAAGGAGAGGCTTAAGAGAGAGCTCTGTCCCTGGGAGAAGGAGAGGGCTGCTGGAGAAAGAAGAATCAGAGAGGTCTAAGGAGAAAGAGTAGTGAATGAGCCCCAGGGTGGCGAGCACTTCAGAAACAGTGGGTGGTAATAGTCATTTATTGCACACCAGAGAGTGAAGAGTGTGGGATTTTTGCTTTGTTTGGTAAGTAGAAGTCCATGGATAGTTTTTGAAAAACCAAACTAAAACCAAGAACAATTTTAACCAAGTGGAATGATTGAGAACTTAGGGGCTGAGGAGTGAGTGGGTGTAAAGAAATCTGCTGGACTGCAGGGATCAGAGGGAATTGTTGATCAGGATGAGAGGAGTCCTTAGGCTGAGGGAATGGGGCAATAGAGAGAGATTTCTTTAAAGACTGGAGGTTAGTTGATTGGCTATAGTTCCAGAGTAAAATGAAGAGATAGCCAGAACACAGACAGAAAGGCTGGTAAAGAAAAGAAATGAGTGTTTTGTTTTTTTCTATGACAGAAGAGAAACAAAAATAGATATAACAAAAAAAGGGAAACTTAACAGAAAAATCTATTTTCTGATAATCTATTTCTCAGGGAGGCCTCAGTGACCTTCTAGAATATGTTTTGTTTTCAAAGGCCCTGTACTTTTCCTTCAAATCATTCATCACTCTTACCCCACACTTGTTCAACATCTGGTTTCACCACTAGATTTCAATTTATTCTTTTAAGAGGTCAGCCAGATGCCTGTCCTGCTCCCTGCTGACACTTCCATACATAGAAAGAGCTGCATGTCTGGTCCATAGCCAGCGCTCCAGAGATTTGATGTATGAATACTGGACAGCGTCACAGGTTTTCTCTATTTTTGCAGTGCTGCAAAATGCCCGCCTCTCAATCAACACTTGATACATATTTGCTAAATGAACGATTCTTCTCAGCCCAATGGGAAGTGAGTTCATCTGTTGAGGCGATAATAACCAAAACCTTTTGCGTTCCCCCTGTGTGCTGGGCACTACACTATGTATGTATCTGCAGGCTGCTGGCAGGGTTGCACTGGTTTGCATAATAAACATTTCTTACTCACTAACTCTACTACTGGCTGCC
Organism: Pipistrellus hanaki; assembly: GCF_964339955.1. Classification (NCBI taxonomy): domain Eukaryota; kingdom Metazoa; phylum Chordata; class Mammalia; order Chiroptera; family Vespertilionidae; genus Pipistrellus; species Pipistrellus hanaki. Next base: position 145,993,078 of record NC_140503.1, read on the forward strand.
CCCGATGGACAGGCAGCCGTCCTCCTTTCCGAGACACAGGCCCTTTCCGCCTTCTAGCTCTGCCCTCTCCGAGGCCCTGAACCTGGGGAAGAGGATGGGAATAAGGTGCCTTTGTCCACAGAGGTGCAGGAGCTAGGAAGCCCCTTCCTAGGGGCAGCTCTATATATTTTGGAAACGGGAGCATGAGTTTTGGTGGACACTTAGCTACCTCTTCCACACATAAGTTCCTTACCATTTGCAATAGCCCTATGAAGGAGGCACTGTTTTCCCCATTTTACAGATAGGCTACTGAGGCTTACGCCTATCCCAAACCAGTAATGTTCTGATTTAGGATTTAAATTTTGGTCCCACCTGACTCAATAGCCTCTGTTCTTAACCACTAGACCAGTGTTTCTCAAGAGGAGGTGATTTTTGACCCCAAGGGACAGGGGACATTTGGCAATGTGTGTGTGTGTGTGTGTGTGTGTGTGTGTGTGTGTGTATATATATATGGTGGGGGAAGGGGGCACTACTGGCATCTAGTGGGTAGAAGCCTGGAATGCTACTAAAGATCCTAGAATGCATAGGACACCCCAACACACACACACACACACACACACACACACACACACACACACACTTTATCAGGCCCCAAATGCCATTAGTGCCAAGGTTGAGATAATCTGCACTAGCCTGTATATTACCCATCATGGGAAAAGGTAAAGTTGAGGAAGACATGATAGAAAAAGATTAAGAACAGCTGCTGCGAGGAACAAGCTAAGTGTCAATTACCAAAGGACTAAAGGCCCTCGGCGTGGCTTGTGGGGATCAGGGGACGAGCCGCTCCCGCTCATCCCGGTCAGCTGAGCAGTAGTGCTCCCACTGTGGGAGCGCACTGACCACCAGGGGGCAGCCTCTGTGTTGAGCGTCTGCCTCCTGGTGGTCAGACTAGTTGCTTAGGCTTTTATACATATAGACAGAAAGGATTGGCAAATAGTAGAGAGGTGCCGGTGGTTGTTTAATGTGGAAGAAGGCAAGTGGTTCAATTACATTGCTATCGGCTGCTTGGCATTTCAGGGTCTTGATAGTATATTTGAAGAAGTAAATTATACCTTATCCTTTAAACCATTTTGTTTCTGAACTCAGGCAGACAAGACTCGTCCTTTTATCACATCCAGTCCTACAAATGGGATCAAATCCATTGAAGAAGGCTGGCTCTCTACTGATCCATATGACAATCATTTTGGGGATGTACATTTTTATGACTATATCAGTGATTGCTGGGATTGGAACATTTTTCCAAAAGCTCGATTTGCATCTGAATATGGATATCAGTCCTGGCCTTCGTTCAGTACATTAGAAAAGGTAAGCCATCTTTGATTTCCCAGTGGTTCGGAATGATGGGGGGAGGGGGGAGGGTAGGGCATATGTTACTTGCTCAACAGTGCTTCAGAAAACAAAATGAAATCTACTTCTTATTTTAAATCACATTTTAGGAAGAAGATAACTTTTTTTTTTTCTTTAACCTTTGGGGAGCTAAACTCTTGTAGTCATCATTTTGGGGATAGCTTTTCTATATTGCTTTTAATTATAAAAGGGGAGCCAGTGGATGCTTAAGCCTGACTTATTATTACATATGAAAATAACTCCCACTTGCTACTTTCTGTATATCATACAACTTAAAATTTTTTTTACAGATATTCAGAACTGGAAAGTTTATCACAGTATGAAAAATGAATGTGATAAATAAGTCTTTGCCTAATGTTATCCGATCAGGTCATTCACTTCTTTTTTCTCCACTTTCACTTCCCACCCTTCTTCCTCCTCCTTTTTCTTCATGTTGGTGTATTTGATTTTCAGTATGGCATTTCACTTTCTCTGTTCCTAATGATTCAGTTTCACAGATAGATTCAGTTTTAGCTTTTTCTTGTCTGTGAAGCTCTTTATCTGACGTTTAATTCTGAATGATAGCTTTGCTGGGTAGAGTAATCTTGGTTGTAGGTTCTTGCTGTTCATCACTTTGAATATTTCTTGCCACCCTCCCTTTTTGACCTGATGGCAGACAGTCCAGCTTCTCCCCAGAAACTGGATTTCAGAGAGATTGGGAGCTTGTCTCTCTTTGGGTTGAAGAAAGGAACGCCCGCCACCAGCTGGGATCCACTGACAGCCCATGTCGCGTGCGCACCCCTGTACCTCAGTTTTTCAGCGCTTGTGCCCTGAATGCTCTTTTCTTTTTCAGTCTAGTTGTAGAACTTCCACTCAGCCAGCTTTCTGTGGTTCTGGGTGATAGACGTTTTGTCTTTTAGTTGTAGTTTTGAAATTGTTGTGCATGGCAGCAGTTTAGATATTTACTTATGCCGTCATCTTGGATCTCTCTGAAGCCTTAGTTCTTGCCACATAGTGAGAGCCCATAAAATGTAAGCTATTGTTGCTATTCATCATGGCCAGTCTGGCCATATGATTGTTTTATTTTCTTCAGATGCATCTAGGTTTAAAAAACTAGAGGCTGGAACTAGACTGTACAAATTAGCATTAGATCTTGGGCAAATTATTTAACCTTTCTGTGCTTGATTTTCTCATCTGTTAAATATGGTGATTATAGTGTCTACTCATATGGTTGTTATGAGGATTAATGAGTTAATATTCTTAAAAGCAATTAGAACCTTACCTAATTCTTCCTGGTAACATTGTTATAGATGAAAGATACAAGACTTCCAAAACACAACTATCAGAAGGTGGGAAGTTTTCCACACAACAGAAGAATAGGGTTACTGATTATGGGATACATTCGGATCATTACCAATCAGAGAGAGGGTTGAGAGGCCCAGAGGTGTGTTTCAGACTTTAAAAAGGAAGAAACATTAAAAAAATAATATTATTGATATGTGCATCTCAGATGTATACAGATGACTATAATACTAATATTTCTATTTTAAATAAATAACAGGAGTTAATTCATGTTCTCTAAGTTGTCTCTAAACTGTATAAAATTTGGAAAAACTTCCACATTAAATATGGCTAATGTACATTACTTATGTTTGGTATAAATAAATGCCTAAAGAATAACTTTTTCCTTTTAAGGTGATTGGTCTGAGCAATGCATGATTGCTGGGGATTATAAGTCATATTTTACTTAAAAGTGATTTTTAAATTGCTGTATTCTTTGTAAAATGTTTTTTATTGATTTCAGGGAAAAGAAGGGCGAGACTCAAAGATAGAAACATCAATGATGAGAGACAACCATTGGTTAGCTGCCTCCTGCACACATCCCATTGAGGATCGAGACTTTGACCTGGGCATGTGCTCTGATTGGGATTTGAGCTGTGATCTCTTCCCCCCCTCCCCCCTAAAATCTCTAAAAACATATCCTCATGTTAGGATTAATTTTTTAGATAAAAATACACATAACTAATGTTTATAAAAGGAATAATATTTTGATAAGACCTTCAGTGGAAATATCACATTGTAATATCCTAGGTTTGAATAAGGAAGGGTATAGGTGCGAAATCCTGGCTTTGTGATTCAATTTTGTACAAGGCTGCTCTTTCACCACTAACAAATGTGATGTAGAAAACATCTGTGATATTATTCCAGTGCATAGAGTTTATCAGAAATGTGTAGAAAAGTACTAATTTCCCAATTTCTTATTCTTTTCTCAAAAGGTTTCATCTGAAGTGGACTGGTCTTACAACAGCAACTTTTCAAGTCATCGACAGCATCATGAAAATGGTAACCATGAAATGCTTTTTCAGGCTGGACTTCATTTCAAACTCCCGTTCAACACAGATCCATTACGTGAATTCAAAGATACCATTTACCTTACCCAGGTAAGGCATTCTCATCCGGAGTTCAAAAGGTTCCTGCAGTTAACATAAGAGATCATGTAAGTTTTGTAAACCTCCTGGTATATGGTGAAAATTATTTTTAATTTTTACTGATTAAGGAGTTCATCTTCTTCAAAATAGATGTTTGATGACATGTAAGACTTGAAATAGTTAATTTTTGGCATTTGTCTCTTTTGCAAGAATAGCTCAGAAAGATCAACAAAAATGTATGCATTAAAATGTTTCCCATCTGGGAATGCAGACCGGTGTAGCCACTGTAGAGAACAATATGGAGTTTCCTCAAAAAACTAAAAATGAAACTCCCACTTGATTCAGTAATTCCGCTTCTAGGAATATATCCAAAGAAATTAGAAACACAAATCAGAAAGGATATATGCACCCCTATGTTCATAGCTAAGATTTGGAAACAGCCTAAATGCCCATCAGCAGATGAGTGGATTAAAAACTGTGGTACATCTACACAATGGAATTCTATGCTGCAGTAAAAAAGGAGTTCTTACCATTTGCAATAACATGGATGGAGCTGGCAAGCATTATGCTAAGTGAAATAAGCCAGGCAGAGAAAGATAAATATCACATGATCTCACTCATTTATGGAATATAATGAACAACATAAACTGATGAACAAAAACAGATCCAAAGACAGAGAAGCATCGATTAGAACGTCATACCTCAGGGAAGGTAGAGGAGTGTGGGGGTAAGGGGAAGAGATCAACCAAAGGACTTGTATGCATGCACATAAGCCTAACCGATGGACACAGACACCAGGGGAGCAATTGGGGAATAAGAACATATATGTAATACCTTAATTAATAAGGAAATTTAAAAAAATGTTTCCCAGCTCAAGATTACTATAATGTTCAAATAATTAAAACAGTAGCATTTCCCAAGGATAAAATGGGACATAATTGAGTCAAGAAACAGACTCATGTATAATACAGTCACCTGACTTAAGGACACGATACCATTGCAATCTTGAGGGAAGGGATAGTCTTATCCGTGAACAGTGCTATAGATGGTGGGTATCGTTAGGGGAAAATAAATGAACTGTGACACACTAGACAAAAGGTAATTTGATCAGTGAATAAAGATTCCACTGTAAAAAGTAGTACAATAAGGCTTTTCTAAGTTAGGAGAAAACATAAGAGAATATTTCATTATCTTGGCATAGGAAAAGATTTCTTAAACAGGACACAAAAACTGTAATTGTGAAAGAAAATAATGATAAATTGGACTTTATTAACATGGACATTTGTATATCAATAGCACCATTAAGTTAGATATATACCTGATAAAAGATTTGTATATTATACAATAAAGAACTTCTAAAAGCAATAAGAAAAAGACTGATAGCCTATAAAAAAAATGGACAAAAGCTTCAGATAGGCACTTCATCAAAGAAGATATCCAAATGGACAGAAAGTATAGGAAAGTCTGCTCAATTCCATTCTTAATCAAGAAAATGCAAATTAAAGCCATGCCGGGATACCTCTTCTCACAGTAATTTTAGCACAAGGGCTAAAATTAAAAAGATTGACACTACCAACTGTTGGTGAGGAGGTAGGACAGCTGAAACTTTTTTTTTGAAACTTGTAGACATTGTTAGTAGGAGTGGAAATTTGTTTAACCACTTTGGGAAATGTTATGGCAATTTCTACCCAAGCTGAACATTTGCTTACTCTTTGATTCAGCATTTCTAGTTCTAGCTATGTACTCTAGAAAAATGAGTGCATATGTCTGTCAACAGACATCTAAAATAAATGTTCATAGCAACTTTATTCATAATACCCTCAAGCTGGAAACAACCTAAATATTCTTTCACAAAAGAATTTATAAACAAATGATGGTATATTTATACAGCAAATACTCCACAGCAAAAACAACAACAATAACAAACAATGAACTACTGATATTAGCATCAACTTGGATGAATCTCACAGGTATTATGTTGAGCAAAAGAAACACTGAAGTTTCAATATAGACAAAATGAATTAAGATGATAGAGAGCAAATTAGTGATACCCACTCTTGTGGAAGGGATGGTACACTACAAATAGAAAAGGGTACAAGGAAACTGTCGTGAGTGCTAAAACTGTTCTAATTTGATCTGGGTGCCGGTTACATGGTGTGTACATACGTTAAAAGTCACTGAGTTGTACACTTACAATCTGTGTAAGTTATATATTGCACCTTCCTGGACTTTTTCTAAAACAGCTCTATTGAAATATAATTGGCAGATTATAAACATCACTCATGTTAAGTGTACAATGAAGTGATTTTTACTATATTTATCAAGTCTTGTAACTGTTTTAGGTTCCAATTTTGGAACATTTCTTACATATCAAAAGGATTCCTTGTCCTATTTGCACTCACTCTCCTTTCTCCCCTTCATCCCCAGGCAAATGTGAATCTGCTTTCTGTCTCTACAGGTTTTACTTTTCTCAATATTCCATGTAACTGGTATCATATAAGACGTGATCTTTTTGCATTTGGCTTTTTTTACTAACTATAATGTTTTTGAAGTTCTTCCATGATAACAGTGTATATCTATACCTCCTTCCTCCTTCTTGCTAAATGGTATTCTCTTGAATGAATATGCCATCTTTTATTCATCTACTCATCAGTTGAGGGACATTTGGATTATTACTAACTTTTGACTGTTATGATAATACTGCTATGAATACTTGCATACAGATCTTTGTGCATGTATTTTAATTTCTCTAAGATGGAAATATATGAGTGAAATTTCTGAGTTATGTAGGAGACTTATACTTAACTTTTTACAAAACGATTGAACTGAATTTTGGATAATAATTTCATTTGAATGTTTCCATTTTACTTTTTTTATTGGCTAAGATTTCATGAAACTATGAACTATCTAAAATTATATTAAAATCACTGCTTAGTTATTTGCTGTTTTACCTTTTCAAGTTCTAAGAAAAAACTTAAGAGCCTAACCCTCGTCATATGAGTTGATATGAAATAGATCACAAATTTTTTGTCAAACATGATCACATTTACATTTTGCATCTTAGCACCAAAAATGTACTAATTTTTATCTAAACTCATGCTCATCCTTATCAGTTTTTTCCCGTATGAAAATGCAAAGCCTTAGATAGAAGCTGAAGCAGATAACTGTAAGCCAAAAGAATTCCATTTGTTAAAAGGCAAAAAACTGGTTAAGAGAATTTCAAAGTTTCAATAATAATCTTATCAGTTAGGGAAGTTTTGCCATTGTGATGTGTAATTTATGAAATTACCTTATAGAACACAAGTGCAAAGATAAGGTTGATATCTGACCCTTTGAAAGTGTTACATTTCATTTAAAAAAATATATATATATTATTGATTTTTTACAGAGAGGAAGGGAGAGGGATAGAGAGCTAGAAACATTGATGAGAGAAAAACATCGACCAGCTGCCTTCTGCACACCCCCTACTGGGGATGTGCCTACAACCAAGGTACATGCTCTTGACCTGAATCGAACCTGGAACCCCCCCAGTCCGCAGACCGACGCTCTATCCACTGAGCAAACCGATTTTGGCTACATTTCATTTTTATTAGCTTTTTGTAACCAATATTTTATCAAAGTCTCCTTATTTTAATATATGAAACAAGATTATCTGTGTGTGTGTGTGTGTGTGTGTGTGTGTGTGTGTGTGTGTGTTTGTGAACCTTTTCAGCTGTTGTTTTTCATGTTGGCTTTCCTCCTCCCAGCTGTTCATCTTATGACTGATATTTTATTCTGTTTCCTCAAAACCATATTCAGAGAGCTGACAGGAATAATTCTGTCTGAACTCGTTAGCATTTGAGGTATTTAGGAACTGGTGGGCAAGTGTCCTTCTATGTTGCTGGTTTTTGTTGGTGATGGTTTTGTCTGACAGTTGAGCACTAATGTTTCATCAGCCTTTGGCTCACAACTGGACCTGTCTTTGTCGGTTCCACCTTGGGACTTTCTGCTTTATTAGATGGGTTTGAAGATGAAAAAAAAAATGCAAAGTAGGATTTTTTGTTTCTTAGTGTTGGATTTTCTTGACTGAAAGACAGACAGGAAAGGTGGGGTAAAAAGTGTTTCCCTGCCTTGCTACCTTGATTTTAGAACAGCCATCTTTAACTGTGTACTGAACCCTTCTGTGGTCCATTCTCTTTGTTTTCACTGCCCCTCTTATCCTTTCCCTCACAGACCGCCATACTGTTCTGAAGAACAGGGTGCTGGCCTGTGTGCCACTTTTTCAAAACATTCTATTTAGCATTATTTCCCATAACTTTCTTTTATTTAAAATTTTAAAAATTGATTTCAAAGAGTAAGAGAGACATAGAAACATAAATGACAAGAAAGAATCATGGACCAGCTGCCTCCTGCATGCCCCCCACTGGGGATAGAGCCCGAAACCCAGGCATATGCCCTGATCAGTAATCGAACCTGGGACCCTTCAGTCTGCAGATCAACACTTTATCCACTGGAGCCAAACCAGCTAGAGCTATTTTTCGCAACTTTCAAAAATAATCTTAGCTGAGGAAGCTGTGTAGTAAATTTCTTCATATTTACTAGTAGATGCTTCCCTATGTTCTCTTTATCTTATAAACTGCACAGGTATCCTGGGAGGCTCTTACCTCTTTAATTCTTCTAAAATTCAAAACCAATCTTTCCTCACCTTTTATTCTTCTACCACATGCGGTTGTATTGTATTCGGCATAACCTACGTACCCAGGCACACCCGCATCAGCTGTGTCACACAGACCTCACTGCTTAGCTGAGGACTGATTAGCTACCCGACACATCTAATCTAATTGTTAAGTGGCTTCCTCTGCAGCTTGGACTCTTACTAGGCTCTTAGCGAGGAAGCGGGGCTACTGACAGTCTTTCCTAACCCCTTAGCTTATATCTCCTCTAGTGATTTTATTTATTCTTTCACATACTTATTGAGTGTGTAAAGAGGGCTAGATGCTTGGAGATGTCTTTGAGAGATTCATATTCTTTAGGGGCCCATTTCATCCTCCCATGATTCAGGTAACTTGATCACAAGAAGAACAAAAGGCAGGCTGTGCCTCAGTGGGCCCAGTGTTGATGACAGTTGCTACCCGGGAATAGTTATTTGTTTGGTAAACATCACTGAGACGTGATGGAAGATCCAAGCCACACTGAGCTTTTAAGAAGGGGATAGGGTGGATGGAGAGGAATGAAGGTGAGATTACTAATATAGCCTATGACATACTAGTATATTATATTTATATGCATCATGTACTGGTAATTTAGCAGGCAGGCAGATGATCAGCATTCTTTGAGTGTCTACTAAATGCCTGGCCCCAGGCGATGAGGTGCTTTGTATATGCCTTCTCATGTAATTCTAACATCTCCAGACATCTGTGTTACTATTTCCATTTATTATGGGAGAAAACAGAGGCTCAGAAAGACTGAGTATTTTGTCCAAATTCTCAGGGCAATAAATGGAGCAGGTTTCTACTTTTAAAATTATATCCCGTCACAATTTAGATAAGAGGAATTCTATAACTACTGAGGTGTTTGTTTGAATTAAAATATCTATTTTCAGCTGGTAAGTAGAGCAGACATCAGAAATTTGGTACATTAAGAAAAGGTCTTTTTGGAATAATAGAGAAAATAAACAAAACCAAAAGTTAGTACTTTGAAAAGATCAGCAAAATAAAAAATCTTTATCCAGACTGGCCAAGGAAAAAAAAGAGAAGACCCAAATTACTAGGTGATACGACTTATTGTCATGCAGTTGTTTATAGTATCCCTTTTTCGCCCTTTTTAGTTCTGTTAGGTCAATAGTAATGCTTCATTTTTCATTCCTGCTTTAGTAATTTGAGTCTTCTCTCTCTCTCTCTCTCTCTCTCTCTCTCTCTCTCTCTCTCTCTCTCTCTCTCTCTCTCTCTCTCTCTCTCTTTTTTTTCCCCTTGGCAGGTCTGGCTAAAGATTTTTTATTTTGCTGATTTTTTCAAAGTACTAACTTTTGGTTTTGTTTATTTTCTCTATTATTACAATAAGATCTTTTCTTAATGTACCAAATTTCTGATGTCTGTTCTACTTACCTGCTGAAAATAGATATTTTAATTCAAACAAACACCTCAGTAGTTATAGAATTCCTCTTATCTAAATTGTGACGGGATATAATTTTAAAAGTAGAAACCTGCTCCATTTATTGCCCTGAGAATTTGGACAAAATACTTAGTCTTTCTGAGCCTCTGTGGTCTTGCACAATAAATGGAATTAGTAACACAGATGTCTGGAGATGTTAGAATTACATGAGAAGGCATATACAAAGCACCTCATCGCCTGGGGCCAGGCATTTAGTAGACACTCAAAGAATGCTGATCATCTGCCTGACTGCTAAATTACCAGAATATGATGCATATAAATGTAATATACTTGTATGTATCAATTTTTTGGCAAACTGCTGCTCTGTTGACTAATGAGTGTGCTGACCACTGACCTAGATGAAATGGATAAATTACTAGACACAATCTATGAAATCTGACTCAAGAAGAAATAGACTATCTGAAAAAAAATCTATAAGGAAATTGAGTCAGCAATAAAAATAAAAATTTCCTTTTACAAAGATAGCTTCACTAGTGAATTCTAAAGAACATAAGAATTAACACCAATTCTTCACAAACTCTTCTAAAAAATAGAAGAGGAGAAACTACCTCCTAATTTATTTTTAAGCCATTATAACTCTGGCATTGAACTAGACAAAGACATATCAAGAAAAGCAAACTATAGATAAATATTCCTTATTAATATAGACAGAAAAAATCTTCAACAAAATACTAGCAATTCAAATCTAGAAGCATATAAAAAATTTATGTACCATAATCAATTGCGATTCACCCCAGGAATGCAACAGTGGCTCATTATATGAAAGCCAAATGCCTATTAATAGAATAAAGCAAAACAAAAACAAAACCAAAAAAACCCTCCAAAAAACAAAAAACAAAACAAAACAAAAAAACCCCACCAAAAACCTATATAATCATTTCAATAGATGAAAAATTACTTAATAAATCCAGCACAATAATGAAAAAGACACCCCAATTAAAATTGGGTAAGAGATTTGAATAGGTATTTCTCCAAAGAACATGACCAGTAAGTACATGAAAAGGTGCTAATTACCATTAGTTACTAAGGAAATGCAAATCAAAACCTCAGTGAGGTACATAGATAGTGAAGTATCTAGAATTAAAAAAGGAAAGTAAAAATACTAGTATAGATGGAGATTTATTATAGCTATTGACTCACATGGTTATGGAGGCTAAGAAGTGGTACAATCTGCCATGTGCAAGATGGGAAACCAGGATAGCCAGTGACGTAATTCAGTTCGAGTCTGAAGGCCTGAGATCTGAGAGGCCATTGGTGCAAGTCCTGGAATTTGAAGACCTGAGAACCAGGAGCTCCAATGTCCAGGGCAGGAGAAGTTGGATGCCCCAATTTAACAAGAGAGAGAGAACTCACCCTTTCTCTGTCTATTTGGGCCCTCAACTGATTGGGTGATGCCCATTGACATTGGTGAGGATGAATCTTCTTTACTCAATCTACAAAATCACCAGAAACATCCTCACAGACACACTCAGAAATAATGTTTTACCAGCTATTTGGGCATTTTTTAATTCAGTCACGTTTACCATCACAGTAAGGAAGTTAACCATCACAGTAAGGATGTGGAGAAATTGGACCCTATATGTTTCTGGTGGGAATGTAAAATGGTACTACTGTTGTAGAAAAGTTTTCAAAGAGTTAAATATTGGATTATCATAGGACTCAGAAATTTTACTCTTAAATATATATATAAGAAAATGGAAAACATGTGTTGACACAAAAGCTTGTACATAAATGTTCATAGCATTGTTCATAACAGCAAAAAAGCTAAAACAGTCCGAACATGTATCAACTGATAAATGGATAAGAACACAATGAAATGCTATTCAGCAATAAAAAGGAATAAAATACTGATACATACACCATGGATGAACCTTGAAAACATGGTAAATGAAGGAAGCCAGTCACAGAAGGCCACATTATTGTATTATCTCACTTTATAAAATGTTCAGAATAGGCAAATCCATAGAAACAAAGTGGATTAGTGTTTCCAGAAGCAAAGAAGAGGGAAGAAAGAGGAGTGACTGTTAGCCAGTATATTGTTTGTTTCTGGGGTGATGAAAATCTGCTGAAATTAGGTAATGCACAACCAGCAATTATACTAAGGCCAAGACATGGAAACAACCAGTGTCCCTTAATAGATCATTGGATAAAGAAGATGTAGTAGATAGAAGTAATGGCATACTACTCAGCCATAAGAAAAGATGAAATACTTCTGTTTGTTATAGCATGGATAGATCTTGAGACTATCATGCTAAGTGAAACAAGTCAGACAGAAAAAGCCAGGAACCATATGATTTTACTCACATGTGGGGTATAAAACTGAAAGCAAAAAATGAACAATAGTTGAACACAGATATCAGTGGGAGCAGGTAGTAAAGGGTAAAGGGGGTCAAATATATGATAAAGGGAGATTTGACTTTGGGTAGAACACACATAATGCACTGTACAGATAATGTGTATTGTACACTTGAAACATATAATTTTATTAACTAATGTCACTCCAATAAATTTAATGTATTGTGTGAATTATATCTTAGTTTAGGACAATGCTTTCTTGGAAGATTCTTATTGTCAAGATAACTTTAAGTGATTATATAAAGGATATAAATCACATCTGTCAGGAGAACTTAGCCACATGGCTACTCCTAGTTCCAAGGGTTGGAGTGTGATTCTGGAACATGCAGTTCACCTACAAATCTGTTACTCAGAGGGAAGGGGAGGATGGGCTTTTGAAGACAGCTGGTAACCTCCATCACAGAGCAGAGCTGGAACTGGAACCTTAGGTCTCGGTGTCCTGGCCCAGTTTCTTTTTACCATACCATCTGTTTCTCTAAGGAGATCGACTTCATAAGTGTAATCAGGCAAGCTGCTGAATATAGGCCTATTTTTGAAACTAAAATAAGATTTGTCTGCTAACACTGGGACTGAGTAACCTTGGAAATGGCCAAGCATTTATCTTTAAATATGTAAAGATTGCCCTCTTTAGGAAAGTGTGCATGAGTGTACAATTTTAAAGGGCAAGAGTCAGTTCCAGAGAGAGTCCAAAGATTTAAGATTATACAGTTTCCCTTAGAAGAGTGGTGGGAAGTGGACTGGTGCATTTTTTTTAAACAAACATGCCATTCATTCGTCCAGACAGGCACCCCTTGGTTTGGATAAACCCAGGTCCATGTTATCTGTCTGTTAAGTGTACTGCACCATGCAGAGCCCGAAATACTCAAGGGTCTTGATTTCTCCTCTTCACACGAAGTTACGGTATGATAGGTTACCACTTAGAGTTTGCAAGGGTTAGAAGCTTTGCTTGCATTAAATTTTTTTTAGTTTAAAAATTTAAAGGATTATTCATATTTACCTATTAAATTACAAAAGGTAAATCACAGCAAGGAACTTAGGAACAGAAATAAATAATTATTGCAGGGAGTTCTGAAAATTGGAATAGTTTAGGGACTGAAAACTCAAATGTTTATAGGCAGGTAATTTTGAATGCGTGAGAGTATGATTACTGGGAATCGTGGCAAAACAGATTGTAGAGGCCCTGCCTTAAGACATTAAACAATCAACAACAAGAAACATGAAACACCTGCATGTGGGCCAATTAAGACCCATGTGGGCTAGGTTGAGCCCGGAGGCCACCAGTTTATGGCAACTTCTTGACTGGATCATAATATAGCAATATGGAACAAAGAGTTTAAAATTTGTCATGTTATCAAAAGAGGCAATGCAGGAAGTGAAGAAATTAATTGGGACTTAAAATGTTCTTTGCTTTTTTACTTAAAGAAAAAAAAAATGGCCTAATATTTGGAGAATAATTCAAATTATGATATAACTACATAACTGTTTAAAGCACAGAACTATATAGAAAGTGCCAGCACATGGAAATATATCTATGTGAAAATTAAGTGAGGGCAGAATGTAAAATTATAAATTTAAATGAGTTATATGTTAACAAAGATGGGGAAAATGTGGAGTGATGTAAATAATTTGACAACCATCAGATTTCTTTTTTCTGAAAAGAAGCTTAAGTTAACCATGAAGAAAAAGACAATCCAGGCCATCTCTATGAAGAACATCAGTAAAATATCTAGTTGTCCTTTGGATTTGATCTAACTAAGTTGGAATATGACTGTTTCAATAGGTTATAGCTTTGTTCTATATAAAAAAAAAAAGTGGTCATTTTTACCTGAAAGAAATAACTTGACTACTTTCTCTGTTATACACTGATATTTTGTTTTTACCTCAGAATTCTGTTTTGCTTTTTTCTTCTTCACACTGCTTGATAAATATGGATCCAAGGAAAGTGGTGCCAGTCCCAAACTTCTTCAGTGAACCCCTCCTTGAATGCCATTCAAGAGGAGCCAAGTCCCTGGGGGTGATGTCAGGTGTTCTATGTTCCTTGGCTTCAGAAATGGCCCAGACTTTGCTTCAGGTTCTGGGGTTTCCAGAATGTGGCCGCCACCCAGAGTGGAGTGTCCGTGGTGGTTGCCATTCGATGCTTGTGCTTGGCCAGCAGCTCCTGAAATGCTCCCCCTGCTGTTACTCATCGGTGTGATGAGGGCCTCCTCAGTCTTCCTCTTGTGCTCCCTCTCACACAGCCCATAAAGCAGTGGCTTATATATATATATATATAGATTGAATGGCCACGATTTCTTCTTGGTTTATCCTTCTGGAATTTTATGGCTCTGCCTCATGTAAGTCATCACTTCATCTTTGACTTCTTCCCTAGCCAGCCTACTTCTATCTAAAGGCTCTACCTTTAGCTAGTTTTCTCAGCTTTATAAGAAGGCATCTGGGCTTAGTCTTCTAGTGACCGGATATGCAAACCTTCTTTTTTCCTCTAAGACCATCCTTTCCTCTGACTGAGGAATCCTGCAGCCCTGACCATCTCTCCATGTTCTCTTTAGTGACTTCTCCTAATGAACTCCCATTTATGAGTCTTTCCGAACTGCAACTCCAAGCTGGGAGCATGTGACACCCACAGTCTCAGCAACAGCATCAATAAAAGAGATTGATTTTTCAATGATAATGACAGTCATTAAGGGTCCTGCATGAATTGGTTATTGCCTCTTAAACAACAACTAAACTCACTTATCTCATTGCTGCAGTTTACCATCTCTTCTGCCATGATGAAGGAATTACGTTCTTTCTCAAGAAATTTTACGTTCTCAAAAGTCATGATATAAAAACAACTGCTTGACTAGAAAAAAAGGGGATAGGGATTGGTCAGGATCAGATTCAAAATAAAGGTATTTTTCCTACAGAATGTTTTCTAATAAAGCTTTAAAAAAACAGCTCTGCAAATATTAATAAAGCCATCACTGCAAAAACCTTAGTGTTTCACTACATATAGCATTTGCTCTGGAATAAGTCTTTGTTTCCCATTGTTGCCTACACCACCTTTAGCAAAGAACCTTCAGACCGTCCTGCCTCTTTGATTACCCAGTTGCTATAATGAGTCAAACACCAAGCCTCCCAAACCAACCAGCTTTTACAGACAACAGCTTCTCTGATGCTAAGGGGGTAGTTCCAGATCTAGTATAATAATGATATAAGTAATGCTAATTAAATTCTCTGATTTATTCCATTTGCTTTAAGGACGAACAATCTGTAATTTTCTCAGACTAAACAGTCACACCTGTATTTTCATGTTCACCCGACTCAGGTAATGCAGGCCCAGTGTGTCAAAACACAAACTGAGTTCTACCGCCGCAGTCGCAGCGAGATAGTGGACGGTGAAGGGCACACGATGGGGGCGCTGTATTGGCAGCTGAATGACATCTGGCAGGCTCCTTCCTGGGCCTCTCTAGGTAAGTGCTTCAGCATGTCGTGTGTGTGTGTGTGTGTGTGTGTGTGTGTGTGTGTGTGTGTGTGTGAGAGAGAGAGAGAGAGAGAGAGAGAGAGAGAGAGAGAGAGAGAGAGAGAGAGAGAGAGAGAAATCCCTGTGGGGAGAGGTACTGAGAAAACCAAGAGGCTGAGGTGAGGAGATTCTCCAGCAGCTGGTTGATGAACTGTTTCTCCCCCTCCCCCCCCCCCCCCCCCGAGTCTTTCCAGGAGCCTGAGAGGCAGCCTCACTATGAGTTCTGTGCTGTGCAATGTCACAAAAGCAGGCTAATGAGGTGGGCAGATTCATGCACGGAGATCTGTTACATGTCATAATTAGTGCTTAGATTTGAATTTAAGAGGATGTTCCAAGGCAAAGGGGCATTTACTTATGCATCTCTTCTTCCGTTTGGGAGACTTCAACCGTGTGGAAGGTTGGCCCCACTATGTGTTAGGAGGTCCCTTTGCTTGCCTCCCGTTTAAGACTGTGAAGGCATCTTTATTCTGCCCTATTTATCTCTTGAAAGGGGAGGTAGCAGAGTCAGAAGTCAAGTAGGAAGGGTTCTCAACTGAAGCCGTCCAACTGGCAATAGGTGAGATGACTGGCATGGCCCTTGCAGTATGAATTTATTCTACGTTGGTACATGAAGAACCATCCAGAAGTAATGAGGAATCTTTGGCCTTCCCCAGAGGTGGTTTGAAGCAAAGTTCAGTTAATACCAACAAAAGTTTGGGGTCAAAAATGAGGCAAAGCAGTGAAGTTAAAAGGCCATGTTGTTGGGTAAGGCTCTTAAACCAGCTACGGATAAAAGTCTAAAATCCATTCACCACAGGCTTTGATTAGTGCAAGGTCACCTCTTGAGGGGAACTGGAGTTTTGATCAAATTCAAATTGATCAAAATGTGGCTAAACTCTTTATCAATTCCAACCACACAAAAGGGTATTGGATGAGAATCACAGGTAGAGCATTGGGGGAATAGCCCTTAACACAGGATGAAGAGATACTGTTTAGACACTTGGGCAGTATTTGCTTATTTACTAGAGGCCCAATCTCGCGAGGAGGCACCCACCTCCCACCCCCTGCCTCCCACTGTTGCAAGGAAGTGCCCTGCCTCCTCGGATGACCACCCTCTCATGCCTTGCTGTGCATGCAGCCTCCTGCTGATTGGTCTTTACAGCGATGACCATTAGCATATTAGCTCTTTATTATAAAGGATAGAGAAAGGGAGAGGGAGAGAGAGAGAAACATCTATGTGAGAGCAAAACATCAGTCAACTACCTTCTCCATATACCTACCAGGGATTGAGCTTGCAACCTGGGCATATGCCCTGACTGGGAATCGAACCGGCAACCTTTCGGCACATGGGATGACCAACTGAGCCACACCTGCCAGGGCGACATATTTTTTAGTTTGTGGGGTTAGCATACTAGACTTGCCAACAGGGCACAGCATTCTACAGGTCCTTGGCAACTGACAACTGCCCTTAATTGCTGGTTGGGTGTTCTCCGGTCAGAACTTGCTAGCCACATTAGTGACAGTGCTTGTTTTGTCTCCCTCAGAGGGCTTGTGCTCATGGTAACAGGAGACTGTTAGTTCTACATCATTCTTACAAAGGAGTATTCATAGCAGGTGTTCACTGCCAGTGCTACTGGTTTCCTCCTCCTTGTGTGAACAGTAAAAAGGAGCGTGGGCGCCTTGAGCTCCCAGAGCAAGGAGTCAGCTCTGGGCCCAAAAGATGGCCTGTGGCGTGTTTGACTTAACTGTCTGAGCCCCTGTGTCCTCATTTGAAAAATGGCTGAGAAGGTGTGCCTTCCCCAGATGTGAGGATAATACATAGTAACGTTCAAAATGCTCAGAGCCTCAGCAAACGTGGGTTCCCGACCTGTGTGGGTCTCCCTTCCACTCTCAGTCCTTAGAATCATGACAGATTCCTACCCGCCGGGCCAGGGGGGTGATGATTCTGACTGCCTGGCCCTGCCCACACCCTCACTTTCCTGACTTTTCCAGAGTACGGAGGAAAGTGGAAAATGCTTCATTACTTCGCTCGAAATTTCTTCGCGCCGCTGTGGCCAGTGGGTTTTGAGGATAAAGGAGTGTTTTTCATCTACGGGGTGTCAGACCTTCACTCGAACAGTATCGTGACGCTCACTGTAAGTTGATTGGATTTTCTCTCTGTGATGGAGAGTTTTAGATTATTTTTTTAGTTATTTGGTGCTTTTTCTTTAGGGAAAAAGAAAAGAGAAATTCATTTGTCACAAAGTGTTTCTAGTGCCTGGAGTAGAAAATGGGCTGTCCCAGAGTCAGCATACCCCTTTTCAGGATAAAACTGCTCTTTATTCTGTGACCTTAAGCCTTAATGTATTAATGACTCAGTTTCCTCATCTGTAAAATGATACCAGCCTATTGTCTTTTTAAAAAATATATTTTTTATTGCCGGGGCCGGTTTGGCTCAGTGGTAGAGTGTCGGTCTGCGGACTGAAGGGTCCCGGGTTCGATTCCGGTCAAGGGCATGTACCTTGGTTGCAGGCACATCCTCCGTGGGGGGTGTGCAAGAGGCAGCTGGTCAATGTTTCTCTCTCATCGACGTTTCTAACTCTCTATCTCTCTCCCTTCCTCTCTGTAAAATATCAATAAAATATATTTAAAAAAAAATATATTTTCATATATTTCATAGAGGAAGGGAAAAGGAGCGAGAGATAGAAGCATCAATGATGAGAGAGAATCATTGGTGGGCTGCCTCCTACATGCCCCCTACTGGGGATCGAGCCTGAAACCCAGGCATGTGCCCTGACCAGGAATTGAACCCTGACCTCCTTGTTCATACATTGATGCTCAACCACTGAGCAATACCAGCAATATCTATTTTCTAAAAGGCTTTCTATGGGTAGTGGATAAAAGAACTAGATGCAACTGGATTACAAACTATAAAGTGCCATTTAAATGTAAGCTTACCGATAATCATGGAAAGCAGGAAATAGCTTTATTGAGAATGCATACAAGTAAACTTGGAGGAAAACAATGCTAGGTGAAAAGAAAGGGTTGAAACTCAAGTCTTGGGCGCTACAGTTTGGAGGACACTGAGCATAGGTCATGCTTCTGGAATAATGGCGGGGCCTGGGTACCGTGCTTCATTCAGCTCTCACAGCAGTCCGAGAAGTTAGTGCTGCAATTATTCTCCTGTTAGGAAGCAAGAAACAGAGACCCTGATGGACTTGCATAGTTACACAGCTAGTACTTGGTGGGGCTGAGGTTAAACCCGGGTTTTATAGTATCTTAACCACTCCTGCTATTTCACCTTTCATCAATGATTACTATTATTTTCCTCTTAAAAAAGTAGTAACCCAGCCAAAACCAGTTTGGCTCAGTGATAGAGCATTGGCCTGTGGACTGAAGATTCCTGGGTTTAATTCCAGTCAAGGGCATGGACATTGGTTGTGGGCACACCCCCAGTGGGAGGTGAGCAGGAGGCAGCTGATCGATGTTTCTCTCTCATTGACGTTTCTAGCTCTCTATCCCTCTCCCTTCCTCTCTGTAAATAAATAAATAAATAATAAATAAATAAATAAATAAATAAATAAATAAAAAATCAATAATAATAAAAGTAGTAACCAGCAATGTTTGGTTTTGTTCTGTGTTGTTTCTCCGCAGGTGAGAGTGCACAGGTGGAGTTCCCTGAAGCCTGTGTGCTCTCACTGGACCCCGGATTTGGTGATGAGAGCAGGGAATGCTGTCCTCCTCTATCAGGAGCCGGTGTCTGAAATGCTGCAGAGATGTGGGCATTGCACACGGCAAAGCTGTGTGGTCTCCTTCTACCTGTCAACCAGCAGCAAACCCTTGAGCTCAACCAACTATCACTTCCTGTCCTCACTGAAGGAGGCTGAAGGGCTCCAGAAGGCAGACATCACTGTAAGCACCAGGCGGTGGGGTCACTGTGGCCTCAGGAGCCGCCCGGATCCAGGGCAGGCCCTCTGCATCTTGCTGTTTGCTAACTTTTTCCTTGGAACAGAGTTCCCCCAAGGCCTGGGGAATTTTGGCTGCTTTCCACTGGAAACAAAGGCCAAATTATTTTCATTTCTAATTCAGCATTTGTCAAAGTTTTTGGTTCCTGCTACTCCTGCTGTCCCATCAGCCCTCCCACACGAGCTTTTGCAGTGGAGGGAGAGGCGTTAGGGTCATCAGGGATTCTCGCCGCTCCCCCCCTCCCCCCCCCCCCCCCGCCCCATTGTCCCACCCCAGAGAGCCAAACTCGGTCCTGAGGTTTCAGTGCACCAACCCCGAAGTATTATTGTTGATGTAAGAAATGGTCAAACCTGTAGAGAATTTTCATAAGAGTTTATTTGAGCCAAATTGATGGTACATGCTGAGGAGCAAGATCTTAAATGCTCCAGAGAATAACAGCTTGGCAGCTTCTTTTATGCATATGAAATGAAGGAGGGAACGAGGAAGATTGCATGAAGGTGGGAGGGAGCAACACAGGGGTTGTGTTACAGGATAGTTAACAAGATTGCGTGCTGTCTGGAGTGTTAGTACCCCTTCCAGGTTAGTACTGCTGGTCTGTCTTTATTTATTTATCTATTTATTCAGTTATTTTAATCTAATCTATCTATCTATAGATAGATACTGGTTAACAGAATTATACAGGTTTCAGGTGCACAATTCCTCAACACATCACCTGTGCCCTGTATGGTGTGTTCACCACCCTAAGTCGAGTCTCCTTCCATCACTTCCGGTTTTTCAAAAGGTGTGTTAACCCAGATACACAGCAGTGACGGGCAGGGTTTACTTAAGTCAAAGACAAACCGCTTCCTAGAGAAGTGATAGGTGTGGGCGTGACCACCCACCATGACCTGCCCAGTTAGGGATTTATGACCAGATCACCCTGTGAAGTCACTTTCCACAGAACCCCATTTTTCATCCACTTTATCATCTGTGTTTACAAGTGAGCAGACACGTCTAGAGGGACTGACACGCTCCAGGAACATGCTCAGGGAAGCATCGGAGCCAGGAGGAGCACTCTGATTTTGAGATTTTAAGTCGAGTCTATTAATCTTTAAATTATTCATTCTGTGCTCTTGATTTATTGCTGCAAAGTAGCTTAATTATCAAATCTCTTTATAGCTGTCAAGAAAAACAATGGCATGAGCAGGCTGTGTTGTGATAAAAACCGTGCAGCTGGAGAATTTGGAATCTCTTTAGTTGATTGAAACCCTGTCCTTCGTTTTCCTCCTACACGTAGTGATTGAAAATAGTTTTCTGGAAAGGTCCATTCTCTCGAATTTTAAATGTGTCTGACCCTTTACTTCATTGAGAAGCCTTAAACTGGGAGGATTTTTTACATTTACTTTAGAAGTAATGATATAGAAATTCTTAATCCTTGATTTGAAAACATCTATCTTCTTTCCCAGTAATGAAAGATTCATGTAACAAAATCTAAGTTATCTGTAACAACAGATGAGAAGGAAATGACATATATTCAAGTAGCTTCTTTCCAGAAAAGAAAAAAACAAAAACAAAAACAAAAACAATCCCACTGTGTAGCAGAGGAGACCTCAGATTTTGAAAACAATTCTTTTCTCTTTTCTTAGCTAAGCCTTCATTATCTTGGGATAATGCGGGGTGAGAGAGAAGTAGAACTTCTTTATTTTTCTGACCTCATTTGAATTTCAATGAGACTTGCCTTTCAACAACAACAACAACAACAACAACAACAACAACAACAACAAAGCATTTACTGCAGGCTTAACATTGGCCAGGCACTTGTGTGTCCTGTCCCCAGGTGGATGTCAGAAATTTGTTTTCTCTGCCTCCCTGAAGCCAGGGTGCAAGCTTGAGCTCCAGGCTCTGTGGTCAGATGCATTGAAATGAGATTCCAGTTGGAAGAAGGCAACAAGAGTGAGCGGGTACCAGAGTCGCTTCTGGCCTCGGCCTTGGCGCGGCAGTGTCGGGGCCTCCATAGCAGCCGTGTGGGCTGGCCAGGGCCAGCTGTGGGAATCGCATGCTATGACTGCTTTACCGGGACAAGGGGACGATTGGTTTGGGAATCTGACATCTAGCTTCCAGCCTGAATCTCTGACCATCTGCGAGCTATCTAACATCCTTCGTTTTCATTTCTGCTTCTTCCACAGTAGGTCTGTTTTATTGTTTGCAGCTCAGAACTCTGAATGGCAATCAGACAGGTGTGTAAGGCCAAAGTTACGAATGGTAAAAACTCTCCTTTGAAATTCTCGATGCCACACATCACATGTAACGGTCAGACCTATGGTGTGACACGTACCCATGCTAAAGACTCGTATTTCATGACGATGGCTGAGCTTGGACGACCAGGTCACGCTCATCCATACGCTGTCAGAGGGGCTCTCAGACCCCGCCCTCGGGCTGAGTTCACCTCACTGTACCTGTGCTGCTCCGTGACAAACACAGGAGTTAAGCTGTGCATTTGTTTGCTAATCCGGTGTGGGCTTCACACATCTTAAAAGTGCTCATGATTGTAGCTTTGCGGTTCTCTGTGATGAAGAAGAGAAAGCTCTCCTGCTAGACCTTCTGTACAGGCCTGGCAGGCTGCTGTCTGGGTTTCTGGGTCTTTTCGGAGGAGAGGAGGTGGGCTCCGGGCTGTGCTCTGTGGCTGGCTCCAGAGAGACCCCGAGGAAGTCATATGATGGCCCAGCAGTTACACAAAAACGCTCCCCTCTTGCTGAAACCCTGAGAAACACTGTAAATTAGGGGTGTCGAACTCAATCAGAGAAGGGGCCAAAATCTAAAATCCAGCCTAAATCGCGGGCCGAATGGTTTATTGAACAGTAATAAACTGACAATGTCATAAACTGACAGCGGAGTGTAGTGATGACAGCGCGGTGCGGGCCACATTGCAAGGCCTGGCGGGCTGGATTTGGCCCGTGGGCCTTGTGTTTGACACATGTGCTGTAAATGATATAAAGCTTTGAGCTTCTCCTGAAACAGTCTCTCTAATAACAGGAGCCTACACATTTCTGCCCTTGGTTTGAGATCACAATTTGCTCATTTCCCAGAGCTTTCACACATCCCCACGTTTTTCTCAGGATCTGACACAGGGCATGGAATGGATGGCTTTGGCGGCTGATGAACCGTAGTTGTAGGAAATATACTCCCTGTTAGGCCCACATAAACATGCTCTGCTAGGCGTCAGGTAAGGAACGGAGAGCTCGTCCCTCATCCCTCACTTCATTTATCCTTTTCCTTCAGGCCACCATCTCTCAGCACGAGGACACCTTTGTGTTTGACCTGGAAACCTCGGCGGTGGCGCCCTTCGTGTGGCTGGATGTCGGGAGCATCCCGGGGAGATTCAGCGACAATGGTTTCCTCATGATGGAGAAGACGCGCTCTGTGCTCTTTTACCCCTGGAGGCCCACCAGCAAGAGTGAGCTGGAGCGGTCTCTTCACGTGACTTCCTTGGCGGATATTTACTGAGGGAATCCAGCTCCTTTCGGAAGCATTCTGAGCCGCCCGCCTGGGAGAGCTGCAGGCAGCCAGAGACCAGGAAGGAGCCGGCAGCGGTCCGTCCGCGGCCAGGCCTCCGGGGCATCGCTCCTGGGAGTGTGCACAGCCCTCCCAGGAAAGGCTGTGTCCTGGGGCCCCTGCAGCCGGCTGTGCCAGGCCGGTGTTGTGAGGTTTCCCCTTTCAGCTTCACCACCACACGAGCCAGTTATAACCCAACTGTCCCTCCCTCCCCAGAGAAGGATGTCTACACAGGCCAGCCTCTGGGGAGCCACGGGAACGTGACCACAGGGCTTCCGATTTGGCTCTCTCCAAGGAGCTTTTCAGTTCAGAGGAGTTAGAGGTACACTGTTGACTCTGGCAGAAAAGTGGTGTTCTTTTTCGTTTGGGTCTAAATCATTTTACCTCGATTGATGAATTCTAAGAGGCTGCACATTACTTGATTACACGTGATCATGTTCATAAAATTACAGGGATAAAGCAAATGGGGAAAATGGTAAATATATTGTAATAATTTGGTAAAGGTTTTGTAGGGATTTTTTGTACTGCTTTTGCAACTTCCTGTAAGTTTTAAATCATATAAAAGATTAAAATGTACATACATTGCATTAAGTGGCTTATTCCATCTGTGACTTATTTAATCATTCCATAAACATTCCATTGTGCCCAGTATTATGCTGGTTATTAATTTCCATTTAAGCTCTGGCCAAGTTTTTATTCTAGTTGATAAACTAGGAGAGTTTGGAGAATCTGACCGAGATATTTGAGGGCTTTTCTCTGGGAAGAATCATGTAATTTTTTTTTACCATTGAGAGTTTAGCTTTAAAATCAAGACTGATTAGGTAATAGATTTGGATTTAATAATAAGTTTGAGATATGGTTCAGTAACAAAAAAGAAATGCAGATAATCCAGGCCTTTCATTCAATATCTAAGATTTTCTCATTTTATGTGTTATTTACATGTACACTGAGTGGACAGACTATTATGATCTCTGAACACATAATAATCTGGCCACTCCATGTATAACCTATGTAATAAAAGGTTAACATGCAAATTGTTCTCTCGACCAGGAGTTCAACCAGCAGGCAGGCCAGTCAACCACCCATGTGCCCATGTCCTCTCCCCCTGGCCAAGCTGGCCGGACCCCACAAATTCATGCACCGGGCCTCTAATACATATATACATTCACACACACACACACACACACACACACACACACACACACACACTGAGTGGCCAGATTATTGTGGATTCAGAGATCATAATAATCTGGCCACTCAGTGTATAGATGAACCTTATGAGGGACTGGGACTTCTGAGATATAACTCAGAAGATTCTTACTTGGTAAGCATTACTGGTACATCATTTTCTTGTTACTGTTGAAATCCCGTTTTATCACACTGCTGCTCGGGGACAGGAGGATACTCTTCCCCATAAAACTAGAGAATATTCTCTGCCAGGTGCCCTGTGAGGCTTCAAGTTGTTGGGCCAAAATTTACATCACAATTCTGCCCTTTCTGATTCCTGGTCACGTTATTTCACTTCTATGTTTAGCTTTCTTCTGGTAAAATGGGAATACACTCACCTGGTAAATTTGTTTTAAGGAATCAATTTTAAAAATTTAGCCGAAGGAATGTAAATGGAAGCGACATAATGGAGTGTGTCCTTGTTGCCCTAGAGATTGCAGGGTTTCCGCCTACACTCTCCGGATCAGAATCCAGGGTCTGAGTCTTATTGTCCCTGTGACCTTGTGCAACCCCTTGACCCTCTGGACTTCTGTTTTCTCTTCTGTAAAATGGTGAGCTAATAATCTCTGACCATCAAAGGGAGGACTAAACAGAATCTGGAACAAAATAAGTGCTAAGTAAATGGTGGTAGTACTTTTCATTTATTTATTTATTTATTTTTATTTTTATTTTTTAAAATATATTTTATTGATTTTTTACAGAGAGGAAGGGAGAGGGATAGAGAGTTAGAAACCTCGATGAGAGAGAAACATGGATCAGCTGCCTCCTGCACACCCTCTACTGGGCATGCGACCGCAACCAATGTACATATCCTTGACCGGAATGGAACCTGGGAACCTCAAGTCCGCAGACCGGCGCTCTATCCACTGAGCCAAACCGGTTCCGGTGGTGGTAGTATTTTTTAAACATAACAATCATTGTCATTCAATCAGTCCATGAAGCTATAGCAAAAATGAAGTGAATGAAGGCGAATGTCTTTAAAAAAATTTAAGAGTGGAAAAGGATATCAGAGAAGAATGAATTTTTAAAGGAAAAATACATTAATGAATGGGCATACATATATGCTGGCTACAACTTATAAAAGGAGAGAGATCTGCTATACACCCATGATTTCTGCAAGAGAATTGTAACGTCCACACATTTCCCCACAGTTCATGTGGGAACCATGGTTAGTCATATCTGCATGTTAACAGATTCCTTTTGCCACATTTACTGAAGAGTCTGATGTACTAACTCTTGGGTTTGGATTTCTGAGAAGGCTTTCCTGTTAACAGGTATGCAAACATTTATAGAGCAATTGGGAAGATGGGGTTCAGGGCACATTCTAGAGAGAGAGAGAGAGAGAGAGAGAGAGAGAGAGAGAGAGAGAGAGAGAGAGAGAGAGAGAGAGAGAGAGAGACATCTTCCCATTTTAGAATGAAGACGACAATAGAAATAGTAAAATTCTCATTCACATTCACTGAATCGTCTTATTTTTTCCCCTCTTACTTTTCATTGTGAGAGGTTTTTAAACCAAGGGAAGTCACTTGGAAATGAACAGGAAGGCTTTGTTCTCTGTTGGAATGAAAGGGGGCTGGAGAGCAGGAGAGATGAAGATATGTCTCCCAAGCATTCCTGGAGTGACGGCAGGAGCACTCTCTTGGGCTGCCTCTGGCTCTCAGACATGAAACTTATTCCCCAGCTGGGTAAGATTTAGGGAGAAAGACAAGCAGACATTGTTTGTGTGGGAAATTCAAAGCGTTAAAAAATATTCCTGGAGTCTACCTTGACTCTGAATGCAATCTTATCACTCCAGTAAGCGCATAAAGTAAGAAGGGTCACACAGAAACGGCATTTAGAAATATTTCCAAGTCGGTGGGGGGTGGGGGAATTCTTGTTTTCTAACTGACTGACAGGAGTCTATGAACCGGAGTGATGCTGTGCAAAACCCTAAAAGTCACAGGCAGAACCAGTGTTCTGACTCTGAAGACTGTTTAAGTTAAGGACGTATTCACTTATTTTTCTGAGCATTTACTGAGGGCCACTCAGAACAGGCATTGTTCCTGTCCCTGGGGTTTCTCAGTGAAAAAAGACTGACCCGTCCCTGCTCTCACGGGCTGCCTGTTAAAGCCGGTGGCGAGTCCTGTAGGTGTGACCAAGAGACCTCGTGTGGGCCAACCTGCCAAGACGTCTTGGAGTCCTCCATCGGGGCCAAACAGTAGGTGGGCTTTGCAGAAGGAAGGGCATTGCCTCCTCGCGCCATGTGCTGTCACCACCTCTCCTTACCTCTGTCCACGCGGGCTACGGAATCCTGCCACAAAAGAAATGTCTGTGACAGCCAGAGAGCTGAGCCCTTTAGGTCAGGCCTCAGACCTGACAGAGGACTTATGGGAGCACCAACTTCTCTCACATTATGCCCTGCAGTGAGCGAGTACCAAGAATGACAGCCACACCCAGTGAGTTAGAATTCCTGGGAAAGGGATGTCGGGATCATGGAAATTCCTGGTTGGGAATTATTACTCATCTCTGCCTGGTAATGTGTGTGGGAACAACCCTCTCTTCTTATTCTGTTGTGTTACGGTTATGGTGTTTGTACAACGTACTGGCTCCTGGGAGACAATGCCCATGTTCCCAGCAGTTGGAGCAGGCAGTATTGGCCAGCCACCCCCCAACCATGTGCTCCTCTGCTCTGTCAATAGAGGTGGCTTTGTGTCCCGGCCCAGGCACTAAATCATAATCGGCTGTATGAATTCTATTCTGCCTCACAAGTGATTGATCTAGGGCAGTGGTTCTCAGCCTTTTTTTGGCCATGCCCCACCTAAGCATCTCTAAAATCCTGATGCCTCTCCTATGACATATGATTCTTACTATTCAAAAAGTGAACTCCTATTCACATGGAGGAAGCCTAAAAGGCCAGTAACTTGATCTAAAAAAGTGCCATGATCCAGAAGAACATGGCATCCATGAAAAAGAAAAATAAAAGAACAAAAGGACAGTTGAAGTACTGAGGAAGAAATCACTAAGAAATTGTTAAAATAATCATAATAATAATAATAATAATAATAATAATAATATAACGTGATATGAAAAAATAGCAAATAAAGTTTCAAAACAGGTGTACCGGTTACCAAAGCATTTTTTTTTTCAATAGATGGGGTTACACATATGTTGAGATATATGTGATTTAATATGTATGCTATTTTGTTGTATTGACAACAAGCTTCAAAACTTCATATGTCAAATTTTCTGAAGTTGTTAACATCATAGATATTTTTATGCTTAAAAATGTCAAATTTCATGCTAAAAAAAGCATTTGTGGGAAGTTTTAATTCATTATTTTATTTTGAAGAAAAAGTTATCTTATACTTTGGGAAGTTTATGGTGAACATGCTCCATCTCAAGAAACTTGTGAATGCTGATTTAAACACTTTAAAAGTGATGATTTCAATGTGAAAGACAAAGAATGTCCAGGTCAACCAAAAAAGTTTGAAGGCCAACAATTACAAGAATTATTGGATGAGGATGCATGTCAAACTCAAAAACAACTTGCAGAATGTTTCTCATCAAACAGTTTCCAATCATTTACAAGTAATGGGAAAGATTTTAAAGGAAGGAAAATGGATGCCACATCAACTGAAGGAAAGACAAATGAAAAACCAAAAAGTCATCAAGTTAAATGTTGTTCAACGGCATGAAAGAAAGTCTTTTTTTTTGCATTGAATTGTGACTGGCGATGAAAAGTGGATTTATTTTGAGAACCCCAAATGCAAAATCAAGGGTTGATCCAGGTCAACCATCAACATTGAATGAAAGGCCAAATTGCTTCGGAAAGAAGACAATGCTCTGCGTTTGGTGGGATCAGGAAGGTGTGGTGTATTATGAGCTTCTAAAACCAGGTGAAACCATTAATACTGATTGCTACCAACAACAAATAATCAACTTGAACCATACTTCGATTGTGAAATGACCAGAATGGGCCAGAAGACCTTGAGGAAACATTGTTGAGTGGAGGAATGTCAGAGATGTTGAACAGTTGAACTAGCCCTGTAATTATCTGACTCTGGGCTTTTTATAAAAAATACTCTGGCCCTGTCATGTCATAGTGATAGTCAGTCTATTCTGATTTTATAACCTAAAGCAGTGTTTCCCAACCTTCTCTCATGATGAGAATCACCTGGTGGAGTTGTTAAAACACAGATTCCTGAATCCCAACTAAGAAGTGCTAAACTAGAATTTTTGGGAACATATAGGTAAAATTGCATACCTAACTTAGTGCTCTGTATATAACATCTGTGTTAGAGCACTAGTTAAGTATACAATTTTACCTATATGTTCCCAAAAATTCTAGTTTAGCACTTCTTAGTTGGGATTCAGGAATCTGTGTTTTAACAACTCCACCAGGTGATTCTCATCATGAGAGAAGGTTGGGAATCACTGACCTAAAGCACTCTGATTGATACAGCAGTAAAAGGCATGGGTGTTGAAAACAGATATACTTATGTTGACATCCCAGATTCACCGCTAGTAGGCTGTTGGGCATTGCATATACTAGTAAGTTGTTGAGTCTTTCTGTGCCTTGGTTTCTTTATCTTTAAAAATGGGGCAATAATAACTCATAGCTTAGTTATGAGCACTACCTGAGACGATACTTTTAAAATACTGATAGCACTCAGTAACTCTTCACCAAATGATAGCTAGTGTAGTTATAATTGCTTCTGTGTTAAGTCTTCAAAAAATGCTTAAGGATGTGGGCAGAACCTGAACATGCTGCGGAATTGGCGGTGGGAGCAGTGTCAGCTAGGGGAGCTGGTGGGAATGGATGGGGGGAGGTGAGGTGTTGATTCCTTCCCAGAGTCACAGGCTCATCATGCTGCCTGGTCATCCTGAAGGTGCAGTTGTAGAAAAAGTATGAGTCAGGTCATATGAGTCAGCAGATGACCTGTTGGCCAAAACGGTGTTTTAAGAAGATGAATTACTTGCTTACATAAAAAAATCTATACATTCCATACAAAATCTAGATCTAACTATCTCTGATCTTATAATCATATTAAAAAAGAGCCCGGCTGGCGTGGCTCAGTGGTTGAGCATTGACCCATGAACCAGGAGATCACAGTTCAATTACTAGACAGGGCACATGCCCGGATTATGGGCTTGACCCCCAGTGTGGGGCATGCAGGAGGCAGCCAACCAATGATTCTCTCTCATTTTTGATGTTTCTACCTCTCTCCATCTCTATTCTTCTCTGAAATCAATACAAATATATTTTAAACATAAAGAAGAAAAGAAAGCTCCTATTTGTTTAATCCACTCATAGCCAGGTGCTCTGACTGTGAGTGGATTAAGGTTTGGGCTTGGAGATCAGACTCAGCTGGGCCTCTGAGAGGGCAGTGTGGTGCCTGGTTTTCCTTCGGCCCAGGGATGCCTGCCCCTTCACTTCACGTAGCGTGGCTGTCTCAGTGGTGTGTCCAGGGGCCTGCCTTGCCCAGGGGAGTGAAGGAAGATGCTGCTCTTTCATATGGGAACCAGTCAATGTGGGGTGATTGGCATGCTTCCCTATCTACATTTTAGGTGCTTGAACTAAGAGATTTTTAACGAGTCAGCCTTGCAAATACAATGAACTAGATTTTGTCAAAGTTCCCAATTGTGTGTGTGTGTGTGTGTGTGTGTGTGTGTACACGTGCACACACACATGAAAGCCACATGCAGTCTAGTGGCCACAGACTCATGCTCTGACATTGAACTTCCAATATGCAAGTTCAGCTCTAACACTTAGAGGACTTGGACAAATCAGTCTGTAAGCCTCCATTTCCTTATCTTTAAGATGGGTTGATAGTAACTATCTCACAGGGTTGTCAGGATTAAATAAAGAAAGAACAATGCCTAGGATGGGTAAATAGGTAGTAAATGTTGGCTTATGATGATTATTCCTCAAAGAATGAGGTTGGCAGTGGCTAGAATGATCAGGCCCTGGAGTCTTCCATTTTCTTTAACAACCTGAATTGAAGGAGGAAAATTGAGAAAGACAGCTAGTTTCTAATTCCCCCTTTTTCCTCTCTAAGCCTCTTTTCAATTTTATTAAAGCAAAACAAACAAACAAACAAATAAATAAAAATAAAATAAAAATTGAGTAGCAAGGCATGCCAACTGTTGGGTGATTGTGTAAAGTTCTGCTTCTTCCAGCAGAGGCCTCCTGTGCACAGGAAACACGGCTACTGCCTGGTGCGGGGGCTGCCCTAGGCAGGGCCTGGGTCCGGGAGGCTTCCCCAGCGGGAGACAGGGAGGCTGAGTCTGAGGAAGAGCTTGCAGGGCCTCTGTTCCTGCTCTGGGCTTCAGAGAGCTGGGTGCCAGTGTGCTGGGACGCAAGAGTCTTTCTTGAAAGAAAGGGAAGGGAGAGAGAGACAGAGAGAGAGAGAGAGAGAGAGAGAGAGAGAGAGAGAGAGAGAGAGAGAGAGAGAGAGAGAGAGAAAGAGAGAACAGGGAAGGAAAGAAAAAGGAAGACAAAGAGAAAGAGAAAGGAAGAAAATGATACCGTTGCAATAATCTGGTTATTATTAACAGGAAAGGAGTAAAGGGAGGACTAGATAACATAGGCAAGCCATTTTTGCAGCTTTGCTGATTGAACACTCTGCAAGTCTTTCCCCGGGGAGAGAACTGAACAAGACAGTTTAGACGCATGCCCAGTAAGGTCTGGTACAGGGAAAGATGCATAGCTGTCAGTCACGCCTGGATGTGTGTCAGTGGCCCGAATAGGTGTGGCCACCGCAGGGGCACGTAACCTGAATATTGAAACTCCCGGACAAAGGAGCCGATCTCTCCCTGGCACACCGGGTCCCTGGGTCTCCTCCTGTCGTCGGGGGCACATTCCCCTGCATTCGCCTGCGTGGCCCACAGCCATGTAGACGCCATACAATGGACTAGTGGACTTCAGCCTGCTGCTGGACTTTCACTGCAACATGGAACTGACGCCCTGAACCCTGGCCCGTCATTCCGCTCTGCTGGAAGCCCAGCCTGCAGGACTGACTTGAGGGACATGGGACTCTGGAACCTGAGGAATGGAACCCCACACAGTTAAAGCCTTTACCATACGCCATTCTCCCGTCTGAATCTCAGAAAATTCATTTTCTAAAGCTTTCTTAGGAACCCCACTTCCAGGAGCAGTGGAGAAGTTTGATTCTCTGGTAACAAAAGAAATAGAGAGAGAGAAAGAGAAAGAAAGGAAGACAAAGAGAAAGAGAAACGGGGAGAGAGAGAGAAAGAAAAAGAAATAGGGAGAGAGAAAGGGGGAGAGAGAAAAAGAGAAAGGGGGAGAGAGAAGAAAGAGAAAGGGAGAGAGAAAGAGAGAGAAAAGTCAAGGAAGAGAAACCGAAAGGGAGTGGGGGTGGAGGGGGGGGGGAAGGAAGACAAAAAAGAAGAAAAGGAAGAGAAAGGGAAAAAGACAGGAGGAGAGAAAAAGAAAAGGACAGAGAGAACAAGAAAGGGAACGAGGAGAGAGAGGAGGAGAGAGAGAGGAAGGGAGGAGGGAGAGCAGGTGTGTAGGGAGCTCTGATTTCCCCTCCAGCTGACTGCTCATAGGGTGGGACCTGCACAGCAACTTCCTTTCCTTTCCTTTCATTTCCGTGCTGCTACCTTGGCAAAGGGTGGCATCTGAGTGATTTTTAATCTTAATTTAATTCCTATGGACCTATGGAAACAGCCCAAAGCCTCAGGGATAGATGATTGATGGGGGAGGAGTCAGATGAGCACTTCGAAGGAGCAGTAACAGAGGCGATAGGGCTGGGGCTGAGTGGAGGCACCATTTGAAGGAAGAAGTGACTCCCAGGGAGAGGAGGGTGT
Organism: Pipistrellus hanaki; assembly: GCF_964339955.1. Lineage (NCBI taxonomy): Eukaryota > Metazoa > Chordata > Mammalia > Chiroptera > Vespertilionidae > Pipistrellus > Pipistrellus hanaki. The sequence goes on from NC_140503.1 coordinate 146,025,370, forward strand.
GATGGGGGCGGCTGCCTGGCTCAGCAGGGCCTCTTCTCTCTGAGGGCTGGCCCGTGGGTGCGTGGATGACTCGCCGCCCACACGTTCTTTCCCGAAGGCTTAAGCCTGGAGTCTCTGCCTTTCAGAACCAATATGGTCCCTGGCCATCTGCTGTGTGCATATGCTCATCGTCATTCTAGACCTGCCTTTGGCGACGGGGGAAGGCAGTCAGGCCAGATGCTGGCTGTGACCTTCCCAGATCAGCAGGGCAGGAGCAGACAGCAAGGGCTGCCTGGGCATCGTGCTGAGTGCCCGCTCCTCCACAGCACATAGGGCCTCCTGGGGGAGGCAAAGTGGCCCCGGTGCGGTGGTCCAGGGCAGTGACAGGAGTGGGGGGGCGGGGGTAGGGATTGCACCTAAAGAAGGCTGGAGCTGTTCTTCGGGGCTGTCCTGCCCTTTGAGGGACAGAGAGAGGCAGAGGGAGGTGGTGCAGGCAGAGGAGGCAGTGAAAGCAGGGGGAGGTGGTGGAGGCAGGGGGAGGCGGTGGAGGCAGGGGAAGGCGGTGGAGGCAGGGGGAGGCGGTGGAGGCGGTGGAGGCGATGGAGGCAGGGGGAGGCGGTGGAGGCAGGGGGAGGCGGTGGAGGCAGGGGGAGGCGGTGGAGGCAGGGGGAGGCGGTGGAGGCAGGGGGAGGCAGTGGAGGCGGTGGAGGCAGGGGGAGGCGGTGGAGGCAGGGGGAGGCGGTGGAGGCAGGGGGAGGCGGTGGAGGCAGGGGGAGGCAGGGGGAGGCGGTGGAGGCAGGGGGAGGCGGTGGAGGCAGGGGGAGGCGGTGGAGGCAGGGGGAGGCGGGGGAGGCGGTGGAGGCAGTGGAGGCAGGGGGAGGCAGGAGGAGGCGGTGGAGGCAGGGGGAGGCGGTGGAGGCGGTGGAGGCGGTGGAGGCGGTGGAGGTAGGGGGAGGCGGTGGAGGCAGGGGGAGGCAGGGGGAGGCGGTGGAGGCAGGGGGAGGCGGTGGAGGCGGTGGAGGCGGTGGAGGCGGTGGAGGCAGGGGGAGTCGGTGGAGGCGGTGGAGGCGGTGGAGGCGGTGGAGGCAGGGGGAGGCGGTGGAGGCGGTGGAGGCAGGGGGAGATGATGGAGGCAGGGGGAGGCGGTGGAGGCAGGGGGAGGCGGTGGAGGCAGGGGGAGGCGGGGGAGGCGGTGGAGGCGGGGGAGGCGGGGGAGGCGGTGGAGGCGGTGGAGGCAGGGGGAGGCGGTGGAGGCAGGGGGAGGCGGTGGAGGCGGTGGAGGCGGTGGAGGCGGTGGAGGCAGGGGGAGGCGGTGGAGGCAGGGGGAGGCAGGGGGAGGCGGTGGAGGCAGGGGGAGGCAGGGGGAGGCGGTGGAGGCGGGGGAGGCGGTGGAGGCAGGGGGAGGCGGTGGAGGCGGTGGAGGCGGTGGAGGCGGTGGAGGCGGTGGAGGCAGGGGGAGGCGGTGGAGGCGGTGGAGGAGGTGGAGGCAGGGGGAGGCGGTGGAGGCAGGGGGAGGCAGGGGGAGGCGGTGGAGGCAGGGGGAGGCGGTGGAGGCGGTGGAGGCGGTGGAGGCAGGGGGAGGCGGTGGAGGCAGGGGGAGGCGGTGGAGGCAGGGGGAGGCGGTGGAGGCGGTGGAGGCAGGGGGAGGCGGTGGAGGCAGGGGGAGGCGGTGGAGGTGGTGGAGGCCGGGGGAGGCAGTGGAGGCAGGGGGAGGCGGTGGAGGCAGGGGGAGGCGGTGGAGGCAGGGGGAGGCGGTGGAGGCAGGGGGAGGCGGTGGAGGCAGGGGGAGGCGGTGGAGGCGGTGGAGGCAGGGGGAGGCGGTGGAGGCAGGGGGAGGCGGTGGAGGCAGGGGGAGGCGGTGGAGGCGGTGGAGGCAGGGGGAGGCGGTGGAGGCGGTGGAGGCAGGGGGAGGCGGTGGAGGCAGGGGGAGGCGGTGGAGGCGGTGGAGGCCGGGGGAGGCAGTGGAGGCAGGGGGAGGCGGTGGAGGCAGGGGGAGGCGGTGGAGGCAGGGGGAGGCGGTGGAGGCAGGGGGAGGCGGTGGAGGCAGGGGGAGGCGGTGGAGGCGGTGGAGGCAGGGGGAGGCGGTGGAGGCAGGGGGAGGCGGTGGAGGCAGGGGGAGGCGGTGGAGGCAGGGGGAGGCGGTGGAGGCAGGGGGAGGCAGGGGGAGGCGGTGGAGGCAGGGGGAGGCGGTGGAGGCAGGGGTGGATCCCGTGCAGTGGGTCTGGTTCTGTGACGTTGGGCCAGGCCGTTTTCCCTGAAGCAGGACTCTGCTGACACTCTAGGGAGAGGTTGGGAGCCCTGGCTTGAATGGCTGGGCAGAACCAGGCCGATGTGGGAAAAACAGCTGCTGAGGGCCCAAAGCAGAAGGAGGAGAGTTGGGCGGAAGGAGAAGGGCTGCTCCCAGGAGCTCGCAGGGACAGTGCTCAGGGCCACGTGTGCCGCTGCTCAGTCCATTTGCTGATGAGATGCTGGCTTCCTGGTGCTGTGCCACCACCAGAGCCTGTGCTGGGCCCGCTGTGCAGTCCCTCTCTGGGCACATCGGTGTGACCAACCCCTCCAGTGAAGTGGTGGACTGCAGAGCGAGGCCCAGGAGTGCAGGGTGAGCACTGAAGGCTGAATCCAGTCCTCACTCTTCATACTGGCCCAGGGGCCTTGGGGACATCAGATGCTTGTCATTCCGTGGATGATGGCAGGAGTTGAGACCCCTCCCTGTATAGCTCTCAGATTGTTATGAGAATACTAGAGGCCCAGTGCATGAATTTGTGCATCAGTAGGGCCCCTCAGCCTGGCCTGTGGGATTGGGCTGAAACCGGTTGAAACCCTACAGTGATTACTTTTGAAACCCAAGGGGTTCCAGATTGCAAGAGGGCACAGGCCAGGCCAAAGGACCCCACTGGTGCACAATTGGGGCTGGGGAGGGACTCAGGAGGTTGGCCAGCCAGAAAGGGACCATGGGAGAGCTCCAGGGTATATCTGGCCCAACTCTATCAGCCAGATCCAGCAGCAAGCTAACCTACTGATTGGAGCGTCTGCCCCCTGTTGGCCAGTGCACATCATAGCAGATGGTCGACCAGTCAACTGTCTGCCCTCTGGTGGTCAGTGCATGTCATAGTGAGTAGTTGAGTGGCCTTAGCATGTCATCCTATATAATAAAAGCATAGTATACAAATTGTCCCCTCTACCAGAGTTCTTCCAGGAATTCGACCAGGGGGTGGGCTGGACAGGGGAAGGGAGGGAGGCCCTGGTGCTGGCAGGCAGCCAGGGTCGGGGGGGAGTGCCCAGCCAACAGCCACTAGGGACCCTACCAGTGCATGAATTTGATGCACTGGGCCTCTAGTCATTAGCATATTATGCTTTTATTGGTTGACTAGACACTTAGCATATTAGGCTTTTATTATATAGAATTTGAAATATTTTATAAATGAAAATATTCATATTTAAAGGTTTTGTTTTTTCCAAAAAGTTTTTTTTTTTTTTAAATCAAAGTTACAAAAGAGCTTTTATTTCAAAAGCAAAAGGGAACATTTATATTTGAACAAAGTGATAAACAGGTGTTCTGCAAAGGAAAAAAGAAGTCCATGGCATGAAGCTTCTCATTTAAATTTTTAAAGCAAAAATAAGTTGTGGGTGCTTACCTAAGGAAAGGGAAGGGGAAAGACAAAAACAGTTTTGAAATGAAAAAAACAACAACCTCACTCTCTTTTTGCCAGAGAATAAACTAAACCTGGTTGAATGGTGCTCAGCATCAATGCCTAACCGTCCTGAGTTTGACACTCCCCCATGCATTGTGTTCCTCCAGATTCTATCGCAGCATCTTCAGCACCAACTCTGGGAGGAGGGGCTCCTAGGATTCTGTGTTATCTGCGAGTCTTCTGGTGCGGAGAACAGTATCTTCCTAAGAAGCAACTTCTGTCCCTCTCCCATTCATCTGAAAATTGGGAATCAAAGCCCTACCTGCCCTCTGCAGGTCACAGATGAACTGGCTTGCCCCTCTCCTATGGACGGGATCTCAAGGGCCATGGCCCGTTGCGGACCTTAACCGAAACACCAACAAGCCCATGGTCCCTTGGAGGCTGCAGAGCAGGAGTCCTCCTTGAGTCATTGCCAGGACAACAAGTCTTCACTAGAATTCCCCATTTACCTGGACTAATACCCTTCGTCGTCTCTGAGGATTTCCTGATGAGAAACTGACTTTGTCCTTACAATGTAATTTCCATTCTTAACCCTGGGAAATGAACTTGCCCTTGGAGAGGGCCATTTACCATGATTGCGGACAACTTTCAGAGTGAGTGAGTGTTTGCACACCGGTTGGAACTAACAAGAACCTTCAAGCTCAGCCACCATCGTTCAGGTAAGGAATGTTGATCTGTGCAGAGACTGGAACCTGCTCACCAAAATCAACCCTCCTCCTAATAATGGGAACAAGCCCTAACTGGTTTGGCTCAGTGGATAGAGCATCAGGCTGTGGACTCAAGGGCCGCAAGGGTTCGATTCTGATCAAGAGCATGTACTGTGGTGCGGTTACATCCCCAGTAGGCAGCTGATTGATGTTTCTCATCAATGTTTCTAACTCTCTCTCCCTCTCCCTTCCTCTCTGTGAAAAATCAATGAAATATATTATAAAAAAATAACGGGAACAAAAGTAGCCCCTGTAGCCTCCCGCTCTTAGTGTGGCCTGGGCCTAAAGCTTTCCCCCAGGGCAATGCGAGTGGAAGTGACTTCTACATGCACTCCTCTATGCTCCTTTGTCCTTCCAGCTCACTGGGACCATGACCTCTAGCAAGACCTTGGGAGCGAAGGGTGGGAGGCAGCATGCCTGTCAGCCTGGATCCCTTCATGGCGAAGTGGAAGAGAGATACCCTAGCCGCCCTGTCACTTCCTGCAAGTGTGCTTCATTAGCACATGCTCCACTGGTGTCAGTAGATCCTGCAGTTAAATGTTTTATGTGTGCCTCAGTTTCCTCATCTGTACTATGGAGACAAAATTCTTACTTTACAGGGTTTTTGAATAAGTAATATAAAATAATGATTGATGACCACCCATTGTAGTGCCTCACATGTAACAGATGCTTAAGAAATCTTGTTCTTTGAGGGCTGTTGTGATATTTCAAGGAAATAATCATTTTGAAAAGAGATAGTGATATAGAAAAGCTAGTTGATAGATGAGAGAAGCAGCCCCTCTATCCCTCTCATTCTAAGACGCTCCAACCATTTGTGCAACTGGTCACTTGTCCAGGGTAATGGAAGCAGGCTGTTGTAAATATACTGGAATCCATAATAATGGAGAATGACATTCTTTTAATTTTAAACCCCTCCCCAGTATCTCCCCCAACCCTCAGCCAACCGACGACCTAGGAAACCAGTGGACCGGAACTTGCTGTCCCTGGAACTGGTGTTGAAACAAAGCAGCGGACTGTAGGCGGGAGGCTGTATGAGGAGGTGCTTTCCCATTGTGGGTGTTTAAACAAGACGGCCACAGGGGTGAGTTATGTAGGTGATCTTTGCAATCCCTTCCAGCTCCAAGTTCTGTGATTCTTAAAAAAATAAACAGAATTTTACTTTCATCTTCTCTTGACTCCTGTGCCTCCCCAAGTCTATTACCTGAGGAAGCACAAATTCCACCAAAAACACAAAATCAGGAGAACGTGATGAAACCACAGGTGTCCGGTCTCTGAAAAATCCATAGCCTGTTGTTAGAGAAGAAAAGCAGGCCATGTTAATATGTAAGTGACGTATACTTTTCGTAATACTCTCTTTTTTGTCTTTTGGTTGGAGTGTAAGTCCATCATCTTTGTGCAGATTCGTATGGATTTTTCCTTCTCTTTTAAATGTAGCATCTTTTCTGCAAACATCAGACAACATTAAAGAATAAGCTGTGGAATCAGATAGATTTGAATTTGAACGTTGGGTGAGTTAGTTAATATATATATATATATTATTGAGTTCAGAGAGGAAGGAAAAGGGAGAGAGAGAGATAGAAACATCAATGATGAGAGAGAATCATTGATTGGCTGCCTCCTGCATGCCCCACACTGGGGATGGAGCCTGCAACTCAGGCCTGAGCTCTGACTGGAAATCAAACCCTGACTTCCTGGTTCATAGGTCAAGGATCAACACGCCTTCCGGGCTAGTTACTATTTTGATGATGTTTCCTTATTGTAAAGTTGGGTTTACTGTGTATCTGATAAGGTTTTCTTGAGAATATCAGAATCATTCATGCAAAGGGGGTGGCGTGTAATAAACGCTCAAATCCGCCTGGTTCCTCCCCTCCCTCCCTCCCGCTAAGCTGCAGAAGGCGGTCTGTGGGGCTGCACCCCCTGCTGGAGGCCGGGAACATCCACCTGTGACTCCCGCAGGGCGCTTGGATGGGCGAATGAGCAGCAGCAGGGCTTCCTTCTGCCAAAAAAGAAAGACTGCCGATCCTGAAAAAGCCTAGGTTAGGCCTGCAGAGTATGGGACATCACGAGGAGATGGAGGCTCTGAGGAAGCTATTTTTAAGTGGCTTCCTGCCGAGAGACGGGCTTTCAGGGCAGGGTTAGTTCAGCCCATTGCAGCTTTCCACCTGAGCCCGTGCCTCCTGGCACGCATCCCCATCTGCTGGTGCAAAACGAAAGACTCCGGCCTCAGAGGCACAGCTGGCATCGCTGGCCTTTTCTTTAGAGCAGCATGCAGAGGCACAGGCCAGCACTGAGATCTGGGGGAGTGGGAGGAAGAGGAAGCTTCTGGAACTGTAGAGAAATGCGGCTTCCTACTGAGAAGGGGGATGTTATTTTTAGTCTCAGCATGAGTTGCTTCTTTGTTCCTCCTGAGGTCAGCTTCTCTTTAAAGTGACCTTCTGGTGGGGGAACTGCCAGGTTGGAGACCTGCTAACAATCGACGCTGCACCCAGGGCTTAAACCATCAGTCATTACTTCATTTGCTCATGAGCTGCCATGTGGGTAGGGCTCGGGCTGGGCTGAGCAGCCTGGCTGGGCTAGGGCAAGGTCAGCTGAGGTAGCTTGAAGGCTAGGCAGGTGTGACTCAATGGCTGGAGGCCGGAATCATCTTACTTCTTCCCTGCCTCACACATCTGCTGGTTGCATTTGGCACCGGCTGTGACCTCAGTGAAGCTGTTGGCTGACACCGCCACGTGGCCACACGGCTCCCTCCGAACATGGCAACTGGGTTCCAAGAGGGAGTGACTCAGGGGGACGAGGCAGCAGTTGCGTTGCATTTTCCGACCTGGGCTTGGAAATCGCTTCTATTCTTGTCCCAGGTCCTCCCAGGTTCACGGGGAAAGGGTGGGCCCCCTCTGGCAGCGTCGGCGGGAGGAGTGTCCGTGTGGTCCTGTGGAACAGGGGCCTCGTGGTGGCCCGAGGGGAAAGGACCACCTGGCACAGAGGACCTTGGAGGAGTGGAGGCATGGGTTTGTTGGAGAATTAAAGTCAGATCTCTTTCTTTCTTTTTTTTTTTTTTTCTAATTTAAAGACACAACTCTCAAAAACTGGAATAATTAATTGGAATGTATGGAGAAATGGCAGTGTAATAGAAAATAGAAGAATTAAAAAAAAAATTCATCCATTTGGGACACACTGTAAAATCAACTATTTTACACCATTGAATAGTCTTGCTTAGAAAGGCCTTCTCTGTTTCAAGGTTATTTGTCCATGATTTCTAGTATTTCTATGGTGTAATTTCTGATAGACTTGGAAATTGTTTGGGTGAAAGGAACAACACAGGAGGAGTTCAGATAGATTTTTTCCCCCCCAAGTAATTTACGAGTTGGAACATCCACTTACTGATTAATCATCTTTTCCTCATTGATTTGAACTTTTACTTTATCATATACTAAACTCCTATATATTTTGGGGTCTACTTTTGGACTCAATTATTTTAATCCACTTTCTAATCCTACCAAGGTAATTCTGCAACCCATGAGCTCTGGAGCTCAGCGGACCTGGGTGTAAACTCAGAAGCAGCTCCGCCATTGCCTCCTCCAACACTTGAAGCCTCAGTTTCCTCATCTGCAAATTGAGGGTCACTGTGCATACCTCACTGGGGTGCTTTCACAAACAATGACTTCGCATGCTGTGCACAACTGGTCAGCACTAGCTCCGAGAGCTCTACCCTGTGGGAAGGAGGGGCAAAAAGAGTGCCGGGCAGAGAGAAGCCCTAAGCTGGGACGCAGACCCACATAGCACCTTAGCCACCTTGAGGCAGCTCTGGAGGTCAAATAGCCCTTCACCGGTGTCCTGGGTGGGATGGGCTTTCATCCAGCACGCCCATCAGTGTTACATGGAGCTGCCATGGAACTGGGTGTGACCTGCGTGACCTCTCCACAGCCGAGGCCGTCTGCCAAGGGTGCTCCCAATGGCTGGGCCCACAAGTCCCCCGTGAAAGAGGGATCTCCGGCACATCCCCGTGTCCACCACAGCACCTCGTGCACTTCTCATTTCTCCGCTTCCTCATTTCCAGCTCTTTGAGCGAAGAGCGGTTCCACAGAGCGCCCCTGCAAGGTTCCTTGTCCAAGGCCCTCAATTGGATGCTGCAATCCCAATCCTCTGTGCACCACGAGGGCGTGAGAACACCCTGGGGCGTGAGGAGGAGAAGGGGAGGCGATACAAATGGAACAAGCCAAGCAAGGACTTTACAAACCCAAAGTTTTCATTGCCAGTTACCACACTCTTCTTTTGTTTATTTCAAGATCAAAATATTGACTGTCCAGGGCAGTGGTCAGCAAACTCATTAGTCAATAGAGCGGCAAACAGCGGCTCGTGAGCCCCATGTGGCTCGGGAGCTGCAGTTTGCCGACCACTGGTCCAGGGGAATGGGAATGTGAAAGCCAGGCTGTGGAATGGTCCTGCGGCGACAAGAACAGTATCGGTCCAGACCCAATAAGACAAGGCCATCCGTTTGCTTTTCCTTTTATTATAAAAGTAAAATAAAAAATAGCATTTATAAATCCAACATTCTTTTCTTTTAAAGTATTTGATCTAAAAACATATTTACAATAGCAAAATGCAGAAAAAGGGGGAAGATACCATTTTCAGCACTGATTGTAACCATGTTTAAATATCGACACGTACACGTTCTTTTTCAAATCACAGAGACAAACCACATTAGAAAAAGCAGGAAGCATTTTTTTTTTTTTTTAATTATACACTGACCCTCATTTCAAAATACCCCATTTAAGATATCCTGGATAAAATATTAAGAACTCTCTTAATCCTTAATCTGAACGCACGACTGTGCCGTGGGCCGCCAGAGAGAACACCGGGTGGGGGCCGTTAGCCTTTCAGTGACAGCGGGCGTGCAGCAGAGGGGCAGCGGCGATGACGGGAAAGCAGCCGGTGAGGCCCACGGGCGCGCCCCCTCCCAGAGGCACCAGCCCCGCCTGAGGCTGGGGCTGTAGCTGCTCTCTGCCAGGGAGCCGCACCGAAACTCAAGAACCAAAAGAGGCAGCCAGCTTCCTATCGGAGGCCCGGGGTTCAGTCCAGAGCCACCCAGGCCGGCCCGTGTCCCTCGGGTACACTGTCTCTTCCTTTTGTCGGCAAATCCAACGAACTGCAGGGCTTCGCTGGACCGGGTGTGGAAACCCCCGGCGGGCTAGATCTTGCCTTCGAGGGGTCCTTCCTGCCCGTAGTCGTGGGGCATCTTGCGCAGCGCGAGCAGCGGGCTGCCGCCGGTCAGAGAGCCTGTGAAGCTGAGTTTGCAGAAGGACGTCTCCACGCCGCTGTCACAGATGCTGTCGTCTCCGGGCTCGTCTGAGGGGCAACAGCGGGGAGTCACCGGGGGGCAGAACCAGGCCGCCTTCCCTGTCAGACCTCTCCTTCCCTCCCAGCTCAGAGTTTCAACCGAAAAGGCACGCGGGCGGTTTTTGCCCATTAGCTTCTACAGGTCACTATGTCCCACCCACACTGACGGCTTGCCACAGCCATTCACGGTGGGCAGAGGGGCCAAGAGCACGCAGAGTGACAGATACACTGTGATGATACCAAAACTGTGATGATACCAAAACTGTGAAGATGATACCGAAACTAGCCAAATGTTTTCACGTCTCTCTTACAACCTGGTCTCCTGTTTATCGGAATCCTTCCTGGATTCTCTTGATGCAACGGGTTCCTTTCTTTCTTAGAAACCAGCTGTATTTTTCCAACCACTGTCTTACCTATTTTAAGGCTGAAGTAGGGGAAACTGCTGAAACTGAGCAAAATAAATTGGTGAAAGCAGCAGGAACTAAAAATAGGAGTACCTTTCTGGACCTCATACGCTATTCAGCTCTATACACTGGCTCAAAGAAACTTTGGTAGCAAAAAATAAAGTGATTTTGATGAAAATGAGTCCATACTGGACAATTAGGTCAGAATCTCCTTGCTGAGAAGTGTCTTTGTGGATTTGAATGAACAATGTGAATTATTTCCTATATAGAGAGAGTGATCAAAGGAATGGAAATCTAATATACCTGAATCAAAATGCTATTTTACATATTAAATTCCAATATTAAAATGAAGACTCTAATGCAGTGACATGGCTATTGTCTTGTTACTGAACGACTTACCCAGTCATTCAATCTTTATTGGGTTTCTCTTATACGTTGGGAACTGTGAAGTATTTTAATAATAACTACAAATCAAGGGCTTCATGCTTTTTCACATCTAGTACCCACTCCTTTGTGCGGAAGGAACATCAGGTTTTAAGGCAGCAGATGTGGGCTGTTTTCCTGGTGGTGACACTATTCCCATCCCGACCCCCCTGGAAGGGCCCCCTGACAAGGTGACACTGGTGCCAAAACTGAGTGGCCAAAAGGAGCAAGGCAGCGGAGGCTCTTTGCAGAAAAGGGGAAGAGCAGGTCCCCCGGCCCAGAGACCGGTGGGCTAGTGAGCCAGGGGGGCGGAAGGACAGCGGAGCAGCAGGCAGAGGGGTGGGAGGGCAGAGGACAGCCACGTGTAAAACGGGGATTGGATAGAGAAGGGACGTGCCTGTACTGCTCAAAGTCTTCAGCAGTGCTAAGCACACAGAATGTGCGCAGGGAAGATCTGTTGAGTGGATGAATGAATTGGAGAGTATGAAACAGGATTACCACAATCTCACTAAGGTTTTAAAAATATGTTTCTATTGACTTTAGAGAGGAAGGGAGAGGGAGAGAGAAAAACATGGATGTGAGAGAGAAACAGTGATCAGCTGCCTCCTGCTGATTGGATTCTCCTGATGGGGAATCCAACCAGTGACCTTTTGGTCCTTGGTAAGATGCTCAATCAACTGAGCCACACCGGCCAGGGTGCTCACTAATTTCTAAAACTCCCTGTTGCATGAAGAATGGACTGAAGGGAACCGGAAACTGATCAGGAGCTGCTGCAGGAATGGAGACCAGCAGTGACAGGGGACAGGACGAGGGAGGTGGCTGCAGAGAGGAAAAAACGAGAGGGCTGGCTGAATGGTGGTTTGGACCAGGGCGCGTTTGAAGGAATGCTTAGGCCTTTGTCTGGGACTCATGGAGCGTGGCAGTGCTTCTGCCTGACATGGCCAATGCTCCGTTCAACTGGGAACAAGCCTCCTATAAGTGAGGGCAAGTAAGGAGGACCCAGGGCTGGGCCCTGGAGGGCTGTTTTCAGAGGCGTGGGAGGAGGCACCGAGGTGTGTGCGCTGTGGGAAAGCCAGGAGGGGAGCCTGTGAAGCAGTGAGATGGCCCATGGCACGTGTGCTGAGAGCAGCGGAGAAGACGGGAAGGACGGTGAGCAGGTGCAGATGCTGGGCATCGGAAGGAGAGCAGACCTAGTGGAGGGGGGATGGGTCCGACGGCGGGGTCAAGGGGAGAAGAGAAGGCGGAAAGAACACCTCTGGAGGTTCTCCTGAGCAGCTCTGCTGTGTGGAGAGCAGAGGGATTGCAGATAAAGGGGAAGTGGGATACAAGGAGTGCTTTTGTTTTACTTGGAAAAATGAGGGAGACCACAGCATGCCTGCTAGGTGATCCAGCGGGAGGGAGAAGCCAGGAGTGCAGGGGAAGGGATGCTGGGGTGGGAAAGAAGAAGCACGAGATGGGTGCTTAGAGAGAGTAGGAGAATGAAGGCACATAGAGGATTGCCGGGCTGTGAGAGAGTCCATCACATTACATATTTTACGTGGCTGGCTGACGGAGCCAAGAGCGATGGGAGACAAGGTCTGTGTCCTGAGCATGGGGGAGGCTGAGGAGTGGGAGGGGGTAAGTAATGCCAGCGCTGCTCCCCTACATCTCTCTCTCCATCTCCTTTACATTTAAAAGATGAGAGAAATACTATTTACCTTAACCACCCACAGGCTGCTCTTAGGATTTGTTGTGAACCTAAGTAACTCACATGTAGCTGTGACCATGCCTGGGGACAGCCTTTTACCTGAGCAGCAGCGGTGTCAGGAGGGAGAACCGTGAGCCCCCAGAGGGCGGGGTGGAGACAGACACCGGAACCGTACATCCGGGAGATAATGGCGGGGAGGACAGGCCGCGTCCCAAGCGCCTGAGCACCCTGGCCTGACACCCCGGCCTGAGAGGCAGGAGACTGTCTCAGCTGCCTGTTCTGTCTGGCTCTCCTTACCTAGCTGCTGTCTGGTGGAGGCGGGCGAGAGAGGCCGGGGGTGGGCCTGCGCGGCGGTCTTGGCGGGGCCAGGGGCGGCCGTGTCCGGCCGGCAGGAGGCTGCCTGGATCACCTCGATGGCCTCAGTGTAGCCCATCTGCCTCAGGGCCTCCAGCAGCTCTCGTACTGTCCCCCCAGACACCTGCAGGGGAGAGAGGAAGGAAGAGCATGTTCTTGTGTGCAAACCGGGGCGGGGAACGGCCAGGCGCGGTGGACGCCACACCACACCCCACCCTACACCCTTCCCTCTCCAAGCTGCTTCCTCACCAGCACAGCCAGATGGTCCCGGAGAGGTCGGCTAGGAGGGCGTCTAAGAAAACACCGTCTCTGAGTCAAGTTTCCTGTTGCAGCTCAAAGCACTCAGGAAATTACAGAGAGGTGCTTTAGAGTGTGTGTGTGTGTGTGTGTGTGTGTGTGTGTGTGTGTGTGTAAAGGGGGGGGGGAGAGGGGGAGGGAGAGATAGGAGAGGGAGGGGGAGGGATGTGTGTGGGCCGAGGCAGGGAAACTGCCTAGAGCGAAGTGTGTGCAGTATCCCTGTGGGAGCTGAGGCCCTGAAAACCGCTGAGAAACAAGAGCTATCAACACCGCTTTCCAGAGAAAATAACTTCTCCCTGTGCCTTTTGATCTTGTTTTAGAAATGGGAACGTCACCAGGTAACGGCTCTGCTAGGAGTCGCCTCACAGGAAGCGGATCCCACGTCCTGATACGGGATCAGGCCTTCTCTCGGGGGAGGAAAGGCATGGCTACTGATTACGGTCTGTTGTGTTTATTTAGGGCCGTCAACGTGCTGTGACCATCCTGACCCTCTAGGTAGCATTTTCAAAAAAAATTTCTTTAAAAGGAAATTCATGTTAGAGCAGGGGAGAGAGAGAAATGTTGGTTTGTTGTTCCATCCATCCATGCATTCATTGGTTGTCTCCTGTGTGTGTTTCGACGGGGATTGAACCCACAACCCTGGTGCATTGGGACGGCGCTGCCACTCACTGAGCTACCTGGCCCAGGCCCTAAGGGTCATCTTTGCATAAAATCTCCAAATATCTGGAAATAGCCTCCCAGGAAAGAGGGTTTTGATCTTGGCCGGGGCCACCCTCAGGACATGGGTAAGGATGGATTTTCTTCCTCAGAATGAAGGGAGAGGGAAGGGGCTGTGCCCAGTAGTGACGTCAACAAAGTCAAATGCACGTGGTTAGCAAGGTCAGGCGATGGGTTACCTCGTAATTGTCCATGAGAGTTTTAGAAGGAGCAGGACTCAGCCGGAAAGCGTTATTGAGTATCCCTAGCCCTAATTTCTGTGCCAGAGTGGCCCAGTTTTTGTCTGGATCGGGAAATTCCAGCAACTGGTAGAGCTGCAACTTCGCATCTTCGTTCAGCTGCTTCATGTCTCCTGAAGGAAACGAAGAAGAGACAGGGCTGTCCTGGCTGAACAGGGACACTCTGGAGGGCGCGGTGGCTGCCACACTGCTCACCCTCCAGTGCCCCCTGGAGGCCACCAGGCTCCTTCCCCCCCCCCCCCCCCCCCCCCCCCCCCCCCCCCCCCCCCCGAGAGTCAGCAGGAGCCCTGCTGAGCACCAGCAGCATGTGCTTTAGTAGGTTACCACTGGCTATTCCCTCTCATACCTCCAGGCCCTCCTGATTCTGAGATAACCAACCACTGTGCCTTTCCCAGAACATCCAGATAATGCCGGCTCTCCCCGCCCCCTCCAAGTCATGGTGTGGGGACAGTGCTGGTGAAGAGGACTCACCTTGTACCAGTAAATCATCAGCCGTAAACTCGGGCTCATATGGTTTCCCATTTAGTATGTCAAATACCTGGCGGGAGAAAAAACACAGGGAACAACTGCACATTAAAGGGGCCACAAGGGATTTTTTTTTTTTTTAAATAAAGAACTCAGCGTGTCCTTCTTGGGAGGTGCTGGTTCCTGAAGATGGACGAGAGGAGAGAGCAGTCAGCGCCATGGCCCAGGGTACGCGGGCCCTTTGGGGCTGTGGGGCTGGGAGGCTACTCCACAGGAGCTGTCTGAGAGGGGCTGGAGGGCCCAACCCAGCCTCCGAGAGAGCAGGGGCCAGAGGCAGTGCAGGCGGCCATGCCAGCCGTGTCTCGGTCAGTCGCTGGTCCGTGAGGTCTCCCCTAGAGCGGGGGCAGGGAGGCGCGCCCTTCCTCAGGCTGTGCAGCTGTGGCCCCTCGCCGACCCCCTCCCTAGGAAAAGGCTTACGAGAAGGAGTTTTATAAACTTGTTCACGCAGAGGTACAGAAATGCTCATCAGGCCTGGTAGTAGCCTTCTAGCCTCTACATTCTAACTGAGGGGCCAGAAAAGTCTTAAGTTAAAACTAAAAGAAATCCCAGAGCGACGGAGGCCTTTCTGTGTCCTCTGCAGTCAGGTGGCTGCTGGCGGCCTCGGGGAAGGAAGGCTTGGGTCCCTGAGCTGGGCTATCTTTCTGCATTCTGTGGCGAGGCTTCTGGGAAAGCCAGGCTCCGATGTAAAAGGAGAACCGTGTGGTCTCTGCCGGGGCTCCGGCCCAATCCACAGGGGCCGCAGGAGCCGTTTCTGGGTGTGGAGCAGCGCCTGGCCTGAGGAAGTCCATTTCCTTGTGTTGGAGATCTGTGTGCTGCCCACCTCCTCCCTCCGGCTCGTCTCACCGGGCCAGGAGGACCTCGTACCTGCTTTTCACTGTCAGGTCTCAGATGAGTGGCACTCTGAGGAAGGCTTTAAGTCTGCTTACTCTGTTCATATTATTGACCTCCTCAGAAGACTCCCCAGTTTCCTTCTATGTTGGAGAAATCACTTACCAAAAGTTCAAGCAAACCGTAGCATTTGTTCTTTCTTCAGAAATGAAGACAAAGGTAATCCTGGTGTGGGTTCAGAATGGGTACCTCCCAATGTGAACTATGTGTTTTCTCTGGTCTAACCTCTCTCACAACTTAACTCGGATCAGATTAGGCATACACTTCACACTCAGAACTCTGCTGACCTAGATCTCTCATGGATAAGCTTTTTAAGATAAGCACACAGATTGTTGTTGGGGGCATACAGATCTCCAAACAACAAAACCAGCTCTTGATAAGGAGACTTTCTTAAAAAGTAAAAGGCAAGGGCTTTGGAGAATGAAGACCCAGGCAGACCCTCTGTTCTTACATTCCTGAACCTTCAGCTCCCCCCGCCTCCCCCCACCCTCCCCGGAGCTGCCATAAACACTGGGGCTACACTCACCTGCCAGTTGGTGGCCATATCGAGAGGTGTGGTTCCAGGCACAACCCCTTCATCATCTCCATCCCTTTCCCACGAGTCATCCAGATCATAGAGAGGCTCAAAGTTCTCCAGTAGGGGATCTGCTCCTGAAAAGTCAAGTTACTCAGTATTAGGCAAACCCAGACCTCTTCAATGCCAACTGCCTGCAGGGGTCAGATTATATACATATATAAACATTACTTATCCATACTAATAAAAGGGCAATATGCTAATTAGACCGGATATCTTCTGGATGACCTTCTGATGTCCTTCTGGACACAGCCATGGTGGCAGGGCCAAGGCAGAGGTGGTTAGGGGTAATCAAGCTGGCAGGGGAGGGCATTTAGGGGGATCAGGCAGGCACGCAGATGAGTGGTTAGGAGCCAGCAGTTCTGGATTGCAAGGGGACTGCTGGTTTAGTCCCAATCCTGCAGGGGTCCTAGATTCAAGAGGGTGCAGGCCAGGCTGAGTCTGCCCCCCCCCCCCCCCCCCCCCCCCGGTACATTGGGCTTCTAGTTTATTCCTATCTAATAAAAGAGAAACATGCAAATTGACTGTACCTCTGCTATGCCTACCAGCCAATCAGGAGAAAATATGTAAATTAACCCAACAAATATGGTAGAGGCCACAGAGCTGGAGAGAACAGGAAGCTTGGGTTGCCCCTGGCAATGGAGGAAGCCAAGCTTTCCATCTGCCCTGGCCCACCCTGGCCTCTGCTCTAAGCTACAAAGTTTCAATTATAGAAGATAAATAAATCCCACATACCAGAGCCTCTGCTTGGGTCACTGGGGGGCATGGCCTTGGGCAAGGGGCCTGTGGTGGTTTCCAGGCCATATCCTATTGGGATCAGGCCTAAATGGGCAGTCAGATATCCCTTGAGGGGTCCCAGACTGGAGAGGGTGCAAGCTGGGCTGAGGGACACCCCCTCCCTGTGCATAAATTTCATGCATCGGGCCTCTAGTGTGTGTGTGTGTGTGTGTGTGTCTGTGTGTGTGTGTGTGTGTGTGTATAAAAGCCTAAGCTACCATTATGGTGGAACGATCAGTCGCTATGATGCACATTGGTCACCAGGTGGCAGACGCTCATTGCAGAAGCTGCCCCCCTGGTGTTCAGTGAGTTCCCACAGGGGGAGCGCCGCTCAGCCAGAAGCTGGGCTCATGGCTGGTGAGCACAGCTGCCAGTGTTGGGAGCCTCACCTGATGCTGCGATGGCACTACTGAGCATTGGCAGCACATGCATCAGGCTGGGATGGGTGCGAGCGGTGCGGCACCCGGCCCGATTCAGGCTCCTCCCTGGCTGCCTGCTGCTTGGTGCACTGCTACATTCCTTGGGGGATGTCCAACTGCTGGCTTAGGCCCAAACCCAGTGCTGTTCTCTGTAGAAGGCAGTCAGTCTGAACAACTCAGTGACTCAGGAAAGTGCAGGGAACTCAGGGTGAGCCTGCCTCCACACTTGACTCAGCCACTTGATGGTGTTTGCTGGACAGACCATGGTGGCTCACCCAGTGCACTTGCAGCTGCTGCTGAAGCTCAAGCAGCAGGCTGTGCAGCAGCAGAAAGCTATCCAGCCACAAGCCAGCAGGCAGACATCATCCCCTGAGGGGTCCCGGACTGCGAGAGGGCGTAGGCCAGGCTGAGGGATCCCTCTCTTTCTACTGCACAAATTTCATGCACCAGGCCTCTAGTAAACCTGTAAAACATTTCTACTGAAATATCCAGGGACTGTCTCTTAATTTCTAATTTATTTTGATTGTAAAGGTATCTGATGATACCCTATACATCCATGGACACTTTCAAAACAAAAGACTTGGAATACTCTGACTCTCACACTTAACTCCATAGGATAGACTGAATGATGCATCTTTAATTTAGGCACCAACAACAGCAGTTCACAGGTGCTAGGGCACACCCTCAGGATTAGAGTCCTAAAGTTCACAACTATGTGCATGTCTCAACTTCCTCCCCTAGTTGCTCAAAAGAACAAAGACGCTTGCTGTCTAGTGACAACATGTTCAGTTTTATTCTTGGGTACAGCATGCCAGGGCCCTGATCACTGAACAAAAACACCGGAAAACACCTCTGCTAGGATGGATAGTGACTGAAGAATTTAGGCTGATCTTAGAAAATCTAGTCTGTTTCTTAGCCCACAGCAAGAAACACCTAGAGTAACTCCAAGATTAGAGCTCAAGTTATTTTTCAAAGTCTTAGCAACTCTTTTAAGGGGAGTTTAGCTGAATGTCTCAGGACAGCAGTAAGTGAAGCACACCCTTATGGGAAGAGGAACTTGTTTTTATCTTGCTGGGAGAACATGTGACTCGTGCTAACTGTAATAATAGGGAGTGCTCGATTCAGAGACCTAGAAGCACAGAACAGACTGTTGAATCTCAGAGGGAAGGCGTGTGTGTGTGTGTGTGTGTGTGTGTGTGTGTGTGTGAAGTGATTAATCAAAGAAATGTATGCCTATATGCATAATCCATGGACACAGACAATAGTGTGGTCAAGGCCTGAGGGGGGGTACGGTGGGGGGTGAGGGCTAGAATGGGTCCATGGGGAAAAAGAGGACATCTCTAAATACTTTCAATAAAGATTAAAAAATTAATAGGGAGTGTCTCATGAGAGTCAAAGGAGAATCTTGATGCTATTTATTATTTCATTATCCCAGTCCTAGCCTCATGTACGAGGCAGTGCCAGCTGACAATGAAAATAATAGAGAAATTCAGATGAACAATGACAGGACCAAAGACCAGAGGAGCTGAACTATGTCGGTTCCTTAAGTGACCTTCTTCATGACTTTGAGCCCAAGACTAAGTATTTCTTTTTTAAAAATAATTCTTCATTGTTGAAAGTATGTCCCCCTTTTCCCTCTAGAACCCCTCCCACCCCTCCACCAGCCCCAGGCCCTCACTGCCTATGGTGGCCATGGGCCATGCATATATGCATACAAAGTTCTTGGTTAATTACTACCCCCCCCCCCCACCCCCCCCCACACACACACACATTCCTTCCCTCTGAGAGTTCACACTCTATTCTATGCTTCGATATCTCTGGATCCATTCTGTTCACCAGTTTATTTTGTCACTTAGACTCCATATATGAGTGAGGTCATGTGATACCTGTCTTTCTCTGACTGACTTCTTTCACTTAGCATGATACTCTCCAGATCCAGGACCAGGTTTTTCATCTGAGTTTCCTCATTTATCTACCAAAGACACTGCTACTGGCCACTCCTTCCATGGGATACTGAGCATTCAAGATAAAGCATTTTTGAAAGGGTTATAGCTTCTTGCCTGAAGGCATTTCTTAAAAGCAACCACTGACTTACCAAGCTAGAAGCTTATTCAAGAGAAAGTTGAAGCAGACAAAGGAGAACAGAAAAGACTGCCGGGATGCTTGCTGCTGAAGCCAGCACATTTATGTGGGATATGATTTTACTTGTCAGAAAAATGTGGTGCCCCAAAGAAGTCCCTTCATCTTTCTAGACTCAACTTTTTAAGAAGGTGTTTAACCTGCTCTGTTTTCTTGAATTAATAAAGCATTTACTTTCTAAAAAATTTTAATAACCTCTCAAGTAAATCTGAACTATCTGGGCAGACATGAAATACCGATTTCATTAAATAGACTTGGAGATTCTAAATATTCAAAGTACTAGAGATTCAAGAATGAGCAGGTCTTATTTTTCCATACTTCACAGGAGTAGAGGATTAAATGGAGTAATACCTGCAGATCCTTGAGACAGCAGGGGAGAGAAACAATAGGGAGAAAAACGTTTGGAAGTTCAGACTGACAAGGCGTGAGTCATAGCTCTGCCAGTTATTGGGACCCTGAGACTGAGGTGAAAAAGCTTCTCTAGTCTGTT
This sequence comes from Pipistrellus hanaki, assembly GCF_964339955.1. Classification (NCBI taxonomy): domain Eukaryota; kingdom Metazoa; phylum Chordata; class Mammalia; order Chiroptera; family Vespertilionidae; genus Pipistrellus; species Pipistrellus hanaki. Next base: position 146,045,015 of record NC_140503.1, read on the forward strand.
TTCTCGGCTATAAAATGGGAATGATACTGATGGGATTTGTCTCCAGGGGTTATTGTGGATTAAGTAAGGTGAAATGAGACAGTGCATGTGCAATGCCTACAGAGTTAGGTCAATCAATGCTACTAATTTTTAGTGCCTCACACACAATAGTACTCAATATACACGATAGTCCTGTTTGTTTTTTCCTCTTACTTCAACTCCTAAGAGCCCTTTCTTGCAAAAGGAAATCTTTGAATTATTTCTTATACCAACACGTTTCTCCTTCTGGGGACTCCTGATGTGATGATGCTGTACTGCTCAGAGTTCTGGAAGGGATTAAATTGGTGCTTAAGATCTGTTGTCATAGGAGTCCACTGACAACCCAAACCCACGACAAATGGGTGCATTAGGGAGTAAAAACTGACACGACGCTCAGGACAAAGCCCAGGATTGCTAGTGCGAACAGAGCTTTGTGGCCGTCACAGTGAGACGCGCCTTGCAGCAGCAGGTCTGTGGCTTACAGGGGGCGGCAGGGCTGCTGGGCTGCAGCTGGGTTGGCATCGCCGATACCCTTTTCCACAGCGGACTGCCAGCGGCCTTACCTGCTGCTTTGAGAAGAGCCGCCATCCGGGTGGAGCCTCTCCCGGCAGCGATGTGCAGGGGTGTGGTCCCGTCGTAGGTGGTGCTGTCCACATCGGCATCGCCCTGCGACCCGGCCCACACAGAACTCGGTGAGGTGAAGGTGCGCTCGCCCCCCTGACCCCCGCCTCAGGGCTCCTTGAGTTGTATTCCTAACACAGGTGCCCTGTGGGGCAGGCTCTGCCCCTGAAATAACCCCCAGTGAGAGCTCCCGGGCAGGGCCCATGGGAATGTCTGAGGCTGTGACTCTGAAGCCTTGTGTAGACATGAAACAGGAGTGGAATGTAGGGCCAAAACTGGTTTGGCTCAGTGGATAGAGCGTCAGCCTGGGGACTGAAGGATCCCGAGTTCGATTCTAGTTAAGGGCATGTACTTTGGTTGCAGGCACATCCCCAGTAGGGGGTGTGCAAGAGGCAGCTGATTGATGATTCTCTCTCATCAACGTTTCTAACTCTCTATCCCTCTCTCTTCCTCTTTGTAAAACATCAATAAAATATATATATTTTTTAAAAAGAGTGGAATGTAGGGAGAAAGGCTGAACCTAACCAGTGGTCAAGGAGAACAGGGGGTTAGGGGGAGGGGTTTGGGATGGGAATTGGGGGGATGAGGACAAATATGTGATACCTTAATCAATAAAGAAACTAAAAAAAAGGAAAAGATTTTCCTAAATCGCCCTTGGAATTCAATGCGAAGGCAAACCCGGGCATCCCTTACCTCCAGAAGCAGACAGCCGGCCAAGGAGATGTTGTCGTGCTCCACGGCCAGGTGCAGTGCCGTGCGGCCCGATTTCTGCTCCTGCGCGTTGACATCCGCCCCTGCGGCCACCAGCAGCAGCAGGCACGCCATGCTGTTGCTCATCACGGCCATGTGGATGGCGTTGAGACCTGCGGCCCGAGCACAGGGACTGTCACGGGCGGGAAGGCAGTCCCAGGACGGCCCTCCGTGCAGCTGAAGGGAGTGACAAGACTGACCCACAGTGGGGAGGGCTGGTGGGTTGCAGTCCGTCTGGTGCTGAGGGAGCCTCTGTCCCAGCCGGTCCTTCCAGGTGCTGCAAGTCAGCTGTTGTGCATGGAAACCCACAGTCTCCCTCTATGTTCTCAGGAGACACTGTGGGCAAATCCACCTTCTCGCAGTAAAGGATGCTTTCTCCAGTTCACGCCCAGTATTGTCGGGCTTCTGCTCATTCCTTCTCCTGACTAGCTCTCCCAAGTCATCTCTGAAGGAATCAGCTCTGGTGAGCAACAGAAGTTCTCCCAGAGATGATAACTCCGGGTGACTAAGGTTAAAAGCACTCTGGTGCAAATAAAACAAAAGCCTATTTTATCAAACACTGACCGTTTAGAATGACGATAGCGGCGGTCATACCATGCTGTGTGTTTTCTCTTACCTTCCCCGTTGGGGTGGTTGATCAGAGGAGCTGCCTTCTGGTGCTTGAGTAAAATCCCGAGAATCCTATCCTGTCCTTCTTTGGCAGCAAGGTGCAAAACAGAGTTCCCCAAGCGGTCCAGAAGGCTCAGGTCGGCCCCAGCCCTCAGCAAGTCCTCCACCACGGCCTCCTGCTTGGTGATCACGGCCAAGTGCAAGGGCGTCTGGGAAGTCGGAGAGGGGGCAGGAGATAACACTGTCAGCAGCGAGCACTCACAGCCCACAGCTTGGCAGCCGTCAGAGCACTGGGTTCTTTTTCATTCCCAGATCAGCTAACTTCTCACCTTTGCAAAGGAATGACTCGCTTCCCCATATCATAGAGGAATGAAGTATATAAACTGGACTTTTAGCCACGTGTTAATATTATTTTTCCATTTACCATTCTGAACAGCTTTGTTGTTTCTCATTCCAGCTACTGATTGCTGATCTATTAACTCATCTCTTAGTAAATTTAGTATTCTTGAAATTCTTGTAGGATTCTATCTTCAGCTTATAATTTCACATGTTAACAAATCAAATCAAGGCTACAGTTTTACTGAAGTTTAAATGAGCCACTCAACAGAAACCAAGGAACAAAGGTGCTGTTATATTGATATGGGAAGTAAATTTGTTAAATTAAAAAATACTGTTCTATGGACTGGCTCTATGAGATCAGTCAACAGAACTTTATAGACCCCATAAAAGGTATGAAAGGTTTATCTACTTTATAACTTAGAGTCTAAGTTATGGTTGGCAAACTGCAGCTTGTGAGCCACATGTGACCCTTTGGCCCCTTGAGTGTGGCTCTTCCACAAAATACCATGGCTTGGGTGAGTCTATTTTGAAGAAGTGGCGTTAGAAGAAGTTTAAGTTTAAAGTATTTGGCTCTCAAAAGAAATTTCAATCGTTGTACTGTTGATATTTGGCTCGGTTGATTAATGAGTTTGCCGACTATTAGACAATAGCACCACCTCACTAAGAGAGCTCAGATGAACAAACAAGCTGACCTGCTGAAGCTTACTAGGTAGGTAAAGACTCTGCCCATAAGTAGGATCTCAGCAAATGCAAATGTTTTGAAAACTGGGTGTTTTAAATATGCATAGGACAAACAATCACAAAAGTATCTTTCATAGAACTGAGGTCAGAGAATAGCAATCTATCTATTACCTAATTAACTACCTACCTATATATCTATATATTTTAAAAATATGTTTCTATTGATTTTGGAGAGGAAGGGGGAGGGAGAGATAGAACCATCAATGATGAGAGTCTTTGAACTGCTATCTCCTGCATGCCCCCCACTGGGGACCAAGCTGCAACTTGGACATGTACCCTGACCGGGAATTGAACTGTGACCTTCTGGTTCATAGGTCAATGCTTAACTGCTGAGCCACAGTGGCAGGACAGCAATATATTTTTATACAAATCAGTCTATTTCACAAGAGCCTGTGAACTCCAGCCTGTCTAGTGACAATTCATTTAAACTTCCCTCTCAGGAAGCAGCTACTATAGCAGAGTCAGCTAAAGGTCTTGGCTGGTGTGGGTGCCCACAGCACGTGGAAACTTGGATGGAAGATCTCAGCTGTCTAAGTCTCAGTTACACTGATTAATACAGTAGAAACAAGATAGGATATTTTGCCAAATTTCCACCCCTCCCCCCCTTTTTTTTTTGGTCTTTTAGGACTGTTTCATGGCTTGAAATAGAATAATATCCTCAAAACTTTAGATATGTAGGCTCTTGGGTAAAAGCCTTCCTCTTGAAAAATAAACAAGTAAGTAAATAAAAGCTGTCCATTCATCAGAATGCTACTTGGGGAGACGGGAAAAGAAAACAGAATGAGAATAAAAGATCTGAAATGGTAAGATCTTATAGCATTCAGAGATTAGGAATTATCTGTAGCATCAATATAATTCTTTTTATTTTTTTATGCTTTGCTATTTTTTTAAAATTATTGCTTAAAGTATTACAAAGAGTAGTACATATGTCTCCTTCTCTTCCTTCCCCCCCCCCCCCCATTGACCTTCCCTCAGTCTCCTCTATAAATTCTTTATCATAAGAGAGGAGTTCTTTTGTTTTTTCAAAGTTTTCTCCCATGGTCCAACCAAAAGTTTTCTATGATATTTCAGGCTCTAGATCTTAAACCCCAGGATTATGTCTTACACCATCACACTATATGGGGACCCAGGAATCACACAATATGGGGACCCATAAACTGAATTATGCTATGCCTGTTGGCATGTGGACGTATGCAAGCATTCCTCTAGCCAAGCAGACAAATGCCCCAGCAGCCTAACTCCTGAATGTAAGTCTGAGAGATACAAATCCACAGGGGGGCTAGGGTGAGGATACTGACTGCAGTATCGTGTACGGAGGTAGGAAGCAAGAAGCTGGCTAAGTGTCCTCTGCTGGGAAACAGGTACATCACAGGTGGAAGATGGACACTATGGGATTCTCCTCAGGAACTAGAAACAACAAACCAGCTCTGCCCACAGGTGTATGGGTGAGTCCCATAAACAGAGAGGGCAGAAATCCAGGAGCATGTATAGCAGAGTCAATTTTGCATTTAAAAAAGACATTCATGAAGAATTATGTGTGTGCGCATGCGCGCGCGCCCACACCCACACCCACACCCACACCCACACCCACACCCACACCTCCCCACACACAGGTAAAACTGAAGCCCAAATAAGATCTGTGGGTTGTATCAATGTCAGTTTCCTGGTTTTGATATTGAACTATAGTTACATAAGATGGTACCATTGGGGAAACTGGGTGAAATGTACATGGAACCTTCTGGTACATTTTTTGCAATCATGTATGAATCTATAATTACATCCAAGTACAAATGAAAGGAAATATAATATAATGTAGACCACATGTGTCAAACACAAGGCCCGCGGGCCAAATCCAGCCCGCCAGGCCTTGCAATGTGGCCCGCACCGCGCTGTCATCACTGCACTCCGCTGTCAGTTTATGACATTGTCAGTTTATGACTGTTCAGTAAACCATTCGGCCCGCGATTTAGGCTGGATTTTAGATTTTGGCCCCTTCTCTGATTGAGTTCGACACCCCTAATGTAGACTGTATATGCAATATACTAAAGTATCTACCTATTTAAGGAATTAAGCTATATAAACTGCCAATTTTAAAAACAGTCATGGGAATGTAAGTACAGCACAGAGAATATAGTCAAAATCCTATGTAATAAAAGGGTAATATGCAAATTGGCCCTAAGGGTGGAACGACCAGACGACCGCTCGACCGGTCACTATGAGGGCACTGACCACCTCTCTGTCCCTTTCCCTGGCCAGCAGGCTCTGATTGCCTGATGGAAAATGGGTGGTGAGAGATGCAGGTTGCACCAGGGTAAGGTCCCCAACCCACCAATCACCCACACACAGAGGGCAACTTGCGGCAAAGGTGGGGCCAGCAAAAACCGGTGGGAACAGTGAACCTATTGGGCCCATCACCAGGCTGTCAGGCTCTGATCACCCAGTGACAAACAGGGGCCGAGGTAGGTAGCAGCAATGGGCAGGGCCAGCTGTAGGCAATCGGGGAAGATGGCCCTGATCGCAGGCCAGGCCTGAGGACTGTACCTGCGCATGGATTTAGTGTGCCAGGCCTCTAGTGTTGTAATAACTATGCATAGCGTTAGATGGGTAGTAGAATTTTCAGGGTGATCATTTTGTAAATTTATAAATGTCTAATCACTATGTTGTATACCTGAAATAGTGTATGTCACTATAATAGTGTATAATAATCTATGTCAACTGTAATTGAAAAATAAAAAAAAAATAAAGCTTATATGTTTATGTAGCTGATACATGAGAAAATACTTACAATCATAATAGTTCTATTTGGGGGTGGGACTGGGAGACTTGCATGTTGTCAGGGAGGGCAACTTGGGATTCTCCAAGGAATGTACATCCCCTGTGCCCTTTAAAAAACTATGAGTATATATTATATTTATCATAATTGAAAACAAAAAATACAGTCACAAAAAGCCCCACTAATGTTTTATTGGAACATATGCAAATAAAAAACCCACATCAAACACACTGGAGTGAGAGGAAGGGGAGAGGAAATAGGGTTGAAAGGGAATAGATTACAGAAATATTTTCAGTAAAACCTTAGTTCTGTGGACTTGGATTATTCTGCGTGTGACTAGAGGGTGGGTGGGGAGAGAGAAGTGATCATGACAGATGGCCACAGAAATGTACGAAGAAAGGTATTTTGGGAGAATGTTTAAGACAATTGCCAAATAATCCAAATTACTTAGAGAACTGCTCAATTTCTCATCAAGAATAGTTAACAGAGAACTTCTACAGTAGCTAAACAAGAGTCCAAGTCTTAGCGGTCTCTAGCTCTCAAATCAAAGTTGCTGTTGGGTGTGTGTTTGAGATGTAGAAAGCATACAGGGGATCCAGAATCTTTGCCCGCTAACAAGAGTAGTAGTGGGAAGGGCGGGAAAAAATTGGCCTGTATTCTCCTGAGAGTCCCTGAGTCAGAAGGCTCAGGAGTGGGATCTCTGGGTCAAATGGCAGTTCCAATTTTAATTTGAGGCAACTCCATACCGTTTTGCATGGTGGGTGCACCAGTCTGCATTCCTACAGGCAATGCACTTACTGGTAGGGTTCCTTTTTCTTCACACCCTTGCCAGCACTTGTTTGTTGATGTATTAGTGGTAGCCATTCTGGCAGGTGTGAGGTGATAACCTCATTGCCATTTTGATTTGTCTCTCTCTGATGATTAGTGAGGTTGAACATTTTTTCATGTCACTTAGTATGCCCTCTTTGGAGAAGAGTCTATTCAGGTCCTTAACCATTTTATAACTGGATTGTTTGTCTTCTTTTTGTTGAGTTGTTTATAGACTTTGGAATTTAACCCTTCGTTAGATGTGTCATTAGTGAACATGTTCTTCTACACAGTGAGTTCCCTTCTCATTTTTTAAAAAAATATATATTTTATTGATTTTTTACAGAGAGGAAGAGAGAGGGATAGAGAGTTAGAAACATCGATGAGAGAGAATCATCCATCAGCTGCCTCTTGCACCACCTGCCACTGGGGATGTGCCTGCAACCAAGGTACATGCCCTTGACCGGAATCAAACCTGGGACCTTTCAGTCCGCAGGCCAACACTCTATCCACTGAGCCAAACCGGTCTCGGCTCCCTTCTCATTTTGATGATGATTTCTTTTGCTGTGTAGAAGCTTTTTAGTTTGATGTAGACTCACAGATCTCAGAGGGGAAGGACGGAAAATGGGAAGAGATTATGTGAATTTATATGAATACATGCATAGCCCAGAGACAGAAGTGTAGAGAAAGCTGTGGGGGGGCAGGGGCTGGGTGGAGTAGAGCAAAGGAGGGGAGATGGGGGACATCTGTAATATTGTCAACAATACAAAATATATATTAAAAAATAATAAATAAATACATTAAAAAAAAAAAAAAGGCTCAGAAGTGCCACAGGTGGTGGTTTCAGGGTTTTGCTCTAGCACCCTGGAGTCTCAATATTTGTAACCAAACGATTGAGTAAGGAGGTTAGCACACAATAAATCCCAACTGCGGAGCCTGTTGTACTGTGTCCTTTGCAGGTCCTATGTATAAACAGAAAAGCAACTAATTCCCTGAATCGGACCTACAGGCAGCAAAGTTCGCAGCCTTTGAAAGGAGGGCCGCAAAGTGACAACACCCGCCTGGTGCCTAGTTTGACCGACGCAGGCTGATGGCAAAAAGGAACAGGCATTCCAAAGCCTCAGCGAATCGAGCTTTATGGCCAAATACTAACAACCCTCAAGTGTTATGGAAAGTACTGAAGAAGACATCCTTCACACGCAGTGTATCTGACATTAGACCTCACCCTGGCTATTTTATACCGAGTCAGGGAGGAATCCCCAGCTTCACTTGTCCTCTGACATGAAGCCCAGCAGCCACAGAAGCCTTACGCCCAATGGGAACTTGTGGTTTGCCTTCTCGGGAACACTTTTTTTTTTAAAATATATTTTATTGATTTTTTACAGAGGAAGAGAGAGGGATAGAGAGTTAGAAACATCAATGAGAGAGAATCATTGATCAGCTGCCTCTTGTACACCCCCTACTGGGGATGTGCCCGCAACTAAGGTACATGCCCTTGACCGGAATCGAACCTGGGACCTTTCGGTCCGCAGGCTGATGCTCTATCCATTGGGTCAAACCGGTTTTGGCTCAGGGAACACTTATTCACGGGTAAAAACCTGTTGATAGCTATGTGTACTAGTAAACATTTTAGTACATTTGCTTTGAGGAAATAAAAAGGATTCATATCATCTGCTTTAAAAATTGACAACTAGCCCTTTATCACATAAATACTTGTATGTGATCGCTGTCTGTATTTTCAGCATGAGAGAGAGGCTTGACTCAGGCATCCAGCATACCATCTAGGCCACGGTCTGGGTAGCCACTGTGGGCTGAGTGAAGGCAGGAAAAAACAGGACAGCTGAGTCAGGGTGAGACCAACAGACAGACAGAAGCCTGGTGGGGGCCAGGACAGCATCCAGGGGAGAGAGGTGGGGGCAGCTCTGGAAAGTGGAAGCCCCCTCGCCCCATGTTAGTGTGGCTGTAGGTCCCTTAGCCAGGGAGGCTGGCCCAGGTCTCGGAGCTCCCAGCACCCGGCACCCAGGCTTTGGCCCTGCCCAAGCAGTTTCACTCTTTCCTCGCTGACATGTGCATGTGCTCAGCAGGCAGCCTCCAGAAGCTCCACCTAGCTTCTCTCTGCAGCTCTGAAGGCCTCTCTAACAGAGTTCCTCAAGTGGCTTCTGAGCCCACTTTGAGCTCTTTCTGTTTTTGAAAGACATTTTTTCTTCCTCAGGCAGCCTTTTCATCTTTTTGTATTCTGATTGCATCAGCACCTTTTGTTTGATATACATGTAATTTACGGGTTGTCAAAATGTGTTTCAGCGGACTTCAAAATTCTTGCAAACGATTGTCTTTGCAAGCTTAATCTTTTTTTCAACTTTATTTCTCTTGACAGACGTGATGCATTTATGCGAGGTTCTTCCTCTAAAATGGATGGACTCTTTGATGGCCTCTAAAGTTTCAAGTTCACCTTCCTGCAGCAGCTGTGACCTTTCACTGTGGGTGACTGCTAGCACACCAGATCAAAGCATCCTATTCACTGAAGAACATTCCTGAGTGATAGGCTTTGAGGATCTTACCTGCAAAGATGTTTTGTTGTATGTATCTCTACTGCTAACATTATTAGAAATAACACATACCACCACACACACACACACACACACACACATGTGCATGTGGATATACAAACCATAGATTTTTCATTTGAATCCCTGATAGTTCTGCTTACCTGGTAGAGGTCATTTCTCATGTTGATAATGTCATCCAAAACCAAACCGGACGTGACTTCTAGCAGATCCCTCACAAGCTGAGCATGCAGGTGGATGATTGCTAAGTGTAAGACACTGGAACAAAAATACAATGGCAACAATCAGCTAAAATGTAAATGGGGAGAAAAAAGATTTCCAAGATATGATTAGATTTGGAGGCTACATCTGGCTCTCATTCCTAATTTCCTTTAGCCCCAAATGTTCTGAATCAGTAGCATGTCTGAGTCTGAGGTGGGTGCTCTTCTGCCTACCCAGGGCTCCTACGCTCATTTACGGTGCCTGCCTTGTCTCTGGGGGCTTTCAGGTTTGATACTCCGCTGAGGCGGAAAGGCACCTGGGCTCTGAGGCAGAGAGCTGAGTTCAAATCCCCACTCTGTCCCTGCCCCCACATTCCAGGGCACTTTCTCCTGTAACTTTCCCTGACAGGTAGGCAATGCACGTAGGGTGCCTGAACTCGGATCTGTGCAGAAAATGTAGCTACCTCATCTGCCCTGCCATCCTGCAAAGTACACTGTGGTGGTTTAAGATCTTCTGAGATCCTAAGAGGGGAAAATAAAGTCATGCTTTTAATGAGTAGAAGACTCTTGAGGCAAACTTAAAAAAAAAATATTTTCATTGATTTCAGAGAGGAAGGGAGAGGGAAAGAGAGATAGAAACATCAATGATGACAATCATTGATCAGCTGCCTCCTGAAGGCCCCACATGGGATCGAGCCCACAGCCCAGGCATGTGCCCTGACTGGGAATGAAACCATGACCTCCTGGTTAATAGGTCAAACAATCCGCAACCTTGACAAACTTTTGAAGGAACACTCCAATGTGTTTCTCCCTCACAGATACCCCCTTAGCCTGAAATGGTTTTGCTGCTTCTCCATCTTCATACTCCGCTTCAAGCCTTCCCTCCTTGGAGAAGACTTCCCCAACTTCCTAGGCAGAGAGAGTTGTCTCCTCTTGAGTTTACCATGTGGCTGCACAACTACAATTTTCTCTACATCTCTCTCCCTCTCCGGCCTTGGAGGCCGGTTCTCTCTGGGTCAGCCTAACAGGCCTGGTACAGCCTTACAGTTTAGGTGCAATAATAAGGATGACTGAGGAAACCTAGGAGCTTACACTAGCAAGGTAAAAAAGGTTGGCGGTTGCCAAGCATCACTCCATTTTCTTTAATTATTAAAAAAAACTTATTATTAAAATTAATTTGATAACAGTAATAAAAGTGGCTATTGTTTGTTTAGAGTAGGGGTGTCGAACTCAATCAGAGAAGGGGCCAAAATCTAAAATCCAGCCTAAATCGCGGGCTGAATGGTTTACTGAACAGTCATAAACTGACAATGTCATAAACTGACAGCGGAGTGCAGTGAAGACACCGCGGTGCGGGCCACATTGCAAGGCCTGGCGGGCTGGATTTGGCCCGCGGGCCTTGTGTTTGACACATGTGGTTTAGAGCATCTATTTACCGGACTGCTAAACACCTGACATACATTATATCCTTAATCATAACAACAATCGAACAAGATAGGTAAGATTATCCCCATTTTTCAGATGATGAAAGGGAGACTCATAGGTATAACAGAATTCAACCTGGGTCACAGAGCTAGAGAGGTGAAGCTGGAATTTAAGCTCAGGTCAATCTTGTGCCAATGCCATCACTTAATCTTGTATTAGGGGCACATGCACATTGCTCTGGACGGTTGTAGGTGAACATCTAAGACAGTGGTCGGCAAACTCATTAGGCAACAGAGCCAAATATCAACAGTACAACGATTGAAATTTCTTTTGAGAGTCAAATTTTTTAGACTTAAGCTTCCTCTAATGCCACTTATTCAAAACAGACTCGCCCAAGGCTGTGGTATTTTGTGGAAGAGCCACACTCAAAGGGCCAAAGAGTTGCATGTGGCTCGCGAGCCGCAGTTTGCCGACCACGGATCTAAGAGGATGAATAACGCTAAAGTGTGGGCAGACTGTGATGCTGGGCACACTCAAGTGTCACCCGGCGGCAGTAAGTCTGTGGTTTGAGGCACCGACCGGATCTGCTCTAATATAAAGATAATAGGTGTCATTTCACCCAGGCCTTTTTCTTAGCAATAGCAAGGGTATCAGCCTTAGGACTGGCACAGGAGGGCCTCAAAAACGAAGTGTGACTCCATTACTCGGGAGAGATTTCTTTTAATGACGGGTTTCAGAGTTTCACTACTGTCTCTCGAAATGAGAGGCTGGAGGGAGACTTCTGAAAAAGGCCTGAGGTCTGACGCAGACATGATGCACACGTACCAAGAAAAAGGCCATGCTTCAAAAACGGCCTAAAATTTTCCATGTGCAGCTCAGCACTTCACAGCAGAAGCAACTTCCCCTTCCTCCCCAAATCCTCACACCCTCCTGGGAATTTCCCCAGTACCAGAAGTCTTTATTATTTTGTGTCTTTGTTGTATTTTCTGTGATGACTAATAGCCACAGGATTCAGGTTGTTAGCTGCCTAGGACAAGCTCAGTGAAAACAAGAGACCTAAGTTCTGAAGGTCAAAAGGTACCTCTTGTCTACATTCTTTCGGGGACTCCTCTTTGGTCTCCCCAAGTCTCAGCCCTCGGGCCTCTGGCTGTGTCAAGCCCCTGCCAGCCTGCTTGCATGGGTATGTCTGGGGTCCTGGGAGGGGACCTTAAGTTTTGATTTCCTTCTTGGGCAGGGAAGGCCACCTCCTCAGCGCCTCCATAGATGCCCAGAGTCCTTACACGTGTGTCTGCCTCCCCCACCCCCAATGCACCCACTTCAATGCAGGCGCCTGTACCCTTCCCACAATCCTCCTTCCCACAGCAGCAGTCTCTTTCTAACTGGTATGTGCTCATCTTTCTTAGGCTCATCGTTCAGCAGGTCCCTAACAATGTCACTGAAAATGCTGCTGTCCTGCCTCGGCTCACTGCTTTCTCTTGTGGTTATACGGTTCTGAGTGCTAATCGGAGAACTCAACCCAGTTGAAAAAACATTCTGCTTCTCATGGCATTACACCAAGAAGGGCGCACAGGCTCTTCTCTTACTGTATAACAAGGCCAGTGGTTATACCACATCCTTGGTTACGCTGCAAGGAGTGAGAACAAAGGTCTCTGAAAACCTGAGATTGGCACTTTCCTAAAGCGCTGGGTTCGGTTTGTACGCGGAGGTTGGAAACGCAGCACTCAAGGGCCCTTTCACAGAAAAGGATTTCGCTGTCAACACTATTTTGGGAAGGCTTCAGATAAGGCATCCGATTTGAATCTGAGGGCTGCTGTCTTGTTATTTTTGTAGGCTGCTGAGATCATTTTAGAAGTCTCAGTGAGAGGACGAAGAGAACCGTTTTTAGAAAGAAGCCAGGTGGCTCTGCAAGTACAAGCCCAGTCACAGCAGGAATGGGAGGCATGGTGTTGGGAATGTCAGACTCCCGTGCAATGTGGGTTAGAGCGGTCATGAGCCCGAGCCAGTCACAGACTGGTGACCATTAACAGAGGGGGTAGAGAAGGAACCAGTAACCAAGAAAGAATGACATTTGTGTCTTAATCATTTTGTTGTTATGCTGTCATTTTTTTTTTTTTAAAAGACTACGGCACCCCGAATTTCTTGGCTGTCTCCCATCTAAGTACTAGCCAGGCCTCACCCTGCTTAAACTTCCCAGATCAGGCAAGATTGGGAGGGTTCAGAGTGGTATGATCATAGGATGTGATGTCTTTATTGGGCTTTCTCTTGAGTAACTATCATTATAAATACATTTTTGGGATAACAAGTGTTCTAGGGATTTGGTAGGACCACATTTTATTATTATATTACTAGAGATCTGGTGCACGAAATTCGTGCACTGGGTGGTGGTAGCCCTCAGCCCAGCCTGCACCCTCTCCAATCTGGGACCCCTCAGGGGATGTCTGACTGCTGGCTCCTAACCGCTTACCTGGCTGCCTGCCTGATTGTCCCTAACTGCTTCTGCCTGCCAGCCTGATCACTCCTAACTGCCTTTGCCTGCCCGATCACCCCTAACTGCCCTCCCCTGAGGGCCTGATCTTGCCCCCAACTGTCCTCCTCTGCAGGCCTGATCTCCCCCCCCCCCCCCAATTGCCCGCCTCTGCTGGCCAATTTGGTTATGATTGGTTGGTTTCTATGCCAGTCAGTATCAAAAGCTCTGCTTCCTAGGCAGACATTGGCTCCTCCCAGTTGACTCAGATTTGGTTCTGATTGGTCGGTTTCTATGCCAGTCAGCATCTCTGGGCCTATCAACAGGGTCTGATTAGAAAGGTGGGGCTGATCAGCAGCTCTGGTGAAGGCCTGGAGAGAAATAGAGGCATGGCTGCTGACCAGGCCCAGGAAGAAAGAGAGAGGCAAGTGCTGATCAACAGCTGCCACAGAGGCTATGGATCAGACTCTGCTTCTCTCTTCAGGCCTCTCTCCAGGCCTGATTCGTAGCCCCCTCAGCAGTCAGTGCTGGGTCACCACGGCCACCCAGTGCTGACTGCAGGACTGACTTCTGGTTGGTCGAGCCTCCAGTCATTGCAGATGTGATGGACCCAGGGTTTTTATATATAAGGATTCCAAAGCAAATGATATTAAAGCAAATATTATTACTCTTCATATATATTTACTAAATATTATTCCAAATTTTGTTTCCAAAAATAAAGCAAGACTCTTAAGAAAGTACTGCCCCACTCCCCCTGATACACACACATACAATTTAGCTTCCTTGTCCAGAATGCTGTACTCTTAGGTGAGTATTCCAGTGATTCTAGAGTCCAGGAGATGAGAGCCACAGGACAGGAGAAGCAAATTATGCCACTCAACCTTACTGACACATTCTTTTCCTTGAAAGATAGTATTCTAGTTATATGATTCAATCATTTTGCTCAATTCTCCTTTTCTCTAGCCAGCATGCACACCTTAATTAGCTCTCTTCCCTGCCCGAAAACAAGCCTTGTACATGGAAGTCTGGACTTACCAGTCCCCATTCTCATCCTGCACTGCAGTGAGATGGCGCTGGACAGCCAGCAGCATCTTCACGTCTCCTGTCACCGCGTAGTCAAACAGGGCATTGGCATGCCGCTTGGCGAGCTCCAGAGCCTTCTCCAGAAAGAGGTTATCTGCAAGGCAATGACCAAAATCACAACTGAGTTTCCTATACTTGCTCTACAGTCTGGCATGCTTGAGGTCAAAACCATCAGCACCAATGTTCCTTTCAGTGCTTCTGGGTTGTATTCACTAGAAAAAGCACAGTTGGACACAGGCTCACTGGAGCATACAGAGGCTGGTCTGAAAAATCTATCAACAGTTGCTAGGGGGAAAGAAGTTTAGAAATGTCTGTTATTTAAAGAGGAACAATCAATCTCCAAATGAAGTTGATTGGATTTGGCCATCATTATAAATACTTAATCTCCTGGTAAAATAATCAATCCTTCACTGAACTCCTGAGCAACTCGCTCGTTGGGCAAGTGTCAAAAACCACAGTCCCTGCCACACACAGAGAGATTTTTCCAGGAGCCATTGGCGTTTTGTACAGTTTCTTCCTGAAGAAATCCCGTGGGGCAAATCCTGGGCGTGGCCTGTTCTTCTATGGCCCCTAGTTAAGCAGGGCTTGGTTCATTTTTATTTATTTTATTTAAAAAAATATATATTTTATTGATTTTTTACAGAGAGGAAGGGAGAGAGATAGAGAGCTAGTAACATCTATGAGAGAGAAACATTGATCAGCTAGAATCTAGAGGAGAGAGACTATTAAACTTATAGAAACTACTTGTCTCTATTATCTGTGGTAGAAATGAATTAGGTTCTGTCTCAGATACTATAAACCTGCATGATTATGACTGGAGAATGCATCTGTAAATTTCAGTACTTTATTTGTTTATTTATTTATTTTAATATATTTTATTGATTTTACACAGAGAGGAATTGAGAGGGATAGAGAGTTAGGAACGTCGATGAGAGAGAAACATCGACCAGCTGCCTCTTGCACACCCCGCACTGGGGATGTGCTCGCAACCAAGGTACATGCCCTTGACCGGAATTGAACCCGGGACATTTCAGTCCGCAGGCTGACGCTCTATCCACTGAGCCAAACCGGTCTTAGCTGTAAATTTCAGTACTTTATATAGTCAAACACAACACTGGGAAAACAGATATCCCAGTGTGAGTACAATGACCTGATAGGTGCTTTTCAAAAGGCTCACAGGACTCTGGAGAGCACACTGAACTAGACATGGCTTTGTCATCTTTACATTAACAACAACAACAACAAAAATCTGTTTTCTGGAAACAACCTTTACACCTTGCACCGACTCATCCCCGCACCCACCATGCAGTGTAATTATCTGTGTGCTCACTTACCCTGAAACCTAGAATTCTCTTTCTTTACTCCCACTGGATACGTCAGAGTGCCCTCCTCGTCCCTCTGGCCCGACCCCTTATCTGGTTCTGTGGTTTCAGTGACTTTCTCAGAGAGACGTACAGCCCCTCTGCCATCACTCTCGTCATAACCCTCAGGGTCATTTTTAGATGAGGTGTCCATGATTCCTAAAACAAAAGATAAAACACCAACTTTTTCTCAATAAAATCTATTTGTTAAAATTATGAGTCTCTACTTTAATGGAGGTCAGATAATTTAAATTATTTTTAAAATGATTATAAGTAACATGCTTTGTAGCTATTTTAAACTCTTACTTCTAAAAACATTTTACAATATAATGACTTGATATTTGCATTTTTTGCAAAATGATCATTACAATAAATCTAGTTAACATCTGTCAGCATACACAGTTAGATATTTTTTTCTTGTGATGAGAACTTTTAAGATACTTAAACCCATTTTTTCCCCTAACACTTCTAAAAACTTACATCACTTCTGTTTATTTTATTATATTTTTAAAAATATATTTTTATTGATTTTTTACAGAGAGGAAGGGAGAGGGATAGAGAGCTAGAAACATCGATGAGAGAGAAACATCGACCAGCTGCCTCTTGCACACCCCCTACCGAGGATGTGCCCGCAACCAAGGTACATGCCCTTGACCGGAATCGAACCTGGGACCTTTCAGTCCTCAGACCGACACTCTACCACTGAGCCAAACCGGTTTGGGCAACTTCTGTTTATTTTTAAGGGACAAAATGACATAAAGCTCTTCTGGGAATTGCAGGAAAGTAGAATTTTTTAATGTTGTTGAAAGGAGAGGACTTACTTCTTTCCTATTGCTGATTAACCACATAAGTTGTAAAGATGTGATCTCAATTCGCATTCTTCAGTGTGGGAGTGACCCAGTGCATTATTTTGGATCATGCTCTTTCAGGTCCACCTGTGTTGTCTGACAGGCCCAATGAAAGAGCAGCTATGTTTTATGGGCAGACCTTGTTCAAATCCTGGTTCTGCCACTAACAGATATGTTAAATGGAGATGCTAATATTTTCCTTACAGAGCAATCATGAAGATTAGTTAGAACATGTTAAAGCAGCATGCAGAGAAGGGAAGACTTCAAAGTAGAAGACATGTAACATAAACTATGAATGCATGGTGTGACAGCTGCTGATTAGGGGAAGCATTTGATGGGAAAAGGCCATCCCTATAAAATTCACAATGTCTACAAAAGTATAACGTTTGAAAAACAAAAACAAAAACAGAATAGCTAAGTTTGATGACTTTTTATGTTGGAACTAGAGGCCCGTTGCACAAAATTCATGCACTTGGATGGAAGATCCCTCAGCCTGGCCTGTGCCCTCTCGCAATCCGGGACCCCTTGCTCCTTACCACCCGCCTGCTCACTGCTCTTTACCACTTGGCTGACTCACTGCTCCTTGGCGCTGCAGTGGAGGTGAGAGAGGCTCCTGCCACCACCGCTGCACTTGCCAGCCATGAGCTCGGTTTCTGGCTGAGCGGTGCTCCCTCTGTGGGAGCACCCTGACCACCAGGGGACAGCTCCTGAGTTGAGTGTCCTCCCCCTGGTGGTCAATGCATGTCATAGTGGCCAGTCGTTCTGCCATTCAGTTGATTTGCATATTAGGCTTTTATTATAAAAGGACTATAGAAGGGGAGCCATTGGCATTTTGAAGGTCCCTCAGCTCAGCCTGCACCTTCTTGCAATCTGGGACCACTGGCTCGTAACTGCTCACCTGCCTGATCACCCCTAATCATTCTGCCTGCCTGCCTGATTGCCCCTGACCATTCTTCCTGCCTGATCGTCCCTAACCACTCTGCCTGCCTGCCTGATTACCGTAACTGCTCTCCTACCTGCCTGATTGCCCCTAACCGCTTGCCTGATCGCCCCTAACTGCTTGTCTGCCAGCCTGATCGCCCCTAAATGCCTTTGCCTTGGCCACCTGCCCACTGTGGCAGCTTCCTTGGCCCCCACAACTTCGTCCAGAAGTATACTGGAAGGATGCCCAGAAGGTGGTTCGGCTGTCTGGACTAATTAGTATATTACCCTTTTATTATTATAGACAATCAAGTCTCTAGATATCCCTTTTTAATGTCCTTGTCTTCCCCCCATTCATGCAACTTACAAAGTACGCAAGTATAAACATAGCATCAGGAATAGAATTTTCCTCAGGAAATAAAAATATTTTTGGAAAAGCATCTTAGCTTATTTGCATTCATCATTTTTTTTCAAGATGATAATGCTGTTGTGATAAATAAGGATAAAAAAGGATAAAAATCCTGTTTGGCATTAAGTTTTTTCTTCCTTCTTCAGTATTAAAAAAAAAAAAAAAAAAGTCTTACTTACCATGCTTCATCCCAGCATTAGACTTAGTGGTTCCAGGGTGGAAGGTGATTCCACTGTAGGTTGGAAATCCATAGTGGGGGAAGCCATACCCTGAAATGGCAAGTAAAACAAAGGGCCCTCAAGAGTTATGTGTTTTTTTTTGTTTGTTTGTTTTTTTTTTTTACAAAGACTCAGCAACCTCCATGTCCCCCATCCAGGTGAGCACAGGCTTGGGTGTGGGAGGGCATTTGCCTGACACCGAGCTTCTGCTGGGAGTTAGCAAGATGCATCAAGGGGGTCCTGGTTGACCAGCGCTCCATTCTGGCAAACTGACACCTGGCAGGTCAGGCCGTGCCCAGGCTCAGGCCGCACAGCTGGAGAAAGCCTTCCTCACCCGTGCAGGAGAGAGGCTAACGATGAGAGGTCACCACCCGGGGGCAGACTCGCCGACACAGAGGACATGAAAATAGCCTCTGGAGGAGAGCACTGAACCAAACAAAATACAGAAAAATATACTGCCTTCTCAGAAACATGGCTATCTGTTTATTCCCATGGATTTTTTGGTAGAAGCATAAACTGGTAAAAGTCTGTGGGAAAGCAGCTGGTCTTACTAGTTGCTATACTCTCTGACCTAGTAATTTTACTTCAAAGAATCTAATCTTAAAAATCTGCAGTAAGAGAAAAGCAATGTGGATAGAAGAGTTTAGTATAACATTTTACATAGAAAGAGGTGACAATTGTCAAGAAAGTTACATTATGGTCTGTTCACTTGATGAACTATTACTGTCATTAAACTGATGCTTAAAAATATGCATCAGTTTATGTGAAGTTTGATATTACCTTGGGGAAATGCTTATGGAAACCCATTAGAGAAAAGCAGTATAAGAATTCTCTACATACTCTCATGATGTGATGATAATAAAGAGATAATACAAGTACATGGATTAAAATACAGCATTTAATAAGGATATACACAGCTGTATTTGGGAAAATGCATAAATATAGTCTATAATCTAGGAACAGAAAATAGTAGAAATCATACCTTGGATAGTAGAATTTATATATTTTGAGACTTTCTATAATTTTCAGTTTTTCCAAAGAATACCAAAACAACCATGAAAAAAAAAAAAAAAAAAAAGAAAGAAAGAAAAGAAAAGAAAAAAAAAAATAAAGAAGAATAAGTAGAGGAACTATACCAAAATGTTAACAGAGGTCTTTTTTGGCTAACTGGATTTGGGTGATTTTTTTTTTTCTTTTTTGAGTTTTTTAGTATTATCCACATGTTGTAAAATGCAGTGGCACTTCTTTGAAAAAGTTATATTTGTTGGGAAATTGTAATTTAGTGTATCACACTCAATAATGTCATAGCCACTCCACGCACAGATAAGCTGGGAAATATCGAGAAAGAAAATTCTCCCCTCTCCTACGTGAAAAAGCTTTAGAGAGGATAACCTGGTTTGTACCTGGACCGGCAGTTCCAGCGCCGCCTCCTCCACCGCCGCTGCCGTACATGCCTCCACCTCCAGCCCCGGCACCACCGCCGCCTCCGAAACTGTCCGAAAAGTTGGGCATGAGCTTCTGCCGCTTCCTCTGCACTTCCTCTTTATCTGTCGTGAAAGGAAGAGAAACCAAAGGAGAAAAAAATGGATGCAGTTCCACTACTAGCCACAGAGAGAATATTGATTCTGATGGTATTTTTAAATATCATAAAGGGAAACGGAAAGCACCCAAGGAGGAAGAGATGCCAAATTTCAAGAAGCATCATGTTTATTCCAGTGATACAAAGACTGAGAACCAGCCAGAGAGAGACCACAGAACAGTACACGCCCAAACCCCCTCTGCATCAGTCTTTTACGTCTCCGAGGTCATACAAATCAGTGAGACACTGCATTGCCCATCAAAGATTCAGATATGAATAAGAAAAACATTACTGAGCATTTTTACTTGGTCATACAGAACAGCTCTGGCTAACCGGCTAACGTTAATTAGGTATGTCCCGCGAGATAAGTTTTGGGCATAAAGAGAAGTACGATATAATGTCTTTGCTGTCAAGAACCCCCTGATATAATGTTAAGGCCTCAGGGGGGTGGGAGGGGGGGAACTTAGAGAGATAGCACTACGATGCGATACATGTTGAATGCATGGTGCAAACCCATGTTCCAGGAGCTCAAGGAAGAGCCCCAGGGAAGTGCCAGTGGGCTGGAAGATTCAGGAAATGTCTCCTAGAATCAACTTTACGTCAGGAGAGGGCAACAGAAGGGTGTTCTGGGAAGAGGATACAGAGGGCGAGTAATGAGGGAAAGAGTGTGCACTCTGTATTTACGAGGTCAGCAGTAGGGCAGTTTAGCTGAAGTAAAAGTTTAATATGAGGAATTCTTGAGAGACAGCCCTGATTGGGACCACGCTGCGGAGCACTCTGAGGGTGAACTGAAGGCGCTTAACTTTAAGCAGGAGAGCCAGCCAATGTTTTTGAACAGGGGAATGGTGTTTGGTGCTGGTATTGGAGGACATTCATCTGTCACTGGTATATCGGATAAAATAAATGAGTCAAAGTAAGCCCCGACAGGTGTGGTTCAGTTGGTTGAAGCATCGTCTCATACACCAAAAGGTGCAGGCTGTGGGTTTGATGCCCCGGTTGTGGGTTTGATCCACAGTAGGGGCAAATGTGGAAAGTAACCAATGGATGTTTCTCTCTCACATTGATGTTTCTCTCTCTCCTCTCTTTCTTCCTTTCTCTAAAATCAATAATAATAATAATAAAATAAAGAATCAAAGTGAGAGACAAAGACAGTGCAGACATAATTTGATGGAGACTGTTCCTTGGTTACCATGGTAATCAAAATAGGTGGAGCCCAAAATACAATGAAAGAGAGGCCTGTCGCCCTTGGGGCGATGGGTGAGATATAGAAGGCTAAAGGTCTGTGACCACTACTGGACTACAGTACAGTGACTGTCCAGGTCTAGGTCCTCATCAGACCCTCCCCTCATTCCTTGTGTTGCTCTATTTTTCTTTCGCTTCTCACTATCAGTGCTTCTCACCAGCCCCATGGCCCCCGAGGCCTGGCCCTGCCTTTGTGGTCTATTGTTCCATTCTTGTTTCTTCTTTCTGTTTCCCTTTCTCTTCTCTGATTGATTTTCCTACTATTAATTTTTTCCCTACCGTCTCTCTTTTGGGCTGAAGGAACAATAAAAAAAAAGATTTTTGTTTAAATGGAATAAACAGTCAATATGGTATCCTTTTCCCCCCATCATCAGCCAATTGTCCTAGTTCTGATTTCTCAATGTCAGTTGCGATCTCTGTTTATGTTCAGAAACATCTTCCCTTCTTTCTAATCCTGCAGCTGTTTCCGTCATCTCAGGGTTGGAAAGAATGCTGCTGTTTACTGATGTTCTCCCGATCATCTGAGTGCAGATGGAAGCGGAAGCAGGGAAAGTAGGGTAGTAAAGCACATTTAGGAAACCATCGTTTAAAGACTGGCCATGCCCAGGCTTGTTAGGAGGGAAAAAGCTATGGAGGGTCAACTCTGAAGACTCTGTGCTTCCACAGAAAGAGATGACCTTAATGTGGAGAAACACCAACTATCTCTTTACCAAAAGGTTTGGACAAACTTATCACATTTTCCACCAGTTGTACCATAACTCATCATCACACTTATTTACTCATTCTATAAACTGTTGCACTCACAGAGAATATTATTTCATTAGGAATATGAACCATGAGAGAGACACAGGCAACTTATTCATCTTTCGAAATAAATGGTATCTACTGATGTGCTTCTTAGCACAGAGATCATTTTGTATTTGCTATGTATTTCTTTTGACTTATAAAGCAGATATCCACTGGTTATATTTTACTCTAAAATTTTAAGGGTCAACTTAAAAAAATATTTACTGTACAGCCACTAAAATTCCAACAACAAGAAACTGATACAGAAAAATTCCATGTGACAAGCTTTTTAAATAAAAAAAAAAATCTACAGTCTAAATGTCTGAATTGAAGATTACATGAAGATTTTCACATTGGGCTCATGTATCTTTGTGGTCTGCCTTTGACAGTGGCACCATGGGATGCATGACGAGACATTGAGCTAATTCTAGAAGGGACCTAATTCTAGAATACCACTCACTCTAGGCCCTTCTTTTACAGTAAAGAAACCAAAGCTAAGATGACTAAGGGACCTGTTTGAGGTCAGGTCAGAGTGAAGTTCAGGTCCAAAGTCCAGTGAGCTTTTCATTTTAGTGAGCTGCTATTTGTTGGGAAACATAATTTAACATAAACATATAATTTAAAGATTATACTGTTTCTTCCTAATCTCCATCTTTTCAGACTGAAAAATCACATGGTCTTTCTTTGCTTTTGCATAGCTGTTCCTCACCTATTTTTGCCTTTGTCAATCATCTATCTCTTTTAATTATCTCCCCTGGACTCAATCATCCATCATTTTAATTATCTCCCCTGGACTCAAACATCTCCATGGAGTTTTAATAAAGTATAATGCCAATGACCATAGAGGATGCAGAGTTCAGGGCTGGATGATTCTGAAAAATGAAAAGAATATGTTATATTTCTTTATCTAATCTCCTACTTGATGACATTCAACAAATTATTAGCCTTTTGAATGAGGTTGGAAGCTTGGATAATTAATAAGTCAGCTCTCAGGTATTTAATGAGCATCTACTATGTGACACATACTGTTCTAGATGCTGGAGGTGTAGCAATTAACACAAAAAGCCAAATCTGTGGCCCAAAGAGTATGTCTCTTGCTGGAGGTAAGAAGAAGACAACAAACACATAAATTAGTAGAGAAGACTATTTTATATACTGATAAAAATAATGAAGAATATAAATTTAGACTATGAAATAGGGAGTGACTGCAGGGAATGGGGGCAGTGGGAAGGACGTACAATGACTTCTGATAAATGGGTTGCCTAGTTTGCATCATGTTCATACACTTATTTTCATGTGAACTGGCCTGCTATTTACTGACTAGTCACAAGCCTGGTGTGATTGGTTCTCCTTGTGATTATTCCACTTTGGGAATTTTATAATCTAGAAAGTTTTATAGGCTAAGGTAATTTATCTTCAATATAAAGTTCTTATCTCACAATGACTCAGTGCCTCAATGTACGTTGGTCTTTCTTTCTTTGGAGCTCAATGGCTAACTCTTATTTTCCTAGATGGTTCTTTTCAAAAATATTTTGTTTTGTTAATCCTTACCTGAGGATATTTTCCCAATGATTCTTGGAGAGAGTGGAAGAAGGGGGAGGGACACAGAGAAACATCAGTGTGAGAGAGATACCTCGATTGGTTGTCTCATGCGGTTCCCCAACCAGGGCCGGGGATTGAGCCTGCAACAGAGCTACATGCCCTTGACTGGAACTTAACCTGCGACCCTTTAGGCTACAGGCCGATACTCTATCCACTGAGCTAAACCGGCCAGGCCAGATGGTTCTTCTCTTATTGTTTGTATTGCATGGATTTTAGTCTATGGTAGCCTGGAAGGTAAGTGCTGGAAGCATTTGGGTGGGATTTTGAACTTTCCAGATGCCCCATCTATTCTCTAAGCCCATCATCAATAGATAGCTCCTACCACAATAGGGTAGCAATGAAAGCAATAGTCTGCGCACATGCCTCCTGTATCATATTCTTCTGATGCCTTTACTACTGGGAAAGGGAGACATGCCGCCTAGGAACCAAGCTCAGCTTTTAATATTTCTAGGCTCATCCATATCTGGGTTTCCTCTTGAAACACAATTTTCTGTGTTAGAAAAATTGTCATTTTGAAGACATTCCAGGACAAGAAATCTATTTTCTTTTTTCAGAAAGTAAAAAAGAAAATTTGTCTCCTTTTAAAGAGGGATGTTTAAAATTTGACTTTCAAATTTTACATAGACGGAAGCATTCAGAAGACCCCAGGCAGCTCCTGGGTGGGGAAGTGAAGAGCTGACGAGAGAGCTTCCGGGAAAGGTGAAGTGGGCAGAGCGCTCTCCCTCTGTGTTGCCAGAGCCTAGCAGGTCCGTATACTGGGATGGTGCATGGAACTTCATGTGAAGGGAAAGGGCTTCTCTGCGGACAATGTTTTCAAATCACCAGTCGTGGAACGCACTATACATGTGACTCATCAGTGGAAAGGTCACAACCTCAGAAAAGAAACAAGAACTCAGGAAGCATCTAAATGCTCCTGCCCCAACATGAAGTCTAGGAAAGTCCTCCTTAAAATCACCCATCATGCTACTATCACAGGATCCAACACACATGTGGATCGTTGCTACGGTGTCTTCGTGATGCCCAACCTTGGCCAGCACGTGGTGCCCTGTGACAGTCACGGACTAAACTCCCTCTCGGGTCTCACTTCCCTTCAGTCCAAAGGTTTCCAATTTTGTTTGTGCTGTGGCCCAGTGTGCAGTCTGTGAAGTCTTTGGATCCCATCTTAGAATCACAGTTTTCAATATGTAAAATACTAGATAGGACCACAACAAAGCTAATTTTAGTAAAGCAGATTTCTATCCATGGACCCCTTAGGGGCCAGTGGGCACCAGAAAAAGAAATCAAATACCTGTTACACTCACTCCGAGAGCATTCTCAATACTCAATTTCCCGCCTGGTTCTCTCGAGTTCCACTCCTCTCTTTTAACTGCCCTAAGAGGAATTTGCCGCAAGAACCTAAAGTCCAACAAGATAACTTTCTAGGACCATCTATGACTTCTCAATTATTCCATCCCCTCCTACTCAACCAGCATCCAGATCCTCCTGACACTATCACAGAACTGCCTTTTAAACCCAACTTCTCCTCTCCTTCTTTGCACTCATACCTTTAATAATCTCACCATTTCTCACTTGGATTTTTGCATTCCTCTTCCGACTCACTGCAGCCCAGAGAGTTTTCCCCGTGTTTATATAAAGAAGTCAGGGCCATCATTCCAAATTCAAACAGGCCAGGCCGTTCCCCTCTCCAGAATCAACACAAAATTCTTTAGCTGCCGATCCCAGCACTTCGGAGCCTGGCTCTGGCCTTCCTGTCCGGCCTTCCTCGGCCTCAGGAGTCCGGCTCAGTGCTCACACTGCTCACTTTTCTCTGAACAAATACAGTTTTAGCTCCTCAAGTTTCCGAGGCCTAGGGAACCCTTCCCCTTTTCCCTTCCACACCCAAATACTGAAGTACAGCCCCAGTTTTAAGGACCTTGAAGAAAGCCTCTTCTGGGTGGCTTTAGAAGCAAGGGCTCTCTTTCTTAGCTGGCTATGTGTTTGTGGACGCTTCACTTTTGGAACTTATAAAAAGAATTAATGCACACGATAACTTTTTAAGGGGACTATGCTGTCCCCTCCTTGGTGTGTCTTTTGTGAGGAACAGAATGGCATTTATTCATTTTTATAGTTCTGCACAGCACGGGGGCTGAGCCCTCTGTTCACCTGCCTGAGGCCTGTGGGTAGAGAGGCTGACTCTCCGACACAGAGAGCCTTATCTTGTCATCGCTGCAGCCTGACCCTGCATTTCTCAATAAATGGTAGTTGCAAATTCTCAAAGGTCTAAACCTCATATAAGTTTGAAGATAATATTATTTTAAAAGGCTGGACTTAATTCCTTGACCTGAACACAGTATATTAACTTCTCTCTTCTCTAAAAAATAAGTACCATGGACCCAGGGGACAGGTACCAGGAAGCTGCTGCAAGGAGGAGTCTAATGAATATCTGCTAATAAGCTTGTCCTCTTAGTGACACAGGAGCCAGAGCATAGACAACCGAGTTACCTTTGATTTCAGGGTAGTACAGGAAAGGTTTCGGCTCGCTAGTTTCTAAGTCAGATTTCCTCCGAAGTTGGACGAACACGGAGGCTGGTTTGGTGATAGTGACATCTTTGTACTTTGGTGTTTTGAAGACGATGGCAAACTGCAGGATACAAAGATCCAAATGTTAGGATGCTACTTATTTAAACACATTCCTTATGCACAATGGTTAGTGTACAAAAGAAAATACAGTACCCTAGAAAAGGTTACAAACTCAGAATTCTGTACCCATTCATTTTAACCAAATTGCTATTGTGAAACTGAAGCAAGGTTGTGCCAATGTATTATAAATCTTTATTGTTTCATTTATCTAATAATTTAGATGTCTTCACTTGTGAATAATCATGTGAAAAAAATACACTGCATATACCTTCTTATCTTTTATTTTTTTAAAATATATTTTTTTGATTTTTTACAGAAAGGAAGGGAGAGAGAGAGAGAGAGCTAGAAACGTCGATGAGAGAGAATCATTGATCAGCTGCCTCTTGCACACCCCCTACTGGAGATGTGCCCGCAACCAACATACATGCTGGAATTGAACCTGGGACCTTTCAGTCTGCAGACCGACGCTCTACCGCTGAGCCAAACCGGTTTTGGCCCTTCTCATCTTTTAAATTAGCCTTAAAAGCTTCCAAGATTACTGGCAGCAACATCAGGAAGACTGGTTTTGGGATGAGGGAGATGAGGAAGGTGGTACTATTATCAGCCTACAGGCCTGTGATGAAGAGAGGTGACTAAACCCTTCAAGGGAGACATCATTATAGGGTCAGTTTTTTTTTTGAGGTGAGACTGGCCAAGGCTCAAGGCATATGCAGGGCATTCTGGACCATTGCTGGCATTTTTACATTTTTTTTAAGTTTGACTTTTTGACTATAATATATTCATAGAAATAAAGCTTTCTTTCTTTTTTTTTATTTTTAATCTAAAAAGGTATATAATGGCATACATAGAAATTTCTTCTTGCCATTCCTATCCCCCGTTCAGGCAATTCTTACTGTTTCCTTGCCACTCATTCCCAGTCCCCAGAGGTAAACACAGAGAATTTATTAATTTCTTCTGTATTCTTCCAGAGTTTCTTTATGGATTCTGATACCCACAGAATCTTTTAAATATACACTTTGTTTTATATTTATCTCTTAAAATGTTTTATTATTGTATCTTCGAGATCTTTTCATAATAGTTCATAGAGTACTCATTCTTTTAACTGCATAATATTCCATCACATAGATACAACATTATTTGATTGGCCACTTATTGATGGATATCTGGATTGTGTCCCTTTTTGCATGTGTGTATGAAAACAGATTCCTTAGTCACTCAGAGTAATCATTAAGGTGGGATTTAGCATTTTCTTTTCTTTTTTAAAATATATTTTTATTGATTACAGAGAGGAAGGGAAAGGGAGAGAGAGACAGAAACATCAAGCATGGATGGAATCATTGATTGGCTGCCTCCTGTACACCCCCTACTGGGGATTCAGCTCTCAACCTGGGCATGTGCCCTTGACTGGAATCGAATCTAGGACCCTTCAGTCCACAGGCTGACACTCAATCCACTGAGCCAAACTAGCTAGGGCGGGATTTAGCATTTTCATTTCTTACGTCATATACTCATAATAACATTACCCTCAACTAGAAGACTCTTCCTTTCAAAGCTTTTTATTAGAATAACCTTGTAGCACACTTCACCATAATCATTCTAGTAGAACACTGCTATGAACTGATTGTGTCCATCTCCCCCAAATCCACGTCTAATGTAGCTGTACTTGGATATAAGGCCTTTTATGGATAAAATTAAGGTTAAATGAGGCCATAGGGGCAGGGCCCTGATTAGTGTCCTTATAAGAAGCAACACCAGAGAGCTTACTCTCTCTACCCTGAGAGGACACATCGAGGAGGCAGCCATCTGGAAGCCAGGAAGAGAGCTCTCACCAGAAACCAACCCTGTCAAATCTTGATCTGGAACTTCTAGCCTCCAGAACTGGGAGAAAATAAATTTCTGTTGTTTAATCCACATAGTCTATGGTGTTGTGTTATAGAACCTTTCCCATACATTTATGGTAGATACCTTTCCTGAATGACCTATAAGAATCTTAAAAATAGTCGTCTTTTATGAAAGTTAAATAAATATTTACAATTTTCCCTTTTTCATATTTGAGAACTAAATAGTAAATTTCAACAAGGCAAAAATGTAAACTTATCACCATCATCCACTTACTTGTCTATGAACGTCTGTTGGGGAAAAATCTCCAAATCCTTCCCAGATTCCACCATTTTCTTCCTCTTCATAAAATCGAATCTGGATATCATCTGCAAACAGGCACAGTCAAGTGTATAATTTCACAGAATGTAATTATATTTATAAACATGCTGGAAAGAAAGTTGGTTCAAAATTCTACTTACTGTGCACTTAAAGTTTTGAAAGTAATTAATATAAAATTGACTTTTTAATAATTTAAAATTTGTACAAATCACTGAATTTTTTATTAGTGACAATAGTAATGGGCCCCAGGTTTCATTTACAATGACAGATTTAGATATTCAATTTGAGTTTTCTCTTACTTAATCTTTGATCTTCCCATTTCTCCATCTCTAAACCAATCCACTTCTGAGAAAGAGTAAGGATAGTGAGGAATAGCAGAATCCTGAAATGTGGTTCAACTCAATAAAGATTTACATAGTAATATTTAACTTATATATTGATACATTATATGGCAGACAGTTTTACGTGATTTATATGTATATATTAACTGATTTAATCCTCACAATAATTTTGTAGGTGTGCTATTAATATCTTTATTTTGCAGAAGAAAACTAGGGTCCAGAGAGGTTAAGTAATTTATCCAAGGTTGAGTAGCAGATAATGGAGAAACGAGGATTTGAACACATACAGTATAGTTTCTGACTTAAATATTCTATTATTAAACATTCTCCTATACTGCCTCACTATAATACTTTAGTAATCCTTACTGGAAAAATGTTAAAAATATTAAGTTCGTCAAGTCCTTCAGATTAAATTTAGAATGCCTACATTTCACAGTTCAGTCATGGATTTTACTTTTGCAGAAACATGATAGTGTAACTCAGGCAGGCATCTCCCTGGTTTGCCCAGGAATCTGGAAATGTGTATTGTTTGACTAGAATGGGTTAAAAAAGGATGACCACAAGGATAAGCAGAGAAAGTGTAAAAAAATTTTTTTTTGATAAAGACATATACATTTACCTTAAAATCTGATTTATTTTTTCAGACTTTTTACCTCAGAGCATTTAGCCTCAAATGAGAATTTTCTTCTTTTTAAAGCCATGATTCATTTATTTAGGGGCTCTATTTCCAGTTGTGTATCTCCTTATTTAAAAAATGCTCCTCACTTTGTAGGGAGCAGATCTTTATTATACTATATTTCCAATCATTTTATTTTAAAAATGAGTGAAGTTTGAGAAAATAATAAATTGTCCGTAAGCTTTTGCTAATTTATTAATCTTGTACTATATTTCACACGCTTAACGTCAAGAACCTTTTCTGAAAGTCAAAATTATGAAGGACATTTGCTCTGAGAATTTCCCTACCATCCCTATTCTTTCTTCTCTTTAGCCCACATCACAGTGTCATGTGAGAGCAGCGGGAAAAGCTCTCTTAATGTTGTAACAAAGCACCGTAAGGTAAACAAAAGAAACAACTTCATGCTATGCAAAACTTTAGGGAGACTAGTGGGTCTTCCTGCAAATTAAGCCTAAAATATCACTGGAGGCAGAAAGGACAACACAACTTGCGCACATCATGACAAGGCAGATTCTTTGAAAAAGACAATAATGCTGGACAGCCAGATGGCAGCCGGAAAAGAGGAAGAACAAACATGAGATGGATTGACTCCATAAAAGAAGACACAGGCATGAATCTCCAGGAGCCACGCAGGGCTGTTGAGGACAGGACATTTTGGACATCACTCATTCATAGGATGGCTGGGAGTCAGAGCTGACTCAATGGCACAGCATGTAATAGATACAAACATTAGTGTGTGTGTGTGTGTGTGTGTGTGTGTGTGTGTGTGTTTGAAGCATGGACTATTTCTCATTTCTGTTAGTTTCACTAAGTTCAGATACTAAATTTTGAAGCATAAAAACATTGACATGTCACTGATTACCACCATTTTAGAATTTCTCTTTACTTCTGTTAAAAATTTTTAAATGAATTGGTTGGGTTTAAAAAAATACCGATACAGTTGGCAGAGGTGAAATGTGTAAATTTTAAAGGGATAGCCACTGTCAAAAAAGTGACTCACAGACACTCAAAATATTTCACATCATATATTTACCTTTTTGAACCTTGTCACAGAGAAGATAAATCTCTTCCCCTCCAGTTACGCATCCCGCTGTCCTGTCCATCCGTACGATTTTCAAGTTGGACGCATTGGGGGCTTCTGTCCACAGGAGAAAAACAAAAACCATCCTGGCTTAGCCTCAGATCCACAAACAACCCGGTTTACGGTATCCCCATAAGCCAATCTCTTATGAGGGACCCTACCCTTAGCACAGCTTAACCAAATGAAAGTTGAAATAGATGCTTCCACTTATGTTGTTTTAACAAGGATACAAATAAAACAAAAATGCCTTCTGAAGTCCACAGAGCACTCTTGGGTATGGGTCAATCATTACCACCCTCGCCAAAACAGGTTTGGCTCAGTGGATAGAGCATCAGTCTGTGGACTGAAGGGTCCCAGTTTCGATTCCGGTCAAGGGCACATTGGTTGCGGGCACATCCCAGGAGGTGGGTGTGCAGGAGGCAGCTGGTCGATGTTTCTCTCCCTTCCTCTCTGAAATCAATAAAAATATATTTTTAAAGAAAGAAAGAAAGGAAGGAAGGAAGGAAGGAAGGAAGGAAGGAAGGAAGGAAGGAAGGAAGGAAGGAAGGAAGGAAGAATGGAAGGAAGGAAGGAAGGAAGGAAGGAAGGAAGGAAGGAAGGAAGGAAGGAAGGAGGGAAGGAAGAAACTAACTTCAGGTTAACTGAGTGAATAGCATAGGCAGTATGTGGCTTCTTTAGTCTGTGGTTCCTAGAAATTGTAAAGAGTTTTACAATGCTCTTCAAATTTACCATACAAATTTGTGTAGTAAAAATTTTGGTATGGGTGAGGTTTATTAAACAGATTTTCCCAGAAAGCCTGCAAGTGCACTACGTAGGCGCATTGACAGTTTCTAGGGTTTGGTCTAAGTAGGAAACTCCAGGCTCCAAGGACAACTAACTGATTTTTCTAATTTAAACAAGTTTGAAAGGAAGTGAAAGAGGTATAAAATGATGTAGACTCATGTATCAAAGATCATCTTAAAATGCAGGTGTTGAGGGAACAAGAAAAAAGGAAGCTTTATACCATTACCACACAAAACTTTTGCTCCTAACCACACAGAATTCTAATTTAGTTTGGGGAAAAGAAATATAACATCTCCATTTTTCTTTTTTGTAGAATAAAAATTAATAGATAGGCTAAGAAAATTGTGTTTCTCCGAAATTTATCGGGCTCTTGTAAATGGTATCTCAGTGTCATGGAAATGAGCGTGGGCCAAGTCTTGACCTAATTGAAGTTCCACCAACCCATGGCTTCGTTCCTCCCAGTGCGTCAGAAGAGCTCTCTCTTTCTGTCTCCGTCTCTCTGACTGTGTTAGTGGGAGAAACCGAGACTGCTCCTCTCGGCCTCCTCTATTTGGGTGGTAATGATTTTTTTAAAAAATATATTTCATTGATTCTCCACAGAAAGAAAGGGAGAGGGATAGAGAGCTAGAAACATCAATGATGAAAGAGAATCACTGATTGGCTGCCTCCTGTACGCTCCCCACTGGGGATCGAGCCTGCAACCTGGGCACGTGCCCTTGACTGGAATTGAACCCAGGACCCTTGAGTCCGCAGGTCGACGCCCTATCCACTGAGCCAAACCAGCCAGGGCTGAAGTTTCTATCTTGATAAAGCTATTAAGAATGTGAGAATTAGGTAAGAAAAATAGTTGTCTTTTGTTAACTTTTGTTCAGACTCCCAGTGGAAAAAATTAAGGTACTTTTCTCATCTGAGAGCACAAACACTATACCCTCAAAGCAAGGCCTTGGTAAGGAATGAGATTTGGCATTACATGTAAAAGACTAGAATGCATCTGAAAGAAGAGAACTACATTTACTGAGCCCCTTTTAACATTTCAACATTTTCTAATTTATCATTTTTGCTGAAAGTATTACAGATGTCTCCTTTATTCCTCCTTCACCTCCTCCATCCCGACATCAACTTTTTATATTAGATTTTAGTATTCCCATTCTGTAGATGATAAACATGAGGCTCCAAGTAATTAATTACTTGCCCGGGGACTCAGAACTAGTAAGCAACTGCCCGGGCAGGCTGCAAGTCTGTTCTTGATATTATACGGAGCTTCCTCCCATGAGAAGTCAGGCACTCACTGCTGTCGTAGATGGCGTCTGATACCACGGGCTCCAGGGGCCTGGTGAAGCTACCGGTGCTGTCCGGGAGGAAAGCTGTAAACATGAGCCGCACCACGCTGAGGTCCATCTCCTTTGTCTGCTGAAGAGCTGCGTGGCGGATGATCTCCTTTTCCCGATCTAGGACCACACAGCACAGGGCAAGGGTGAAGCGAGAGCATTTTAGACATGGTGCTTTTATCAAGCCCCCATAATATAAGCTTGAAATGAAAATTGTGTTGCTTTAAAAAAATTCTTCATGTTGTTAATAACGTTTAAAAATTTATCCCATATATGCCATCCAAAATTAAAGCCATTAAAAGAAGACCTGCATTTCCTGTGGATTACAGTAAAATCTGTCCTCCATGTAGCAAAGTGCCTCTCCTTTCCTATCTCTCCACGAACTCTCCCTTTTCTCTCTCCAGTAGGAGTTGAGGATACAAACAATATGATGGACTAAAACGTAATAAGCCATCTCTGCACCGGTGGTTTTGTGAAATGTGAAAATTTAGTATCCCCAAACTCTTTGAGCACAGAGACTGTGCTCATTCCACAGTGCCTAGCACCCTCCTTTGCACGTAGTAGATACTCAGAAAGTACTTTTGAAGGAAATGAACGACTCAACTGCATTTGGCTCCTTCCTTCCCCCGTGATGGAACTTTGATGCTGATGGATATAATCATAATTATCTCATATCATAAAAGGTGATAATTCAGGTGATAAGGACGCTCCAAGAGCTACCGATGAAGTGATATGGAATTCCAAAGGAGGGGAGAACCCAGAGGCTTTGGAGAAGAGACGTTTGAAGGGATGGTAGAACTTGCACTTATGAAGAGGGTGAATAAGGGCATTCCTGAAAGCGGGGAGATTCAAGCCTAGGAAGAATGTGGCAAGGCGAGGAAGTGAGAAACCACGGCGCCTGTTCAGTTTGACATGAAGGGACATGGTGGGGAATAGAGTTGGGAATGTAGACGGGCACCAGCTCTTGGGAGACACTAAGTAGTGGTGAGATCATCTGACCATAGGGTGCAAACTGAATCAGAAGTGAGGAGAGACAAAGACAGAGCAGCAAAAGCGGAGTGAGGAGTGGAGCACGAGAGACCGCGCAGCACAGCTGGACCAACAGCTGGACATGGAGGAGTCAAAGACGGTGAGAAGGTTTAGAGCACATGTGTCAAACACAAGGCCCGCGGGCCAAATCCAGCCCGCCAGGCCTTGCAATGTGGCCCGCACCGCACTGTCATCACTGCACTCCGCTGTCAGTTTATGACATTGTCAGTTTATGACTGTTCAGTAAACCATTCGGCCCGCGATTTAGGCTGGATTTTAGATTTTGGCCCCTTCTCTGATTGAGTTCGACACCCCTAGTTTAGAGTCTGGGTATCAGAAGCTGGAACACAGTTAGTGGAAAATGATGACTGGATCATCTGAATGTGAGCTCCTCTGGCCAGACTGAAGGAGAATATATAAAAGCAGAAATGGTGAAGGTGATGGGACAAGGTTTGGGGTTGAAAGAAAAAAAAAAATAGGAGTGAAGGCAGGAAAACATAAAGTCATAGCATTTTAATGACAAAGACAATAGTTTAAAATGTGCCTGAAGTATCCAAAGAAAGAAAGATTCCTTATAAGTGGGTGAGCTGGGGGAGATAAAAAAGAGAGGAGTTATTTTTAAACGAAGTCTTGAATAATGAATTGTTTTGACAGGTTGAATAAGGGAAAGGTGGGTTTAAGGAGAGAAATACACATACAAAGGAATGGAGATGCATGAATGTTCAGGGGGCAGAGGTGGGCAGCGGTGGGGGGCAGGTGGGACTGAAGATGAGGCTAGCAAGGTGGGTGGGGCCAGACTGGGAGGGCTTTGTTTGGCAGGCTAAGGAGGTACAGATTTTATTCTAGAGGTAGGGGGATGTCATCAAAGGTTTCTGAGCAGGAAAAGAGTGGGAGCAGCTTGGGGTATAGATTGAGAGAAAGAGAAACTTGAGGCATACAGATGAGGACATATCTACACACAAGAAATAAGAGCCCGAGCTCTCAAAAAGCAAGGATGGGAGAGTGACACTCACCTGTGAGCTGCCGCTCTCCTCCACCTTCTGCTTGCAAATAGGCAAGATCCGGATGCACCAAAAGTCCAGGATTGTAGCCCCTAATGCAAGCATCTGTCATCCGTGCTTCCAGTGTTTCATATACTTTTTTCTTTGTCACATGAAGTATGCCTAGGTTTGCAAAGCTGGAGAAAACAACAATAACAACAACAACCCAAGGTTAGGCAGTCAAGGACTAGAATATATGGTTTCATTTGAGCATAGAGAATTTAAAAAAACACACACAGGTCCTCAATCACGGGCCTACACCATAACCAAACACATTAGTATTTCTCCAGAAATATATAAAGCAGATTCACTGAGTGGGAAAATAAAGATTATAACCAGCTGTACCTTCAGAACAGGTTGGGTTTTTCCACTAAAGAAGTCTGTGGTAAATTTAGCAAAACCTCTTGGCTTTTAGAGTATATTAGACTTTCAAATTATGATTCAGGGAGTGGGGTAGACAGGTATATATAACCTAATAGAAAATTTTACATGGATGCATTTTGAAGTATTTTTTGGGAGAGTTGTATAAAATATGTTAATTCAAATATAGTATTAACTTTTCTAACTTTTTCTCAGAATAAGAGTAATATTATATTTCAAAGAATTTTTTTGTTTATTGTTTTTGGATTATCCTTGGGTTTCTGAATGGGATTTAAAGTCTAAGTCCTATTTGGGGTCCCCCTTCCAGGAATTCTACCTTCTCCTAGGTTATCTATAAGACTGAAATTATTCATTATTACTAGAATGTTTTCTAATTCTACATGAAGGTATATCTGTAATCAGGGATGGAGAACCTTTTATCGTGAAGGTTACATATCTACAGGACAAAATATGTTAATAGACTAAATAAAGCAATTTAAGGGATTCTAAAGAAAATATATAAAATGCTCCAACCATTTGTTTTTTAAATAAAGTATATGAACGAAGTATATTTAATGAATGTAATACAATAAACAAAAAAGCACTTTACTAAGGAGACTCATTCATTCAACAAATATTAACTCAACTCTTTATTACTGTCAGGCAGTGTCCTATTGCTCCTGACAGCAATAAAGAAATCCCGAGTTTCATAGAATTTATATGCTAGTGCAACAACAGATAAGAAGTGAAGCAAATTTTATAGTGCAATTTATATGATAAGTGTTACCAAGAAAAATAAGGGAGGGAACAGAACAAGTAGTAGAAGGCATGGTACTTTAAAATAGGGAGAGGCCAGAAAGGGCTCATTGAAAAGACGACAACTGAGCAAAGACTTGAAGGAAGCGAGGAGGAAGACATAGATATGTGGAAGAATAGCAAGTGCAAGCACCCTGAAATAGGGTCATGCCTGGTGTTTTCTAAAAACAATAATGGCAAGGAGGCCAAGGTGAATAGAGCAGTGGTTGGCAAACTGCAGCTTGTGAGCCACATAAGGCTCTTTGGTCCCTTGAGCATGGTTCTTCCACAAAATACCATGTGTGGGCACACACTTACAGTGTGATTGAAACTTCATGGCCCATGTGCAGAAGTCGGTTTTCAGCTCTCAAAAGAAATTTCAATTGTTGTACTGTTGGTATTTGGCTCTGTTGACTAATGAGTTTGCTGACCACTGGGATAGAGGAAAATGAAGAAGAGGTCAAGGGGTTCAAAGAGGGAAGTGGTGGCACAGATCTTTTAAAACCTGGTAAGTGTTTGGAAGGTCTTGCTTTACTCTGACATTCACCCAAAAAGAAGGAAAAAAGGAAAGTACAAAGAAGATAGAAATATATGACAACTGGATTGAATGAAGCAAATAATATGACAATGTGGAAAGACCAGATAAACTATGGTAAGGAAATATGAGTGAAGGCAGAATGAGGTGAGCCTTCAGACAGAGGCCCACAGATAGAATGAGACACATGTCCAGTCAGTGATAGGAAAAAATGGGATAGCTGAGACATAAACAGAAGAAAATATGCTAAGAGAGAATTTAAACTCCTTGAGGGCAGAGATATCCAGTATCTAGAACAATGGATGTCTAATAAATATCGATCGAATCAATGAATGCATGAATTAATACAGCACAGAAAAATATACATGGCATACTAATATGCATGGAGGCATAGGAAATTTCTCAAAAACCAAATCTCCATCATTCTGGTCCATTAGGCCTTATTCCTATAAAGAACATTCAAAACTATGGGAAAACCAGGTATTCTCCAAGGTAATGGCAATGGCAAATATCTTTGTAGCACTTTACACTTTATCATCTATAGGGTACTTTTCAGGTATATTATTCTATTTAATCCCTGTAGAAAAGGCAACATCCTCATGATTCATTATGTGAATAGTGAATTTACTCTGGTAATAAATGAAACAATATAGAAGTCAGTATTCTGCATCAAGTGAAGATGGAGTATCAGAGACCAGACTGAACCTTTTACGTTAAACAACAACAAAAAACACTAAAAGTTTTCATACACTGGACAATAGGCAGCACAGGACAGTGATTCTTAAGAAAAGGGAAACAAATACAATGACTCCTATAATTATGCCAGAGTAATAATTAAGCTTTGAGTTTCTAGGCTGCAACACAGGAAGGGGGGTCCCAAACAAGACCTTGTGATCTCCCAGAGGTGAGGAGACAGAGTTAAAAATTTGAGGAGGCCAAGGAGGCTGAATTGACAGGCAGAGCCCCAGAGAGAAAAGAATTACATACAGGGAGACACTCAAGAGGTACACAGGGCTTCACCTTGAGTGCTCTGCTGAGTACTTTTGAGAATGTATGTGAGGAAATGAGCTGGGAAAAGAACCACCAGAGAGAAATAGGCAGACAATTCTTGGAGGATACACAGGGCTGGAACAATTCAAGAAATTTTGAACTACATAAATCATCAGGATGAATAATCAGAAATACATTACTAATGGTATCAAATTAACCCTAGAGTAAAGGCTGCTTTGGTTTCCCTAACAAAGCATAAAAGTAAGTCTAGAAAGAATCAAACTGTTTCAAATTTATCTTTATCCCAATGCTCAAAAATATTTAAAAACACACACACAAAAATCAAGCATGCAATATCCAAGATTCAAAACATCTGCTATCCAATAAAAAAGCTACTAAGCATGCAAAGAAGTAGGAAAACATAACTCAAACAGAATAAAAAAATCAATTAATAGAAACACATATAGAAATGAGAGAGCACACAGAATTTGTAGGCAAGTATACTGAAATAGCTATTATAGATATGGTCCATACACTCAGTGGTCAAGAAAACAGAAAGCATTATGAAAGATAGAAAAGAGAACCCAAACAAACCTGTAGAGATGAAAACTACAATTTCAGAGAAGAAAAATAGGCAAGTACACTGAAATAGCTATTATAGATATGGTCCATACACTCAGTGGTCAAGAAAACAGAAAGCATTATGAAAGATAGAAAAGAGAACCCAAACAAACCTGTAGAGATGAAAACTACAATTTCAGAGAAGAAAAATAGGCAAGTACACTGAAATAGCTATTATAGATATGGTCCATACACTCAGTGGTCAAGAAAACAGAAAGCATTATGAAAGATAGAAAAGAGAACCCAAACAAACCTGTAGAGATGAAAACTACAATGTCAGAGAAGAAAAATAGGCAAGTACACTGAAATAGCTATTATAGATATGGTCCATACACTCAATGGTCAAGAAAACAGAAAGCATTATGAAAGATAGAAAAGAGAACCCAAACAAACCTGTAGAGATGAAAACTACAATGTCAGAGAAGAAAAATACACTAGATAAGATTAAGAACATATTAGACATGACAGATAAAAAGATTAGTGAATCTGAGGATGCAGTAATAGAACTCTCTGAAATTAAACAGGAAAAAAATTAAAAAAATATTTTTAAAAGAATTGATAATGAGCTGTGACACAATTTGAAACAGCCAAATATACATGTGATTGGTGTTCCAGAGAAGAGGAAAAAGAATTGAAAAAATATTAAAAAAAATAATGGCTGAAAAGTTTTGATCAGGGATCTAAGAATTTTAATCAACCCTAAGGCACAAGATACATAAAGGAAACTACACTAAAGCCCATAATAATAAAACTGCTTAAAACTAACGATGCAGAAAAAATCTGAAAGGCTAATAGAGAAAAAAAGATACACTGTGTGAATAGGGGAAAAAATAAGAATGAGGAGAGATTTCTTGTTGGAAACTAAGGTCAGCCAGAATACCTTAGAACAGTATATATAAAGGACATGTAAGAAAAACATTGCCAATATAGAATTCTATACTCTTCAAAAATATCTTTGAAAAACAAAGATGAAACAAAAAGTTTAAAGATGTACAAAAACTGAAAGAAGTTATGAGCATCAGATCAGTACTACAGAAAAATTAAAGGAGGGGCTTCAGGTAGAAGAAAATGAATTCAGATGGATGCTTGACTATGAAATAGAATGAAGAACACTGCAAATAGTAAATATATTGCATTTTTCCTTACTTAAAATTTCTTTAAAAGATAATTGTTTAAAGTAAAAATAAAAACAACATATTGCATTGTATGTTAGACCAACATGTGCTATCCTAATATATTAAAACCCTGGTTCCCTCATATCCACAATGTCTGGAGGCTTGACCAACCAGATGTCAGTCCTGCAGTCAGCACGGGGTTGCTGTGGTGACCCAGCACTGACTACTGAGGGAGCTGAGATTCAGGCCCAGAGAGAGGCCTAAAGAGAGAAGCAGGGTCTGATCTGTATCCCCTGTGACAGCTGTTAATCAGCATTTGACTCTCTCCTTCTCTCCGGGCCTGGCCAGCAGCTGCGCCTCCATTTTCCTCCAGGCCTCCACTGGTGTTGCTGATTAGCCCCACCTTTCTGATTAGACCCAGTTGATAGCCCCAGAGACACTGACTGGCATAGAAACTGACCAATCAAAACCAAATCTGGGTAAGGTGTGAGAAGCCAATGGCTGCCTAGGAGGCAGAGCTTTTGATGCTGACTGGCATAGAAATTGACAAATTAGAACCAAATTGGCCGGCAAGGAGGGCAATTGGGGTGAGATCAGGCTGGCAGGGGAGGGCAGCTGGAGGTGACCAGGCCAGCAGGGGAGGGCAGTTTGGGGTGACCAGGCTGGCAGGGAAGCAGTTAGGTGTTAATCAGGCCGGCAGGGGAACAGTTAGGGGGTGATCAGGCTGGCAGGCAGAAATGGTTAGGGGCAATCAGGCAGGCAGGCAGGTTAGGAGCCAGCAGTTCCGGATTGTGCGAGATATCCCAGATTAGAGAGGTTTCAGGTTGGGCTGAGGGAAGCCCCTCCTCCCCTGCATGAATTTTGTGCACAGGGCCTCTAGTAATATATATATATTATATGACACAACCACACAAAAGCCAAAAGAAATGAAAGGTTACTCTCCAAAAGTACAGTATAGGGAATATAGTCAATAATATTTTAATAACTATGTATGGTGTCAGCTAGGTGCTAAACTTATTAGGGTGATCACTTCATAATATATATATAAATGTCTAATCACTATGTTGTTTACCTAGTTGAAACTAATATAATATTATATGTCAACTGTAAATAAAACATTTATTCAAAATGAATACTAAAAATTAAATTCAAAAAAGGAAGGAAATTGATTTTGAGAAAAAAAGAAAGTATACTGCTCATATACTATATGTGAAGAGATGTAATGGACTTGAAGTTAGACTATATTAAGTTTACTAGTAAGATGTATACTATAAACTAACTGCTAAAAATACAAAAAAAATTATAAACAAAATGGGGGTAAAATGAAATCATA
Source organism: Pipistrellus hanaki (assembly GCF_964339955.1). Classification (NCBI taxonomy): domain Eukaryota; kingdom Metazoa; phylum Chordata; class Mammalia; order Chiroptera; family Vespertilionidae; genus Pipistrellus; species Pipistrellus hanaki. Next base: position 146,085,181 of record NC_140503.1, read on the forward strand.
ACAAATAACCTAAAAGAAGGCAGAAAAAGAGGAACAAAAAACAGATGTGACTAACAGAATACAAACAGCAAGATGGTAAATCTGAACATAGTTATATCAGTAATTGGATTAAATACAAATTATTTAAGTCCCCAATTAAAAGGCAGTGTCAAATGGAATAAAAAAGTATGACCCAATTATATACTGTTACAATGCATATTTACTTTGAAGATAAAAACACAAATAGGTTAAAACTAATGAATGGAAAATGAAAAAAAATGTTCCAAACTAACATTAATCAAAAAAAAGTTAAACTGCTATATTAATATCAGTTTAGGTAGATTTAGAGCAAAGAATATTACCAGGAATAAAAAGGATAAGTTTATAATGAAAAAGGGATCAATTCATTAGGAGGACATAAGAATCCTAAATGTTTATGTATCTAATAAAAGAGATTCATAATATAAGCAGCAAAATCTTACAGAACTGAAAGAAGAACTAGGTATATCTATAAATATAGTCAGACATTTCAACACCCTCTCTCAATAATTGATAGAATAAGTAGGGAGAAAATTAGTAAGGACATGGAAGACTTGAACAACACTATCAAACAACTTGACTTAATTGACATTTATGGAACGTTGATTCAACTTGACCAGATTAATCATTCTTTTTTTTTTTAAGTACCCAGAATCATTTACCAGGTCAGAACATAGTCTGATTCATAAAACAAGTTTCAATAAATTGAAAAGGATTCAAATCATACCAAGTATTCTCTTATCACAATGGAACTAAATCAGATATCAATAACTGAAAAATTATCTATACAGGAGTATATTTAAATTAAGACTGGCTATGTAATAATTGTTGAAGTTGGATGATGGGTACAAAGAATAGCTCAATTATATTATTTCTACTTTTGTATGTGCTTGAAAGTTTCTATAATAAAATGTAATAGAAAATGAAGAGCAGACACTATATTAGCACATGCACCTTAAAAAAATTGAGAATCATAAATGTTAAATACATGGGATGCAAAATGGCACGGCCAATTTGGAAAACATTGCATCAGTTTCTTATCAACATAAATGCATCCCTAAAACACCACTAAATATTTACCCAAGCCCAAGAGAAACAAAAACTTATGTTCACACAAACACTGTTTTTATAATAAAAAAAACTAGAAACAAACCAAATGTTTTCAACAAGTGGATGGATAAACAAACTGTGACACACCAATACAATGCAAAGCTATTTAGAAACTAGAAGGAATTAACAACTTTATTAATTACAACTGATATACACATCAACCTGGAGGAATCTCAAATACATTATGCAAAGTGAAAAGCCAGATTTAAAAATGCTACATGTTGTATGATTCCATTTGTATGTCGTTCTGGAAAGACTGAACTATAGGGCTAGAAGTCAGATCAGGGGTTATCAGGGTCTGGAATGGGAGGAGAGGCACACAGATACTTTCGGGAATGATGGAACTGTTCTATACCTTGACGGTGGCGCATATATGAATATTTGTCAAAATTCATAAAACTGTTCACTTTAAAAGGTTTATATTACAGTCATTAAATTATACTTCAATAAAACCTGACAAAAATAAAAAAAGAAAGGTTGTGACAGCTAATAAGACCAAGACTACAATCTTGTTTCTTACTCAAAATGCTATGTTCTTCCACACCAGTGGTTTTCAAAGAGAGGTCTCTAGACCAGCAGTATCAGCATTACTTCAGAACTTATTAAAATGTAAATTTGGGGGCCCTATCCCAAGCCTACTGAATGAGAACATCTGAGAGTGGGATTCAGCAACCTGTTTTGTTTTTTTTTGTTTTTTTAAAAAATATATTTTATTGATTTTTTACAGAGAGGAAGAGAGAGGGATAGAGAGTTAGAAACATCGATGAGAGAGAGTCATCGATCAGCTGCCTCCTGCACACCCTCCACTGGGGATATGCCCGCAACCAAGGTACATGCCCTTGACCGGAATCGAACCCGGGACCCTTCAGTCCCCAAGCCGATGCTCTATCCATTGAGCCAAACCAGTCCCGGCAAGCAACCTGTTTTTAACAACTCCTCTGGGAGGTTCCCAATCACCCTAAAGGTTGAGAACCGCTGCTCTACACTATGGAGACCAAAGAGATCAGCATCTCTGGGAGTAGGGCTGGCATCAGTATTTTTATAAAGTGACCTAAGGTGACTTTAATTTGCAGCCAGGTCTGATATCCTCTGCACTGATCCAGATGTTCCCAGCATCCGCATCAGCTGGGGACTGCTGCTGTCCTCTGGGAAGGTTTGAATCCCAGTGTCATTGGGTTGGGATTCAAAAGTTGCCCCTTTACCTGCCCATAATTCCTTTCAGGACTCAAACACTGACTTCAAAGCTTGCAAAAGATTTAAAAGCAGTCTACATATTTTGGAAATTAATCCCTTAGCATATGTATCATTGGCAAGTATGTTCTCCAAAACAGTGGGCTCCCTTTTCATTTTGTTGATGGTTTCTTTTGCTGTGCAATGCTTTTATTTTGATGTAGTGCCATTTGTTTATTTTCTCCTTTGTTTCTTTTGCCCTAGAGGTATTGGTGAATATACTGCTACCAGAGATGTCTGAGATTTTGCTGCCTATGATTTCTTCTAGGATTTTTATGGTTTTATGACTTACATTTAATTCTTTTTAAAAAAATATATTTTATTGATTTTTTTACAGAGAGGAGGAGAGAGGGATAGAGAGCTAGAAACGTCGATGAGAGAGAAACATAGACTAGCTGCCTCCTGCACATCCCCTACCGGGGATGTGCCCGCAACCAATGTACATGCCCCTGACCGGAATCGAACCCGGGACCCTTCAGTCCGCAGACCGACGCTCTACGATTGAGTCAAACTGGTTTCAGCTACATTTAATTCTTTTATCCATTTTGAGTTTACTCTTGTGTATGGTGTAAGTTGGTGGTCTAGTTTCATTTTTTTGCATGTACCTGTCCAATTGTCCTGAGTCCATTGCTTGCTCTTGTCTTCTTTGCCAAATATCAATGGAACGTAATGGCTTGGGTCTATTTCTGAATTCTCTGTTCTGTTTTATTGATCTATATGACTATTCTTATGCCAGTTCCAGGCTGTTTGATTATAGTGGCTTTGTAGCATAACTTGATATCTGATACTGTGATTCCTCCAACTTTGTTCTTCTTTCTCAAGATTGCTGTAGCTATTCAGGGTCTGTTTTGGTTACATGTAAATTTTTGGAGTATTTGTTCTAGCTCTGTGAAATATGCCATTGGTATTATAATAAGGATTTCATTGATAATAAACAATCAAATTGAAAAATGGGCAAAGCACCTAAATAGACACTTCACCAAAGTGGACATACAGGTGGCCAAGAGACATATGAAAAAATGCTAAAAGTCACTAATCATCAGAAAGATGCAAATTAAAACAACAATGAGGTATCATCTCAAATTTGTCATAATGGCTATCATTAATAAATCAACAAATGACAAGTGCTGGCAAGGATATGGAGAAAAGGGAACCCTAATACACTGCTGGTGGGAATGTAGACTGGTGCAGCCACTATGGAAAACAGTATGGAGTTTTCCTCAAAAAATTAAAAATGGAATTGCCATTTGATGCAGTGATCCCACTTCTAGGAATATATCATAAGAAACCCAAAACACCAATCAGAAACAATACACCCTTATGTTCATTCAGCACAATCTGCAATAGCTAAGACCTGGAAACAGCCCAAGTGCCCATCAGTAAATGAGTGGATTAAAAAAAACTGTGGTACATATACACAATGGAATACTACACTGCTGTAAAAAAGAAGAAGCTCTTACTCTTTGAGACAGCATGGAGGAACCTGAAGAGTAGTATGCTAAGCAAAATAATACTTAATAATAAAGTCAGAGAAAGACAAGCATCACATGATCTTACATATGTGAAATCTAATGAACAAAATAAGCTGAGGAACAAAATACATCTAGAGACATAGAAGCATGGAACAGACTGTCAAATCTCAGAGGTAAGGTGGTGGTGGGGGAGAGATTAACCAAAAAACTTACATGCATGTATGCATAACCCATGAACACAGACAATAGTGTAGTGAAGGCCGGGGGAGGGGTACAGGGTGGTGAGATTAATGGGAAAAAAGGGGACATCTGTAATATTTTCAACAATAAAGATAAATTTAAAATAAATAAATAAAAGAAGTCTACAGTGTCTGTAAAGTAATTTGAAAAAAGTAGCCTCCAACTCATATCCTAATTTTCAAGTTGGATACTTACAATCTTAGTCCATACTTTGCCTATTTTCTCCAAGCACTCATTTTGTGTGTACTAAGGCTGACCCAGATGAAATTGCCAATAATTGATTGTTTTTGGACCCTCAAAAACAATAATTTAATATGGTCTGCACTAAGTCCTTGAGGGAGGCCACATTCCTCCTTTGCATTTTAAAAAATTATATATCTACCTCTAGTGCTTCCTAGTTGGTATATGCCATAAATTTTAGTTAAAAAACAAAAAAAAAACAACAAAAAAACAAAAACAACTCCACATCTCTAAATTAGGGTTGTCAGGAAGCAAATGGAGGGTGTGGTGGTTATTGGTGAGGATGGCTGCTTAAGGCAAAGTCAAACAACAGTTTCTATTGCCTAAAAATTTCAGAGAACCAAAATGTTATTGAACCAGATTGTTGATATCCAGGGTCAAAAATATAATACCAAACTAATAATATATTTATGAGGACCAGCACTAAGTGAATAAGAAATATAAAGGCAAAATTAAAGCTAACTAAAAAAATTTAAAAGGGCAAATCCCTTAAGTTAAAGCAATCAAACCCACAATCATGAATATTTTAATATAGATAAAACATATTTGAAAATTAAGTTTTACTGAGAACCCCAAAGAAAGGCAATTCTTTTGGTTTTATTTTGTTTAAAAAAATATATTTTATTAATTATAGAGAAGAAGGAAGAGGGAGAGAGAGGTAGAAACATCAATGATGAGAGGGAATCACTGATTGGCTGCCTCCTGCACTCCCTCCACTGGGGACCAAGCCCTCAACCCAGGCACGTGGGACTGTTCAGTTCACAGGCCAATGCTCTATCCATTGAGCCAAACCAGCTAGGGCTCTTTTGGTTTTAATAATTTAAAGGTTATTTATCTTCTCCGTGTCCCTTTTAATATAACTTTCTTGGTGTGTTGGATCAGTGCCCTGCTTGTAAATCTACCTTTGGCCTAAGCTATATTATTGAAAACAGGTTGTCTTCCATTTCTAGTATTGACAAGTCTAAGGAATAACGCTGGCTATCTTCCTAAATTTCTCTATGTGCTCTTCTTACCTACATGTTAGAACTAAATAATAATCGATGACATACCACAAATATATATGTGGCAAGTCTGCTCATGTTACTCCATAACATTAGCTAAAGTCAGTTTAGTCTAGAATTATGGAGATGTAAAAAGCCTGGAGAAGAATTCTGTAGCTCAACACATAAAAGGGAAGAAATTCAAGTTCTCAAGAAGTCATGCAAATTGTACCCAGTCCAATCCAGCCAGGGTGGCTCAGTGGTTGAGCATTGACCTATGATCCAGGAGGTAACGGTTTGATTCCAGTCAGAGCACACGCATTGAGTTGAGGGCTCAATACCTGGTAGGGGGCGTGCAGGAGGCAGCCGACAGATGTTCCTCTTTCATCGATGTTTCTATCTCCCTTTCCCTTCCCCTCTTTATAAAATCAATAAAAACATATTTTAAAAAATTATCCCAATTCCTACTGTTGAGAGTGACAGAAATGAAAAGAGAATTCTGGTTTCCAAACTACTAGCATGATATCTTTTCAAGTAAAATGCAACAGGTTCTAACATTGGAAACTTAGAGAGAGAGAGAGAGAGAGAGGAGAGAGAGAGAGAGAGAGAGAGAGAGAGAGAGAGAGAGAGAGAGAGAGAGAGAGAGAGAGAGAGAGAGAGAGAGAGAGAGAGGAGAGAGAGGAGAAAGAAAAAGAAAGAGAGAGAGGGGGGAATGAATCATGAAGGAAAGACTGCATTTTGGAAACTATTTTAAGCAAAAGTTTCTGTTAAAAACCAAATTACAAAGGGAGCACCAATGTTTTGCAGAACACTGAACAAGAGGTTACTGAGTCTATTGCAACTCTCAAGTGGCATCTCTGGATTAAATTTCTCAGGGAAACTGTATAGGGTTAGGAAGTCCCACAGCACTATGACCAGACATCTTGATGATCACATTGAGGAACTTAGATGGTCAAAATATTTGTTGAATGAATTTTGAATGAATGAATGCAGTGTGGATGAATGTGTTCTCCCAACTATTGAACCCCACACTCCAGCACTGCAAAAGAGTAAACAATTTCCTCACTTGCCTTGGCAATGGAATTTACTTCGACTCTGCTGTCGGTCCCCAAATAAATAGCCATTAGTTCCTTCGAGAATCCTGAAAGGTTACTAAACTAAACCACAGAACCACCAAATTACAGACAACATATTGCAAGTTTTAAAATCACAAATGTTATTAGTAGGGAACTTCATCCATAATTTCTTCTAAAGGAAATGATGATCACATAGATTAAACAGGACCAAAGAGAATAACACTTCAAACTGACAGCAGCCAATTGGAGTAAATCTGCAGGAACACTAAGTGATCAATTTGTCTGAAACTCCGACAGTCACCCAGCATTTCAAAGCTCTCTCAGGTCAGTCAGGAACTGCAAGGCTATTCCAACCCAGACCATGAACCAACTGACACACCACAGGAAACAGGCCAGTCTTTCAGGAGAATGTTGAAACAAGTTTATATAAAGCACAGTTGAATTTTTCAAATCAATTTAAGCTTCTTCCTCCAATCTAGAATCCTTTTTTTTTTTCCTAACATCAAAAGCATCAGATTTTAGTGACTTAAAAGAAAGCGCTCTCTCTAGGTTTTTCACACTTGAATATTTTCACAGTCAAACAAAGAAATGCCGAGGAACATGAAAGCTCCGCCTCCCCAATCACAACTGACTTGAAACTTGATAGGAATTCAAAGCCTGAAATGCCACCATCAGCTTAATTACAGTCGACTTAAGCAACTCCTTTCTTTTGAGTGAACAGTCCAGATTAACTGGGATTATATCACGAACTATTTAAACCAGTATTACGAAGCCCTGAAAAAATACTTTTAAAAATTTCAATAAAATAAATGTGAAATTTCTTACTGCGTTTGGACTGAATGTATTTGAATACTTCTTTCACTGGTTGGTCTGATCGGTGGACCAACCTTAAATGAAGAAGTCACTTGGTGTTTACATTTTAAGTCTAATTAATGCCAAAACAAATTTGCATTCCTTGACTTCTTTACCTGTGGCACACTCCCTAAATAGCACAGAACTGAAACAATATTTACCTATCCACTTCATGCTCAAAATGTTCACACTATAAATCCAGAGTCAATACTCCATTAAAGGAATCATCAAGAGTATAAAACCATTCATAAAGTGTTGATTTCTGGTATGATTAGTCTTTCTCACTTGCTCTAATCTTTATTTTCAGAAGAAAAAATTTGCTAAAAATGGCACAAATGTGTCCTAGATCAAGTGTCCATGTAATCAGCCATGTCTGACAGGGAAAGGAGGTGCTATAAGTAATGAGGCCAGGACCACAGGTGCAAACTGGGCTGCCTCAGGGAGACCAGGCATGTGGGTACTGTATGCCTCAGAATCCAAGAGAGGGCCCACGTTTTCATTCCTGGCCTTCTGAGGGTCGTGGAAAGACCCCTAGTAAAGAGGGCCTTTTCGGTCCAAGTCTTGGGTGCCATGTTCTATCTGCTCTCCACGGCATTGCATCCGCTCACTTACCCGACCACCATGTCCTTGGGTCCAGCCGTCACGGTGCAGATCCCGTCCTCGCAGTGCTTCCCCACCAGGCTGTGTGCATGCAGGTGGATGCTCTTTCCATTTGTGACCAGCTGGACAATAACCTTTGCAGGTCCCATATAGTTGCAGATCTACGTAAGAAGCACATTTTAAAAGTGAGTGCATCAGATGAGTGGATTAAAAAACTGTAGTGCATATACACAATGGAATACTACGCTGCTGCGGTAAAAAAGAAGGAATTCTTACTATTTGCAACAGCATGGATGGAACTGGAGATCATTATGCTAAGTGAAATAAGCCAGTCAGAGAAAGATAAATACCACATGATGTCACTCGTTTGTGGAATATAATGAACAACATAAACTGATAAACAGGACAGATTCAGAGACAGAGAAGCATCGATCGGACTGTCAAACCTCAGAGGAAAGGTAGGGGAGGGTTGGGGTGAGGGGGAGAGATCAACCAAAGGATTTGTATGCATGCATATAAGCCTAACCAATGGACATGAACACGGGAGGGAGGGGGGAGAGGCATGAGAGGAGGAGGAATGAGGATGCATATGTAATACCTTAATCAATAAAGAAATTAAAAAAACAAGCCAGATTCTAAAACAAACAAATAAACAAACAAACAAAAAACAACAGACCAGATTTCTTGAAAAAAATTAAAAAATAAAAGTGAGTGTATCTGACTCTATTGCAGTATAGAAAATGCTTAGGACAAGCCAGTAAGTATAAAAAATAGACTCTGTTTAAAAAAATATGTGATGAACAAATGATAGGATGGAAATACATAAAAATGCTAATGGTGGTGGTTTTGTGTGTGTGGGATCTACTGTTTGGTAGCAGACCAAATATAATACAGTCCGTACTGTTGAAGTTGGAACAGCGCATCTTTAGGATGCTGTGTAGCCACGAAGCACCCTCTTCCTACTAACCAAGAATACATTTTCATGTGCACTTCATCACAATTTTCAGTCACGAAAGCTGTATAAAAGATCTGTCAGAAGGGACTGGGATTGATGGAGAATGGAAATCAAGGTAAGGAGTGATTTGAGCAGGCGCAGTACATCCTGTGATTCTGCCATGAGACAGGCCGGAGAGTCTTACCAGAGACCTGGCTCTGAAGGCTGTCAATGGGCACCCCAGCTCACAGACCAGGGTTGCAGTGATTGGTTAGGAAACTTGAGCCTGGCATTCTGTGCTATGAGCTCTAAGAACTGAGTTACAGATGCCCAGATCATACGTAGTACTTTAATTCAAGTAAGTGCGCTTCCAAGGTGCAAATCCTTATATCTGACACTGATTGTGCTCTTATTTCATAAATCAGGTTTTCCCATTGAAGGTAATTTATCTTTTTTATTGTTAAACCATGAAAGTGATAATTCCACTAAAAAGGAAATAGCAAGGGGATGGTTATATTTTAAGCAAAGGGAGGTTAGACAACCTTTCTCCTCTAGTTGGTCCTCAGACCTAGAGCAGACCACAAGTTCCTTCTTTGAGAGAGTCCCAACACTAAACTCACATTAACAGAAAAGACTAATGGCTTTAGTTTTTACTTTCCCAAATCCTATGAATCAGAATCCTGTCACAAATGCAGCCAAACTGTTGGAAATACATTGTAACTCCCCAAAGGGTGACCAGCCATCTCAGTTTGCCCAGAACTGAGAGGGTTTCCTGGAACACAGGACTTTCAGAGCTAAGAGTTGGTCATCCTGTCTCTGAAACCCACACTGCCTCTTTTCGAGGAAGTGCATGACCTAAATCCAGGGTCTCTCAGCTCTGCAATCATTAGAAATACTTTAATCTGCACAAGCAGCCTTTAGCTCAGGTGCGGAAAGAGTGAACAGGAATCCCATCTGGTGAATTTAAGGAAGAACCGACATTTGCCAATAAAATTTATTGGAAACAGGCTTTCAACCAATTTGCTTCTACTACGGTAGCATATCACCAAACAGATGCAGATTTCCTTGATGCAGGGTTTCATTAGGATTTTTTAGCATGGATCCCCCTCCACACCCCACCTCCCCGCCCCAATCCAATCTCTCAATGCAAGAATTGAGAAGTTGATATGAGCTGGGATTATTCCCCTGGAGGTTTTGGGGGAGAGACGACCCTCTAACCAACAGTTTGGCTCCACTGAAAACCTTAGGGCTTCTCTGCCTGAACCTTGACTAAGAGCTGCGGCAAGAGTTTGCTTCCAAATCCTCTAACAAGCCTTCCCAAGGCCACCTGTGGGTGTGGCCTCCCATCCTCATAGAGCTAAGCTAATCACAAAAAAATATTTAGGATTAAGTCAGGTTTTGACCACCTCAAAGCACAAATAATTTCTTAAACAGGCATAGCATTTAAAAAGCCCTCTGGGCATAACACTAGTTATAAACTTAATGCTTTACCTTTTACAACAGGCAGAGAGCCTTTGCCCCTCAGGACAGGACAGGGGATGGAAAGTACTGGGCTTGCTCCAAAGTTGGCTGTTGTCCCTACATACTCTCTGGATCGCTGAGTCTTGCGTTTGGTGCTGACATCTGAAGTTGGTCTTTGTTATGAGGACACACTCCACAGGGGCTTCCTCAGCGGTAAGTGAACAGTGGAAGCAGCGCTAGATAGACCATGTAATCCTACTTTTGAAGTGCACGAAGCACAGAAATGCAGCAGTGTAAGGCATGGCGGAATGCTTCACTTGGGAGAAATCAGGCAGGCCTTCCACCGGAGCAGGACAACAGGAGGAATCCAGTGATGGAAGCCCAACCACTCTGGATATCTGGGCCCTTCAATGTCACCACTGGGAAGGAATCAGTCAGTGAAGGGAAGAGGTGGGAGGTGTCCCCCCAAAGTACTCACATCTTTTTCTTTCTATGACCTCAGGATGAAAGGGAGGCAAGAATGAGGAACTGGGTAGTCTCTGAGGAAAGGCACCTGAAAAATCTGGCGATGACTAACGTGCTGAGCCATGTGAAAGAGCTCAGGTCCGCATGGCATCATCTGGTTTTTACACAGACCACAGAGCAAGGACAGGGAGGCCCCTGGGTTTTGCGGACTTTCCAAAATACTGACTGAGAGAAGAAAGCTGAAGTGTGAGGCAGAGAACACATGATACTATTTTGAGGTTATATGGTGAACTGGGATTCTAACATTATATTTAGATGATCTCAAATATCTAACAAGGGAGAGGGAGGGTGTGATGTACTTTATAAAATGCCAGGATAGCTGAGAGCTCTTTGCAGTTGATTCGGAAATTCCTTTGTTTTATGGAGAATGTGGGTACTTTTAGTCAGCTTCCCTCTTACTTTTTTGAATAACAGTTCCCTTGGAAGTTAAGTTTATGGAAAGCAACTGCATCTTCCAGAAAGGTGGAATCATTTTTGAAAGAGTCTGAACATAGCAGGCTCTTAATTAAACACAAATGGCTCAAGCACAAGGTCAGTTTTTAGTTACGGACAAAGAGACACAGATGACAACTTGAGTAATCAGCTATCAAGGGGGCATTGTAAGCATAAGTACTTGAGGGGCAGACGCTGGGTTTAAGTACAGGTCTATCATTTACTAGCTGCGGCCTTGGGCTGTGTTCATTCCTCCTCTGTAAAATGGGGATAAGAGCAGGACCTTACAGGTTTGTTGTGAGGATTAAATATGTTAATGTGTGTAAAGTCTTTGGAACATTGAGCAGTAAGTAACATTAGTACACAAGTGTTACCCATTACCTTTTTTTTTTTTTACTACTATATTGTACTTCTCTACCCAGAGATCTGTAAATAGTACAACTGCCCTGAGATGATTTTTTTTTTTTAATCATGTCTAAAGGTGGGTAGTTAATATAAACGACCCCTAGGATAAATCTTTTTTTCCAGAGTGTCATATTTTACTGGGATTCGTTAATTTTCTAGTAATAATTATGTTACTATAGTAACAGCTGCCCTTCTTGGGGGCGCTCAGGATTCTGTGGCTTCCTTGATGAACTAAACTTTTCTTCCAGGAGCTTCATGACTCAATTATCTCCTGATGACCACAGGTTAGATCTGCTTTTTGAGTAAGAAGTAGAAACCAAGGTCTCAGATAATACCGAACTTAGTCAAATCACCTACTTTTATTTAAAACAAGTCTGCCACGCTCTGGCTAAGTACATGAGTAAGAGAAGTAGTCTAGAATTTTCTGGGAATCAGAATTTGAAGAGGCTGGTTTGCTTGCTGAGTGAATGTGACCCTATCACTCTGGCAGAATGTAGAGTCAGCATGAAGGTAAGACGTGACACATGAAGTAGTACTTTTTCTGCGCAGTTTTCTTCATGAAGTGACGAAGGTGATGGTAATTAAAGAGGAGGAAGAAGACAAAAGCAATGTGTTAAATTCCAAGAGCTCAGAGGCCAGGCTCTGGGCTCTAATCCCTCTGCTGCAATTATTAGCTGGGTCAACAGGCAAAGATAGTTAACATCTCTGGATATCAGTTTTTCCACCTCTGTGTGAAAGTAATAACACACTTGGTTTCATAGGGTTGTTTTGAAGGATTAAATGAGCTGATACAGTGCTTGGAAATTAATGGGATTAGCAATCTCAAATATCAATTCTCCTGTCCTCACTGATAACCAAAAATGTGTCCATTTATTCAATGATTATTTATTAAGCCCCTGTATGTTTCATGCCCTGCAGTAAGTCAGGGAATGAAGGGATACAGAGTGAGGGAAATATAGACACAGCCCCTGTTTTTTGGAGAATTAAAGAGTAGGACCAACAATAATCAGAGAATCTCACCAAATTAATGCCAATGCGTAACTGAAGCGCTGACAAAGGACAGACACACTGTGGGGATGTGACTGGGTCAGGAAGTCTGAGAAAACCTCCTGAAGGAGCAATGAGGGCTGAGCTCTGGAAGAACAGGATTGGAAGGAGGGAAGAGGTGCGTAGGAGGGGCTTGGGAACAGCATTCGGCCAGGAAGAGCAGCACGTGCAAAGGCTCTGTGGTAAGTCTGCTTATTCATCATACTCGCCACCACTTCTCAGTTTCCTTCAGTGGTTCCTACCCCTGGGGGTGTCCCTTCCTTCTCTTTTCTACCTAGAACCACCCACTTTGCAAGGGTAAGACCTAATTCTCAGTCTTCCATGACACGCTCCTCCCCACTTGAGTCCACAAAACCCCACTTCTGTCCCTTTCTTCTGGGACTCTCATTAGAGCAGGACAGGAAAACTACAGGCAGCCTACTGCGACGAGAAGATGATGAAACCAGGTGGCAGCCACAGGGTTCCTGCCTTACCTCCCTGGCTTGTTAAATCCCCAGAGTGCACACATCTGGCTGTCCTGACTCACTGTTTTTATGGAAGGAAAAGGGACCATGTTAACTCAGCCAGTGTTCACATCAGCCCTGTGGACGTCTGTAGTGGTACCCCATTCCACAGCCAAGGCACATGAAAACCAAGTGAACCGCCATCTTTCCTACAACCGGAGTGAGTGGGTGGCCCTTTAAACTCGGGTCTGTCCACCTCCAAAGCCCATTCACATTTTGTATCATACTGGGTAGCACTTGGCTTGATCCCTTTTATTCCCCTCTGTCCAGTCTGCCCAATGATTTGTCGTTCTCCTTTGCCTAGCTGGCACAGTGTTGGTACCTGACAGCGATTCCTAGAAAACCTGTTTCCTGGGTCTTGCTGCTGTGTGTTGTGAGAAAGAGCCTCGGAGATTGCTGGGAAGTGGCAAAAGAACACCCTTTTAAGGGACTGTCCTTCATGAAAAGCATCGTGCCACAGACATTATCACACTGCACAGGGATGCTTCCCTGCCAGTCTGCACGTTAGAATAGAATAGGAATAAGGAGAGGGTGGGGAAGAGGAGAGTGCGAGGGGGAATGAGGAGGGAGAAGAAGAGGAAAGGAAAATAGAAGAAAGGAAAGAATGCTGTCATAACCTATTTTCTTTCAGTAACAAAGAAAACACCACAACAGTCAGATTTTATGGTTTCTCCTGTGTTGAGAGCCCAGGAAGTACGGAATAACTTTTATTAAGCAAGAGAGTACAGAACCATGTCTAACAGTTTGTGGCACAGAGCAGGAAGATGCTCAGTAAAGTTAATTCCTCCTCCTCCTCCTCCTCTCCCCCCTCCTCCTCCCCCCCTCTTCCTCCTCCCCCCCTCCTCCTCCTACTTCTCCTCCTCCTCCTCTTCCTCCCCCCTTTACCCCCCTCCTCTTCCTCTTCCTCTTTCTTCTTCTTCTAAGGCAGGGGATTTCAGGTTGAGCCAATCTGGGATCAACTCCCAGTTCTTTCTTTCTTTTTTTTAAAAAAACATATATTTTATTGATTTTTTTATAGAGAGGAAGAGAGAGGGATAGAAAGTTAGAAATATCGATGAGAGAGAAACATCAATCAGCTGCCTCCTGCACCCCCCCTCCCCCCCACCACCACTGGGGATGTGCCCGCAATCAAGGTACATGCCCTTGACTGGAATTGAACCTGGGATCCTTCAGTCCACAGGCCGACGCTCTATCCACTGAGCCAAACCAGTTTCGGCTCCCAGTTCTTTCTTTTTCCAGCCCAGGGGCCTCTCTGAACCTCACACCCCACATCTACAACATGGGCCAGCAACGTGACCTGGAGGCCTGCGGTGAGGCTGCACGGTGCCCGGCCCTCGGCGGGTCCCAACGAAGCAGCAGTTTCTTTCCTTCTGTTTTATGTATGAGGCAGCTGCTTCACCCCTGGCCTCTCAGCCACCCTGTGAGGTAGACAGTGCTGGCATGATCATCCCCAGGTCGCAGATAAGGAAACAGAAGTTCGGACAGATGAACAAGTGACGTGCACAAGGTCAGACAGCCATGACACAGAGGACCTTGGGATGGAAGCGTGGTGCTCCCAGCCAGGTGGCACGACCGGAGAACGCCTCTGAGACCCACTCACTGCTGACAGAGTGCTCCTGCATCTCTGGTGGCTCATTCCCGTTCTTCCACCTGGCCTAATACCCTTACTTCTTTGAAAGCTGTCAGGCTGGGATGAGAAGGGCAAACTGTGCCGTTAAATACAATAAAATGGGCTCAGAGGGTCTCATCAACTAGGCAACGAAGATAAATAAAATCTGTGTGCACGTATAACTCTGCTTTGACAGTTTGCGTTTTCTGTCATACTTGGACCTGGAATTACTTTTTTTTTGTTGTTGCTGTTGCTCTAATTTTCAGTTTCGTTACATAAAATATAGCTTTTTATAAATTACGCTTCTTCCAGAAAGTTGAGGACCACTGTTGGTACCTCCAAAAATTGCTGGGGACGTGGACCTCAGCAGGTGCCATTACCTCATTAATAAACTACAAATAAGTCCTTACCCTTTGCATGGCACAGTTATCCATGGTTGCTAAGGAACATGGGAATGAGTAGATAATTTATAACTTATGGAGGAGTCGTGCTATGCATATTTATTTATAAGCCACTTGTTCGGGATGCTTGGGTTTATGCTTAACAGAAAATAAAGTTTAAAATAGTGGAATTCTGGTACTATGTCTTTTCTACATCTCTTTCCCCCCATTACTGCACTATGCATATTCTCAATTTTTTTTTTTTCTGAACAAAGCATAAAATAGATATCTAGTCAGACCTCCAACAGACATCCCAAATTGAGCTTTTGTTCCTAACTATGTTTCCGCTGTGGCCTGTCCCACAGCCCCGAGTGATCCCGTTCCAGTCAGGTCATGCCAGTCTCCTTACTCTGCTCACTGTCCTCCCATTGAGGGATTAGGACAAGGGACTCATTATATTGTTCTGTGTCTCGATGACTAACATCTTCCATGATAAGAAGTTAAAGAAAAACAACTCCGCCCTAGCCGGTTTGGCTCAGTGGATAGAGCATTGGCCTGTGGACTGAAGGGTCCTGGGTTTGATTCCAGTCAAGGGCACATGCCTGGGTTGTGAGCTTGATCCCCAGTAGAAGGTGTGCAGGAGACAGCCGATCAATGATTCTCTCTCATCACTGATGCTTCTATCTCTTTCTCCCTCTTCCTTCCTCTCTGAAATCAATAAAAATATGTTTTAAAAAAAAGAAAGAAAAAAAGAAAAGAAAAACAACCCCAAACCCTCCAATGCTTTTTTTCCATCTTAAAAGCCAAAGTCTTGACCACAGTTTACAAGGCCCTGGGCGCTCTGGCCCCCCTTTTCCTCTTCGATTTTGTTCCTTGCTAATCCCATGCAGCCACACTGGCCTCCAGCTGCTCTGCTCAGCTCCCACCTGAAGGCTTCAGCGTTTGGCCTGTCCTCTGCCTAACAGCCTCTTTCCCTGGATGTCTGCATGTTCTCTAACCTCCTCTTGGCTTGGCAGGAATGCCATTCTCTCAGGGAGGGTTGCACCGATCACCCACTCCTGGCTTACCTTCCACCCCTCCCACGCTCCAATCCCCGCTCCTCTGCCCTTTCCCCTGCTTTATTTTTCTCCCTGTGTTCATTACTGCTTAACACTCCACCTTTTACTAATGTCGGTTGTTCCCTATCTTCCCCAGGAGAAGAGGGGCTCTAGAGAGTGGGGACACCGATTTCTCCCCTGTTTTATCCCCAGTGCTTGCAGTATTTGCCTTATTGTGGGCATTCCATAATTAGTTATTTAGTGAAGGTGTGATTAAACAACCAAGTCATGATTAAAACGTTACGCATGGAAGGCAATTTTTCAAAAGAGCTGTGTTAGGTAGGGGGTAGAAATAAGGTAACTATATTCATTCTTTTGTTATTTTGTCTTTTTTTTTTTTTTTTTTTTTTTAAAGGCTAGATCCTAGTGTAGACTCTCAGTAGGCTACTTAAATTAGGATGTGATTTTATATACCTGAGCAGAACATTAGCCTAAGTTGGCAGACAGTGTCTGGGTGGGGGGGCTCTGAGGGGTAGGCATTGCGGCAGCTGTGAGAAAGTGAAGGGAAGGTGACCCTTGGAAAACCAAGGTAGCAACTCTCCTCTCAAAGTCCAAGACACCCCCTGTCTTTTCCTCTTCCCACCCTGCTGCTGTTGCCCAAAAGGCATTCTCCCACTGCACTGAAGTCTCAGTGCCTCACTCAAACATTTTCTCCATTCCTTGCCTTATTATCGCCCTCAGGGGACCTGGGATTTACATTTCTGATTCACCCCAATTTCACAGTTCCTCAAACCAGGGGCACTTCCTCTGAGCTCACTCTGGTGACTGACAGAAATGCCCCCTCCTCACCACCCCCTCTCCCCCAACCCCCGCTGCAGGACCTTATCAGAAGTAGCCAGGGGTACACCTCGAAGATCTCAAACTGCCTGCCAAGCCCCTTGCAACAAAGAGCACAGCCTCTGCAGTCAGACCTGCCCTGAATCCCGGCTCCTCCCACTGCTAGCTGTGTGCTCCTGGGCACATCGCTTCGCTTTTCTGACTTGTTTCCCACCTGCAGAACGTGAATACAACTACACACTCGTCCAATTTTCATGAGGATTAAGAGAGATAATTTCAAGTGTCTAGTACAGTTCTTGATACAGAGCAGGTTCAAAACAAATGACTGTGCTTCTTGTCTCTTCACGCCTTAAGCACATATTTGTAATTGAGATTCCTTCTGACTTTAATGAGAAGACGGAAACCATTGCATGCGAGTCTCTTCAATTGCTTTTCTGCTTACTGTTATCCAGGCTCAAAATGTCCCTATTTTATCAGATATCCTTTCCTCATTCAGAGAAATGGGGCGTTGTTCCCTTTTCCATGGCTAACTACTCTGGTCTGGCCCTTAATGCCATACTTGTGCCAGACATCTTAGAATTACCCTCCTCTTGCCCCAAATCCCTTCTCTTTAGTCCACAAAGCACTTACACTCTTCTCTCTTACTCTAAACCCATGGTTGGCAAACTGTGGCTCACGAGCCACATGCGGCTCTTTGGCCCTTGAGTGTGGCTCTTCCATAAAATACCACGGCCTGGGCAAGTCTATTTTGAAGAAGTGGCGTTAGAAGAAGTTTAAGTTTAAAAATTTTGGCTCTCAAAAGAACTTTAATGGTTGTACTGTTGATATTTGGCTCTGTTGACTAGTGAGTTTGCCAACCACTGCTCTAAACAATCCCTTTCCTAATAATGATGATGGCAACTGTAATGGTTAGCATTTATTTGTGGGCCGGGCACTACACCAAAACCTACAGAACCATTCTTTCACTCAATTTCCTGTAGAACCTAATGAGAAAGGTTCTTAACAGATACACCTGCTTGAGTGCCATTCTTTTTGTCCTTACTAAGTATGCATGAAGAGCCCTAATCACCGATGCTGAAACTCCTACTTAATCCACATCCCTTTGCAAAGCAGCTAATTCCCTTAATCCTCAAATGGAATAAAATGCTCAAAGGTGTTGTTGACTCCATGTTTCCAAAACTACTAGACATTTCTTATTCTTCACCTTAATCTCTCTGGGACCTGTTTCCATTTCCTCCTCATAGCTCTCCCCTGACACTTCCCTGGACACTCCCAAAAAGACACCCTTCTTCCTCAGAGAGTTTTGTCAGACATCCATTTGGTTCATTTCTAATCTTCACCATGATCGCTCTCTTGACACTCTTATTTAGTCTCCAAGATTTAACTATCGACTCCATTCAGATGCTCCTTAATTTAACCCTCATGCACTAATTTCCTTTTAAGCATCTATAACACATCCAGCCGCTTTCAGGGATCTTCCTGTCCATAACATCTTTACAATTCACGTTGCCTAAGACTGAGCAAATTGCCTTCCAATCCCTATTCAATGGAGCACCATCTTCTAAGCCAGTGTTTCCTAAAGTGTGGTACACGTACCCCCAGGGGTACGGGAAGAGTTTGGTGTGGGTACGCATTGCGCTGGAGTTTAGTGGGGATATGCACTGCACTGTGCTTAGCTGTGCCTAATTTCTATGTTTTCATGAGTACGAGGGGTACTCAGTGTTACGAAAATTATAGAAGGGATACACATATGTCAAAAGTTTGGGAAACACTGTTAAGCAATTGCACCCAAATCCTCCTTTCATCTTGGAGTCCTCTGCTGTCTTCTATGTGTCATCAGTTGCCAAATATCTGCCAGGTGGCACCCCTGCCCTCCTACCTTGAAATATGTCCCTTCCCTCCATTCTCATTGCCTTAGTTTATCGATTTCAGCCCAAACTCTGAGAGTAACTCATGAAGAATCCCTGCAATTCTTTAAACTGGTCATGTGACAGGGTCCACCTCACGAATCTAACTATGAGGGATGACCTGAGGAGTTTCTGAAAAGTCCTAGGAAAAGGTGAGTACATGAAGCCAACTAACGTGAATTCTACTAACTCCGTGGCTTAAAATCACAGTTAGAAACCTGGCACTATTTTTATTTATGAGTATTATTATTATTTTTGAAGCAATTGTACTTCTTTAGGTTTTTTTCAATAAGACAGACTGGTGCAGAGATGCTAAAACAGGTTTAATTTTTATAAATTCAATCCAAAAGTAAAATTTAACTCTGACATGTAGTTTGCCGTTGTGCTGGGGCTTGGCCAAGGTGATAAGGTAGATGGAAAACAACCATCAAAGGTTGGTTCCAGAGATCCAAGATTTATACTCACCTCTTCCCAGAAACAAACTGGAATTACAACAAAATTATAGAGCAATCAATTTGAATAACCAATTGAAGACTAGATGAAGAGAAGTTTCATAACCAAGGATTTACAGAAGAAGCCATAAGGAGACTGGTAGGAAGGGCAGAGAGACATGAAAAGGGCTGGTCCCACTCGCATGGGCAAGGACTGAAATTCTGGAAGGATATCTCAGCCACAAAGGTTCCCCTTGAGAAGCCTAAAGTCTTAATCCCAATCCAGGCTCCCTACCCCAGAGCACCATAGCCAGGGAAAGGCACCCATATGTCTGGGTGACAAAACCAGCAGGGATTCTGTCCTCCAGGGAGAGATAGGAGTCTGCTAGAGCCACAGACACCCTCATGAAGGGCTCATACACAAAATCTCACTCATAGTTTGTGGACTCTGGTGGAGGGAGGGCAGAGCGGACTAGAGTGCATAAAGAGGCACTAGAGTTTGTGGCTCTGGGGAGAGAGCATCAGCCCAGGGGAAAGCAATAGCTTCAGCTTCTGGCCTCTCTGTAGACTCAGCCTGCAGAGCTTGCATTCTCCTGAGGTGTCAGCTGCCTGAACCTGGGCTTAGAATTCCGGTGAGAATCAGAGGGTGACAGTGACTGAGTTGTGTGGCTTTGGGGAGGAGGTCATTCCCCCTCCCCCTTTCCTATATACCTGACTGGAGCCTTCCCCTCACAAGAGATTGGTTACCCCAATTCTCCGGGACCCCAGTGGCCCCACCCTCTCAACTCCTGGTGGCTTCACAGTGCCAAGGTCTGGGAAGAATCCAGGACAAACTGAGTTTTGTGGCTCAGGGATGGGGCCCACTGTCCCCTCCTCTTCCCTAAGCTCCACCAGATACCTCCCCTTTATGGGGAATCCACGAACCCCATCCTCACTACTCTCAGCAGCCCCACCCTGTTGAGATCAGGCTCCTGGCAGAATCTGAAACAGACTGAGTAGTGTGGCTCTACAGTGGAGGCTATTTTCCCCTCACACAGCTGAGCAGTGCAAAGCCCTCCTTCACACGGCCAAATCTTGGTCTGTTTGGGCCTGATAAATTCTGCTGGCCTCACCCTGATGATTCCCTGAGGTCATGTCCTAAAGGTGTATGAACACCCAGTTGGTGGCGGCTAGACTTGATATATGCTGGGATATTCACTGAGTGGCCTCAGACTCAGCACTGGCACTGAGTTTGAACCTGTATCCATCTGGTGAACACTAATCACCCTACCTGGTGACTCACTCAGAACCTACCTCATGCAACTTGCATACCGCCAGAGGCTAGTTCAGTGACTGAGCCTAACAGGCAGCCAACAGGCAAAGGCAGATCTCGGGGTTCCTTGGGATTTTGATGACCTGCTTCCGGGCCTGTGCTGTAAAAGCTCACCATGTGCACAGCTGGGTCATTCCCACACACATCTAGGCCCAGCAGAGGAAGCCACAAACTGTGGATCACTTTGTTACTCTAAACAGGTTTCCCAGGGCCAGTCACAGGCAGCATCTGACATTGGTTGGACTGCACAGAGTCCCTCCCAAGAGACTCAAGAACCAACACATTCCATGGCCAGCTTCAGACAGCATCAGAGCAGGATTCGATTAGTTTCACAAGCCGTGTATCTAAAGGAAGATATTGGCAGGCACCAGACCCTACTAAGGCGAATTCCACTTTGTGTGGTCAGCATATGCACAGCAGCTCAAACACTGAGGTATGGCTTGTTCCTCACAGCCAGCCAGTCTGCAGGTCAACCCAGGCACAAACAGGCCAATATAAATCAAGACTCAAATACAACAGCAGTGCCCACACAAACCATATAAGGGATATTCCTGGAGCACCCAGCTCAGGTAATCAAGAAGACTACACTACTGAGTCCCACAGGACATCTAATTTATAAGGCCACTCTACCAAGACTGGAAGTCATAGCAGATCTACATATGACTTATAAATTTATAAATACATAGACACGAAGTAGCAGTCAAAAAATGGAGACAAATGAGAGAATAGGAGAAATCTTAAAAAAGAAAGAAAGAAAAAAAAAAAGAGCCAAATGAAATAGAGATAAGAAATCTATCAGATATAGAGTTCAAAAAAAAAATTATTATAAGGATGCTCAAGGAAGTTACTGAGAACTTCAACAAAGAGAAAGCAAGCATTAAAAAAGGGCATAGAAACCATAATATCTGAAATGAAGAATACACTGAAAGAAATAAACAGTGGGTTGGATAAAGTAGTGGGTCAAAGCTGAAATTTGAAAGACAAGGTAGCAGAAAAACTTAATCAGAGCAGCAAAATGAAAAAAAAAATTTAAAAACATGAGGATAGTTTAAGGGACCTTTGGGACAACATGAAGCATAACAACATCCACCTTATGGAAGTTCCAGAAAGGATTGAGAACCTATTTGAAAAAATGACTAAAAACCTCCTTAACCTGATGATAGAAAAATATATACAAGTCCAGGAAATGCAAGAGTTCAAAAAAAAAAAAAAAAAAAAATGAACCCAAAGGGGCCCACACCAAGACACATTATAATTAAAATGGCAAAGGTTAAAGACAAAGAGAGAACCTTAAAAGCAGCAAGAAAAAGTCAGTTATCTACAAAGGAGCTCCCATAAGACTGTCAGCTAATTTCTCAATAGAAACATTTTAGGTTGGAAGGACTGGCATGAAATATTTAAAGTCATGAAAATAAATGACTTACTACCATGACTACTTTACATAGCAAAGCTACTATTTTAAATTGAAGGAGAAATAAAGAGCTTCCCAGACAACCAGGCAAGAAAAAGTAAAGAAGTTTGTTACCACCAAACCAGTATTACAAGAAATGTAAAAGGCCTGCCTTGGGGAGGAAGCAGAGAAGAAGGAGGAGGAGGAAGAGAAGGAAGAAGAGGAGGAGAAGGAGGGCAGAGAAACACAGTTAAAATAATGAAATGGCAACAATTACATACCTATCAATGGATAGAAAAAGATATTTAATGCTAACAGAAATGAAAAAAACAACACAATGGTAGAATACTTACATCTGACAAAATAGACTTTAAAACAAAGCTATAGTAAGAGACAAAGAAATAAACTACATAATGATAAAGGATTTAATCAAACAATAGAATATAACACTTGTAAACATTTATGCACCCAACATAAGAGAACCTAAGTATGAAAAGCAAACCTTGATGGACATAAAGAGAGAGACTGATAGTAATACAGTCATGGTAGGGGGTTACAGAAAATAAACAAAGAAGTGGTGACCTTAAATGACACACTAAATCAAATGGATTTAATTGGTATGTTCTGAGCATTTCATTCTAGAGCATAGAATATACATACTTTTCAAGTGCACATGGAACATTTTCAAGGATAGACCACATGTTAGGACACAAAATAAATCTCAATAAATTTAAGAATATTGAACTCATATCAAACATCTTCTCTGACCATAATATAGGAATGATAGGAATCAATCACAAGAAAAAAAAAAACCTGAAAAAAACACAAACACATAGGCTAAAGTAACATGTTACTAAAAAAAAAATACATAGGCTAACGTAACATGTTACTAAACAATGAGAGGGTTAACAGTGAAATCTGGGAAGAAATCAAAAGATACTTTGAAACAAATGAAAATGAGAACATAACCACCCAAATTCAATAGGAAACAGCAAAAGCAGTCCTGAGTGGGAAATTCATAGCATTACAGGTCTATTCACGAAACAAGAAAAATCTCAAATAATCAATCTAATTTTACACTTAAAGCAATAGAATAAGGAACAACAAACAAAACCCAAAGTGAGTAGAAGGAAGAAAATAACAAAGATGAAATAATTAAATAAAGTCTAAAAAAACAACAACAACAAAAGATCAATGAAACCAAGAGTTAAATCTTTGAAACAATAAACGAGATTAACAAACCTTAATCAGACTCATCAAGAAAAATAAACAGGACCCAAATAAAATAAGAAATGAAAGAGAAGTAACAACTGACTGCCCAGAAATACAAAGAATTGTAAGAAATATTATGAACAACTACACTGTTTCCCCGAAAATAAGACAGTGTCTTATATTAATTTTTTCTCCCAAAGTTGAGGTAGGTCTTATTTTCAGGGGATGTCTTATCTTTCCATGAGCGAGGTCTTATTTTCGGAGGATGTCTTATTTTCAGGGAAACACAGTATGTGCCAACAAATTAGTAAAAGGCGAAAGATTTATGCAATCTGAAGAGAAACCAGAGCACTGTGCCAACAAATTAGAAAATCTGGAAGAAATCAATGAATTCCTAGAAACATACAATCTTTCAAAATTGAATCAGGAAGAATCAAGAGATTCTGAAAAGACAGATTACAACTACTGAAATTGAAGTAGTAATAAAAAAAATTCCTAACAAACAAAATTCCTGGCCTGGATGGCTTCACAGCTGAATTTTACCAAACATTCAAAGAACTAACACCTATTGTTCTTAAATTATTTTTAAAAATTCAAGAGGACCAAACTTATTTAATGAGGCCAGAATTATTCTAATTTCAAAAATGGAAAAAGACACTACAAAGAAAGAAAACTATAGGCCAATATCCTTGATGAATATAAATGCAAAAATCCTCAACAAAATATTGGCAAACAGATCCTCTAATACATTAAAAAGATCATATACCACAATTAAGTGGGATTTATTTTAGGAATGCAAAGTTGGTACAATATCTGCAAATCAATAAATGTGATACATCACATAAAGTGAAGGATAAAAATCACATGATCATATCATAGGTGCAGAAGAAGCACTTGATTAAATTCAACTCCCATTTATGATAAAAACTCTCAGCAAACTGGGAACAGAGGGAACATACCTCAATATAATAAAGGCCATATATATCAAACCCATGGCCAACATTATATTCAATGGGGAAAAACTAAAAGCATTTCCCTTAAGATAAGGAACAAGACACTTTCACCACCTGTATTCAACAGAGTACTGGAAGACCTAGTCACAGCAATCAGACAAGAAGGAATAAAAAGTATCCAAATTAGAAATGAACAAGTAAAGCTGTATTTATTTGCAGTTGACATGATACTGTATTTTAATAAAGATTCCACCAAAAACCTACTGGAACTGATAAATGAATTCAGTAATACAGCAGAATACAAATAGATATATTCAGAAATCAGTTGCAATTTTTACATACCAATAATGAATTATCAGAAAGGGAATGTAAGAAAACAATCCCATTTCCAATTGCATAAAAAGTTACTAGGAATAAATTTAACCAGGCATGCAAAAGACCTGTACTTGGAAAATTATAAGACGCTGAAGAAGGAAAGTGAAGATAATACAAATAAGTGGAATAATATACTGTGTGCATGGATAGAAACTATTAACATCATTAAAATGTCCATACTACCCGAAGCAATCTATAGATTCAATGCAATTCCTATCAAATACCAATGGCATATTTCACATATCTAAAACAAATACTCCAAAAATTTATATGGAACCCCCAAAACCCTGAATAGTCTCAGCAATCTTGAAAAAGAAGGACAAAGTTGGAGGGATGACAATACCAGATATCAAGCTATACTACAAAGCCACTATAGTCAAAACAGCCTGGTACTGGCACAAGAACAGGCATAAGATCAATGGAACAGAACAGAGAACCTAGAAATCAACCCTAGCCATTATGCTCAATTAGTATTTGACAAAGGATGCAAGAACACACAATGGGTAAAGAGAGTCTATTTAATAAGTGGTGTTGGAAAAAATGGACAAATACCTACAAAACAATGAAACTAGATCACGTCTTATACCATACAAAGGAATAAACTCAACGTGAATTAATGATTTAAATGTTAGACTTGAAAGCATAAAAACCCTAGAAGAAAACATAGGCAGTAAAATCATAGACATTTCTTATAGCAGTATTTTTTCTGATATTGCCTCAGGCAGGATGGGGGAAAAAAGAAAAATAAACATATGGGACCACATCAAAAAAAATTTAACACAGCAAAGGAACCATCAACCAAATGAAAAGACAACCCACTGAATGGGAGAACATATTAGCCAAGGATACATCTGGAAGGGATAAATAACAACAATTTATAAAAACTTATAAAACTCAACACCAAAAAACCAAACAATCCAATTAAAGAATGGGAAAGGACCTGAATAGATACTTCTCCAAGGAGGACATACAGGTATCCCATAGATATGAAAAAATGCTCAACATCACTAATAAGAGAGTTGCAAATTAAAACCACAATGAGATATCACTTCACACCTGTCAGACTGTCTATCATCAAATCAACAAACAAGTACTGGCAAGGATATGAAGACAAGGGAACCCTTGTTCACTGTTGATAGGAATACAGATTGGTGTAGCCACTTGTGGAAAGCAGTATGATCTTACCTCAAACATAAAAATAAAAAATAGAACTGCCTTATCACCCAGCAATGCCACTTCTGAGAATATATCCCAAGAAACCTAAAACACTAATTCAAAAGAATTTATGCATCCCTATGTTCACTGCAACATTATTCACAATAGTCAAGATTTGGAAGCAGCCCATCAGTTGATGAATGGATAAAAAAGCAGCGGTAGTACATTTACACAATGGAATATTACTTGGCCATAAAAAGAAGGAAATCTTACCTTTTGCGACAGCATGGATGGATCTGGCAAGTATATTGCTAAGTGAAATAAGCCAGTCAGAGAAAGAGAAGTATCATATGACTTCACCTATATGTTGGCTCTAATGAAAAAAAATAAGCTAACAAACAAAATAGAAACAGTCTCATAGATACAGAGAACAGACTGACAGCCATCAGAGGGGAGGGGAGTTGGTAGGCTGGGTGAAAAAGATGACGGGATTAAGCAAAGAAAAAAGAACACTCATAGACACAAACAGTAATATGGTGATTATGAGAGGGAAAGGGGGGGAGGGGCTGTAGCACAGTGTAAACAGGAAGTGAATGGTGATGCAGATGATGTATGATAGAATTGTACACTGGAAACCTATGTAATAGGTTTATTATATTATATAATAGGTTTATTATATTATATAATAGGTTTATTAACCAGTGTCAGCCCAACAAATTCAATAATAATAATCTAAAAAGAGCTGGTTCCAGGTAAAACAGAAATGAGACTGGGAGAAGCAGAGGAGCTGCCTTTGCCTCGGGTGCTGTGCAATCTGGACAGTTGATCTCATTTGTCCTCCCACCTGGACTTTGCCCAGGCAGCTGTGCAGAAAGGCTTTTCCCAGCAGCACCCCAAGACAGACTTCTCCCTCCCACTAGAAAACAGTCTGAACTTCAAGTATTAATTTTCACCTCTCAGTCACTGAAAAATATCCCAGGTGTGCAAATTCAGGAAGGTTTACCCTACCCAAAGTTGTAATTTATTTTCAAGTATGATTCTAGGTTTGGAGAAAACAACACCATCTATAGCATTTGAAAAAAAATTGTACTGAATATAATTCTTAAATTTGTAGAAAAATGTGCTCCTGAAATCTGCAAATTTTCAAATTAGAACATCTGGGTTAATTTTTAGTGCTCCAGTAAATGGCGAGAGTTCTAGTCACCAGTTACTGCTATGATCTTGTGTTAGTCACCTAACCTGTTTAGGCCTCTCAATTCTTCATTTGCAGAATCACTAGACAGCATTTAACGAGTCTTCCAGCTCTAAAATTCTATGATTCCTAGTCATCAATATAGGACATATAGGACAACACCCAAAGATCGCACTTTACCAGGAAAACAAACAAACAAAAGTATAAAATCTCAGAATTTTTGAGTTGGAAGATACCTAATAGGTAAAGTTAATTTTTAAATTGTAAACATTTTACATTTCACCACAATTACATACTGAGAAAACATACAATCAACACTCAAATTACCTGTTGTAATGGGGCCTCTGATAGCATGAAAAATCAAAATTTAGAGACAAAGAAAACCTTTATGTTAGGCAAAGATTTCAACTTTTATCATTAAAACTAATATTAAGTACCCAAAGTGTTTATTCTCAGAAAATCCAAGGAGGGGCCTTCCCTGGGCTATTAAGCTCTTTACTGGGGATATGTCAGAAATGCTTCCATTACACAAGTGTGTGTGTGTGTGTGTGTGTGTGTGTGTGTGTGTGTGTGTCTGGGAGGGCAGGGAAAGAGGAGACAAAAAAATAAAGACAGAATGAGAAATTTTAATCTACAATGTTTAAAAAAAATCCTTACAAACTACATAAAAATAATTAGAAGAATCAGACCTCATGTAAGGTATGATTGAAGGTTGTCCAAAATAAAAAATATTAGGTTTCTGATTTATGTGTTCTTTCAAACATAAATTATTACTATGCTTTTTAACATTCTTTTAAATAGTTTAAAAATCTTTCAACATATTATTTTTGACCCAAACTTAATTTGAGATTAAGGATATCTTCTGCCTCTGTTATACTTAAATTTACTTGAGATTAAATGTCACTGATTTATTAGAAAGACAGTGCATGTTCATGGATTGGAAAATTCACATTGTTGAAATATTATGTAAAGCAAGACATAGATTCAACACAATCCTCATAAAAAGCTCAATGCCATTTGCCACAGAAATACAACAAAAAAAATCATCAAATTTGTATGGAACCACAAAAGACCCAAAAGAGCCAAAGCAATCCTGAGAAAAAGGACAAAGCCACGGTATCACACGCCCTGATTTCAAATTCTACTGCAAAGTTACAATAATAAAAACAGTATGGTATTGACAGAAAACCAGACACACAGACTGATGGAACAGAATTGAAAGCTCAGAAATAAATCCGCATCAATGGGCAAACTAATTTTCAATAAAGGAGCCAAATACATACAATTGAGAAAGGGGTCTCTTCAATAAATGTTGGAAAAACAACATGCAAAAGAATGAAATGAGAATGCTATCTAATGCCAGACACAAAATTAACTCAAAATGGATTAAAGAATTGAATATAAGACCTGAAACAATAACATACACAGAAGAAAATATATGCAACAAACTTAATAAACCTTGGTCTTAGAGGGATTTTTTGTGAACTTGACTCCAAAGGAAAGGGAGGTAAAAGCAAAAAGAAACGAATGGGACTACATCAAACTAAAAATCTTCTGCACAGCAAAAGAAATCATCAACAAAGAGGCAAACAAGTGGATGGGAGGAGATACTTGCCAATGATGCCTCTGATAAGGGGCTAATATCCAAAATATATAAAGAACTCATATAACTCAACAGAAACAACAAAAACAATTTGATTGGAAAAAAATGGGCAGAGGACCTCGAGAGATACCTTTCCAAGGAAAAAATAGAGATAGCCAACAGAAGCACAAAAAAGATGCTCAAATTTACTAGATATAAGGGAAATGCAAATTAAAAAACACAATGAAATACTACCTCACACTAGCTAGAACGGTTATTATCAATGAGAACAGAAACAAATGTTGTTGAGGATGTGTGGAAAAGTGTACCTTTGCACACTGCTGGGAATGTAAATTGGTGCAGCCACTATAGAAAACAGTATGGAGTTTCTTCACAAAATTAAGAATAGAGCTAACATATGACCCAGCAATCCCTTTTCTAGGTATCTATCTGAAAATTTTTAAAACAATTATTTGTAAAGACATATGTACCTCTATGTTCAATTATTCAAAATATCTAAGAAATAGAAACAACTTCATTGTCCTTCAGTGGATGACTGGATACAAAAAGAAGTGGTACATATATACAATGGAATATTACCCAGTCATTAAAAAGATGAATTATTGCTATTTGCAACAACATGAATGGGTCTTGAGACTATCATGCTAAGCGAAATAGGTCAGATGGAAAAGAATAAAAACCTTATAACTTCACTCATATTTGGGTAAAAAAGCAAAAAGCAATAAATGAACAAACAAAACAAACATATAAACAAACAAAAACATAAACACACTCATAGATACAGACAACAGAATGTGGTTACCAAAGGGGAAGAAGGTGGAGGAAGGATGGAGGTAAAGGGGATCAAATACATGGTGACAGAAGGAGACTAGACTTAGATGGTCAATACACAATAGAGTATACAGATGTATTATGATGTCATATACCTGAAATTTATAAAATGTTATTAACCAATGCTATCCCAATAAATTTAATAAAAATAATTTAAAATATAATAAATAAATAAATAAATAAATAAATAAATAAATGTAACAAGTTCTGTCTTCTTCACACCATACAATCATCCTCATGATATATTTTTCTTGCTCGGAAAACCTATTCTATCACTTCCACTGAAAGCCACTGGTTAGAGGTAATTAAATAATTTGGCTCCCAAAACTGAAAATATATAGAGACATCATTTTATGAAGCACGCAATTTTTACTATGATAAATACAGCTGCCTACACAAGAATTTGGACCACTTTGGAAAGAAAACAATTAACTGTTCCTTTCTTCAGAAGGAAAGTACATAAGATAAAGAATTTCAACTATTCTTCTGTGATTTCCTCTGGAAAACCCCTACTAAATTAGGAGAATTACGAGTAGAACTGGGAAATTTTCTTTGTCTGATTTCTTGTTGCCATTTGTTGGTTAATTTACATCCCAGACACTGATAGGGCAAAAGAGAAAACGAACCTAAGTGTCAGACTGAGGTTAACCAACATATTGTACCTTCTACATAGTATGATGTAAGCAAAAGGAGGAAGGGGGAAACACCAAAATTTCTTACACGCTCTAGGATAACATCAGCCAGCAATTTGGGGAAATGGCAGCACTTTTAACCTGCCCCCAAACCTTCAATGTTGTTCAGTCTGTGTAAAGAGACTAAAACTAAGTATATGAAACAAATCATAAACTGTGATGCTTGGATGGTGTGTTCTGCAAGTTGTTAATTTCTATTATTTTTAGGGACTTGCCAGAAAATTTTAACGGCCCTATACACAAATCTTGATTTTCCCCTTACTATGAAGTCACAGTTTATTAAGCAGAAAGTCTTTTTAAAGGCATAAACAAAAATCATTTACTGATCATAAAGGATCTTAACACATTAGTTTCCCTGCCCTGTGGTCTTCCAGTTCACTTTTAAACCAGTATCGTGACAGTGAACTTCACCCTGAGGCTATGCATTCCACCCTCAGGCAGCTGACAGCTCATACCTCTCCCTCCAGGGCCTTCCCCTCACTGCTCCTTATTTCAGCCTTTTGTGAAAGACAGGATATATCTTACCCTTCTTTCCCACGAAAGCCATAAGACAACCAAATTCTGCAGGCTATAAATATTCTCAGGCTCAATGACTATTCCCGTTTTGGGAGCATTTAAGTTCTGCTCTGAACATTCTACAAGTGCAATGTTCTAGGTTTAGATGGAATCAGGTTTCTAAACTGACAATCCAGGACACAATGTAAATCAAGGCTCTGACTGATCCATTTTGTGTTGGCTTCTATTTTCTGCAAAGGTGATGCCCCGCTGTGTGCACAGTATTCCTTATGTGGCTGTTCAACACAGATGGGAATGAAAGCACCACTCAGTCTTACACATGCACTTACATTGATGCAGCCTAATGTGTAATTACTTGTCTAGCAGTCACATTGCACTGCTGGCTCGTGTTGAGTTTATCATTAACTAAAACATCTAGATCGCTTGGCATGCTATCCCTCCCACCCAGAATGTGTTTTCTGGAAACATTCATCTCTTTTAAATATCACTGCTTAAGAATTTAGTCCTTTGCCACAGCTTTTAAAAATTAGTTTGAACTCAAATTATTTGTTATCTATCTCTTCATGTCACTGCAACTTTGGTAAGGCCTCTATGGAAGGCACTGATAAGATATACAGAAGTGGCTGGGGAGGAGAGATCCCTGGGGCTGGAAACATCCTTCCAGCCGACATCATCCACAGCATGAGAAATACTGTTAACTCCTGGAGTACCAAACCAGACATCTCCGCACCTCACTGTTTCACCATTCCAGAAACCCAAAGTAGACACTAAGGTGACTGAGATGGATACCCAGCTCTCCAGGCTCTTGTTTGGAAATACACCTATCAAATGCCATGATCATTTGTCACAGATAGAGGAGGTTGGGATTACCTCGCCAGGAGATGATCTCAAGTAAGAATGCATTTGCCCCTGCGTCTCCCCAACACACACACACACACACACACACACACACACACACACACACAGTGCAGATCATCTTCTGACAAGGCATTCCACCAGCAAATCTTGCATAACACCTGCATTGATGTCTGTCTGTCTGTTTCCTGGCTGTTCCATGTAACCCTGGGGGCAGAGGTGATCATATTCAGGTGTGTGACCACAGAGCTCAGCACTGTGCCTGGCGTGGGGTGTGCACTAGATAAATATGTACTATGTGAATGAGAGAAAGGAAGTAAGGCCAAGAAGGCTCTGAAATCTACAAGTGGAATGTTCTAGGTTTAGATGGGTTCAAGTTTCTAAACTAACAATCCAGAACACAATGTAAATCAAGGTTCTGACTGATCCATTTTGTGTCTAGATATCTATTTTAAAAATTAATGAAACAGCCGAAACCAGTTTGGCTCAATGGATAGAGTGTCGGTCTGTGGACTGAAAGGTCCCGGGTTCGATTCTGGTCAAGGGCATGTACGTTGGTTGCGGGCACATCCCCAGAAGGGGGTGTGCAAGAGGCAGCTGGTTGATGTTTCTCTCTCGACGTTTCTAGCTCTCTATCTCGCTCCCTTCCTCTCTGTAAAAAATCAATAAAATATATTTAAAAAAAAATTAATGAAACAACCTGACTTATAATGACTTCTAAGGGTGGAATTAATTTCATGTAAATAAAAGATTATGAGGTTGGTACATAGCAATATTTAAAAAAATAAGATCATTTCCCAATAGGTTTTTTTCCTGCTATGTTGACAGCATAGCATTCAGCCTACTGGGAACATTAAAAAAATAAATAAATAAGATCAATAAGATTGGGAAATTCCTAAAGCTGAATGTAAACAAAAACTGATTGAGTATATATCCCAAAGGTACTATAACTATATACAAGGAAAAGGATTTAATCCAAGACATTTCTGAACACATTATTCTGACTGAACACTCTCTCTTGAATATATTTAAAGGTCAAAAGAACTATAAATAAATTCTGACTGTAGTTAGTAAGTTTGTATCTAGAGCTCATATTGGTATAGCAATTCTGAAGCTATTCTGTATGTATCATAGAGTTTAGCAAAATGGATAAGTATACTGACATCATTGGCAGCTAGGGTTTTCATTATCGGAGAAGGACGAAATAAATATAGAAGGTAAGGAAGAAGCCATTATGTTGGACTGGAGTTAGAGGCATCAGAATGAATTCAAGGAGACGTTTATCTAACAAAAGGAACCAGGGCTTCTTGGAGAGATAGATGATTCCAGCACTGGGGCAGTGGACTGGGGTGAGCCTAGAGTATTATTTCAGAAATAAGGAAGTGTTTTTAAAGTTTTTAAAGGAATGTGAAGAAGAGAAAACTCCTTTTTTGAACATAGGAATTCCAAGTAACACAAAGTACGAGGAATGATATAAATAGGAATTCACAAATTTATAATCATCCATTACTCATATAATTGATTCAGGAAAGAATCATCTCTGGATCTTAAAACCTTTGGGTGAAAGATGCTGAGGATGGTTTCTGTATTAGGGTGGCAGCAGGAAAGGAGGTGACGAGTGATTTGATTGAAGTCACAGCCAATAGGACTCCTGATGGATTAACTGTGGGGTACGAGAGTTAGAGAGGAGCTCTGAATAACTCCAATGACTTTGGCCTAAGCAACTGGAAGGATGGAGCTGCTGTTTTCTGAGAAGGGAAAGATACTAGAGGAGCAGATTGGTGGGGAAGACTTAGAATTCAGATTTGGCCAAGCTAAGTCTATCAGACGTCCAAATGATAACGTCTCTCAAGCAGCTAAGGTATGGAGCTTTGATTTCAGAGTGGAATCTAGGCTGGAGAAAAGAATTTGAAGTCATTAGTATAATATATATGCAACTTCAAGCCAGTAAGAGGGAGCAAACAAAGAAAGAGAAATTGTTCTTGGTCAATTGTTTTTAAAAATACATTTTCATTGATTTCAGAGAGGAAGGAAGAGAGAGAGAGATAGAAACATCAATGATGAGAGAGAATCATTGATCGGCTGCCTCCTGCATGCCTCCCACTGAGGATCGAGCCTGCAACTCAGGCACGTGCCCTTGACCAGAACCAAGCCTGGGACCCTTCAGTCCACAGGCCGAGTCTCTATCTACTGAGCCAAACTGGGTAGGGCTCTAAGTCAATTTTGAGCTAAATACTTTTTAACTAGTTAAACAAGTTAACTTTCTATTTAAGTTTAAATTTATATTTTTAATTGGTGAGCAACCACTGAGTGCCCAAAGAATGAAAAAGAATTTAGTTCAATTCAGCAGGAGAATATATCATGAAAAATAGGACATGGTGCTCGCCCTTAAGAAATAAAGTCTAGAGATGATGAGACAGGTGTATTAAGTAACTGTGAGGCAATGCGAAGAACAGTGATAGAAATATGCAGGAATATCACAGGCCTATTAAACAGGAACACTAAAAAGCCACCTAATTCAGCTAGGTTGAAATGACAGCCAATCAGGGCAGATCTTCCAAAGGAGTCCTTAGACTAAAAAATATGGCAGAAAACTACGTTGGAAATAAATTATAAGACAAGGAGCTGAAATGATATTCCTAAGAACCAAAAATAAAGTCAGGATGAAACCACCTCATAATTCAGAAGAAATGAAAAACATACATTAAAAGAAAACTTCATAGCTATTCAAAGATAACTTACAGACAAAATACATTTTGAAAATATGGAGACCCAGTATAAATAAGAAGTGGGGATCAAGTAGGATTATCAAGTCGGCTCTTTGAGCTTGTCTTTGATAGTGAAAAAGAAAGTAAATGGATTCAGAGTCTGCAAACGATGGTATTTATAAAAGAAATAATAAGAAGCTACATATAAGCAACCAAATGCCATGCATATAAAGTAGCTACTCAAACCTGACTCTCACAGAGCACTTACCACTGCTCTCTCCAAACACTAATTCATTTTAATTTTCCCAACAACCCTGAGAGGTCGGCACAGAGAAGTTAATCAACATGTCCAAGGTTACATAGCCTATAAAGGGCAGAGCTGGATTTGAACCCAGGGTAATGTGCTCTTGGGGATGTTATTAATCATTTTGCTTTATCATTTCTCTAGAAGTCTATATGCTGCTAAGGAATGTCCTAAAAAAAAAAAAAACCTATTAAAGTGAAAAACACAAGGGGAGAGTATTTTATAAATGAACAGAATGTGTGTGCATACATGCATATGCTTTAGAGTTTTTATACGTATTGGGATGTATAAATACACATGAGCTTATCCATAAACATACACATGTAGGTATGAAGTATTTTTGGAAGTCTACTCAAGAAATCCATAATAGTGCCTCTTTTGGGGAGAAGAGGTACCTTGAATAGAAGAAAAACTTACTTTTCACTTATATATGTCTCTGTAGTACTTGAATGTTTATTAAATGGATCTGATACTTTTAAATAAATAAGAAACTAGTTCTTATTGGGGAAGAAAATGGAACAATGGAAATGTCACATAGACATTGTCCAGACTGGTCTAAAGAGGAAGTACACAGGATTACACTTCAGTAATGAAGGGGGTTTAGAAGTCTTCTCTGTTCACTGGCAGAGGAATTAATTGAGGTTTGTGATTCTGAAATTTTTAATTTTACCAGTACTCATGTTTTTTGTCTGGGTATCTGCCCACCTTTCATTCAGTCCACATGTTTGTGGTGCAGCTTACTCACTGCCAGGTCCAGGGTGTAGCCAGGAAATGGCTGTTACACAATCATGTTGTCGCACATTCCCTGTCCCTAGTGACACCTCCAGGAGTGCACCAGCAAACAACGCAGACCAAGGGAGACCTAGAAACCTCCATCCTGAATCCTCTGAAACCTTTGTACCTAGGAACAAGCGGCTGGGCCACCTTCTGGAGCTGACGATGGTAGCCTACACCACGGAACTCAGGGCTGAGAGAGAGAGAGTGAAGTTACATGGTCTAGTGCCATCTCTGAATCCAGTGATGTCTGATGCTAGCTAGCTCTTCCTTTGGACTTTTCAGCCTTTTAAACAAATAAATTTTAATTATTGCTTAGTTTTACTTGTGTTTTCTTTTACTTGCCATGGAAAGATTCCAATGGATAGAGAAACTGAGGCAGAAAAAGCCCATTTAAATTCAGGAGAATTTCTTAACACGTTTAAGGTTTAAATTCTAGTGTTCTAACTCGTTGGGACTAGCACACAAGTGGTGAGGTAGGGGAGGAGAAGGAAAGGAAGGCTAGTGAGATGGGACGAACAAGATGGAATGTAGTTGGAGGAGACTTGAAGGCTGCTTAAAGACTCTTACTGTTTTCAATAACAACCTACACTGTCACCTGTCTCTTCTTTAGCCATAGCTGATAGTATTAGCGCTTCTTCTGGGAAGATGGTTCCAGCATCTATTATAGGTAATATTATATATACATTACCTAGATATTATTCCAGTACTGGAGACACAGCAGTAAACAAAACAAAACAAAACAACCCATCCCCGCCTTCATGGAGCTAAGCATCATTTTATAGGCATTTTTCATGATTTTTTAAATTAAAGACATAAACATGTCCGGAATGAACATTTAATGCTATCGATGTGCCAGGGATGGCGTGGCGCTAAGTGCTTTGATGTCAATTCCTTCACTTAATCCTAATGCTATTCCTGTGAGGTAGATATTTTTATTTTCATCTTATAAACGAGCAAAAGAAAGTTGGAAGAGATTAAGTGACTTGTTGAAGATCACACCATCTGTAAGGGCATAATTTTGAATAAGATCTAGCTTGCTTTCAAGTATGATATTTTGCTCACTACACCACAGCTCATTTTAACTACTATGTCACACATGTCTCAACTTTAGCAACTTATTTGGTTTATTCAGATCCTGCTAAGTCCCTGGTATTATATAACACACAAATAAAGAACCTTATACAAAGCAATTAATTATATTCTCTTGATCTGACTATTCTCATTGGGGTACTATCTAGGCTGTGATCTCATATCAGTTTTCCTTTTGAACTCTTGCAGTGGTATGCTAGAGTTGGCTTGACCTGCTCACAAAAGTTGATAGATTTTCAGAAATTTTGCAAGCCAGTTGACTTCATGCTGATAACTTGAAACTGGCCATGATGGGAATATTTACATCAAGGAAATAGACAAATGCTACAAATCAGGGCTCATTTTGTTTCCTAGAAAACCAGTATTAAAGATTTACTAGCACACCACAGTATTTAAGGCCCATCATCCAGTCAATGGAGAAATAAAATAGGAATTACTTTCTTAAATAAATTATTAAAAATACTGGAAAATTTTTCCAACTTGAAAAATTTTCTACTACTCCCTAAATATATAATAACTAGAGGTCTGGTGCACAAAATTTATGCATGGGGGGTGGTCCCACAGCCCAGCCTGCACCCTCTCCAATCTGGGAACCCTTGGGGGATGTCTGACTGCCCTCTCACAATCTGGGATGTCTGGCTCCTAACTGCTCACCTGCCTGCCTGCCTGATTGCCCCTGTCCTCTCTGCCTGCCTGATGCCCCTAAATGCTCCCCTGCTTGCCTGATCACCCCTGACCACCTTTGCCTGCCTGCCAGCCTGGTGGCCCCTAACTACCTCTGCCTCAGCCCCCACCACTGTGGCTTTGTCTGGAAGGATGTTTGGAAGGATGTCTGGTCTAATTAGCATATTAACTTTTTATTAGTATAGATGCTATATAAGGGAACATCATGGGTACATGTAAATGTCTTTCCTAATGCACCATGGGTTAGAGTGGTCATTATCTTATACTTTCAGGACCCCTAGTTTTTAAGCTTAATGCTATAGCATACTTGTAATGGGTTGACTAGTGTTCCCCCTTCCAAATTCATGTCCACCCAGAATCTCAGAATGCGACCTTATTTGAAAACAGGGTCCTTGCAGATATAATTAAGATGAGGTTAACTGAATTATGGTGGGACTTCAGTGCAATGATTGGGATCTTTATAAGAGAGAGGAGATGGAGATTCAGACACAAGGTGTTAGAAAGAGATCAGCCATGGGCAGAGAGACAAAAATTGGAGTGATGAAGCCAAGCAATGCCACAGATCGCCAGCACCACCAGAAGCTAGGAACAGGCAAGGAAGGATTCTTCCCGAATCATCAGAGAAGCATGGCCCTGCTGACAACTCGATTTTGGACTTTTAGCCTCCAGGTCTGTGAAAGCATAAGTTTCTGTTGCTTTAAAACACCAGTTTTGTGGTAAATTGTTATGATAGCCTTAGGAAACTAATACAATACTCGTGCAAATTTTTATATGTATAGTGCGTAAGAGAAAACAGTTAAGGAGCCTAACAGTCCTATATAATAAAAGGGTAATATGCAAATTGACCAAACGGTGGAATGACCAGAATGCCCTCTGCCTCTTCCCCCCGGGCCAGCCCCACTTCCAAGCGGGACCCCCCTCCCATGCATGAATTTGTGCACCGGGCCCCTAGTCATTCAATAAATTCCTTTCTGGACTCCTGCTACCTATAAGATTTTCATAAGAAATCATGTGTTGCATATAAAAGTTAGCTTTTGGCCCAGCATCTGGATTCAATCTCCCACCTTAATAATTAATAACCCCGGAGAAAAGAAGGACATGGAATAAGCAGAGTCGAAGCAAAACTGAGTAGAGAGGTTGCGCTGAAAATAAAAGGGAACTGGTGAAGCTTCTGTGTAGATCCATGTTCCATAAACCAATCAGCAAAGTTTCCATCCAATACTCAAAATAATGTATATACAAATAGAAGCAAGTATCATTTTTAAGGACTTACTAGGTGCCATGCATTGATCAGCTCAATTTATACATATACATATGAAGTACATAGCAGTTATCTCAATTTTACATATGCAGAAAATGAGGCTTGGCCAGGTGAAATAACATCACTGGTTAGTCGCAAAACTAGGAATCAACATCATGACCAGCCCCGACTAACTGACATCAGAGCTAATCTTTAAAACCTAAAAGTGTGGTCCACGAGCCACCTGAACCTCACCCCAGACCTAGAACCCCTAAGTGTAGGACCAGCAACTGCAGCTATATCACCTCCTTCCAGTGCTTGAATTAGACACTGGTTACTTTCTCCTGTGCCCTGCACCTCACACTTCCTTTCAAGTTTCCTGTCTCTCTGTGCCACATTCCGCAACATTACTTCAGATTTATTTTTCATTTTGGTAATTCTTTCTTCCACTGTCTGTAATCTTGATTTTTAACTTTTTCACTGAGTTAAATCCTTTCTGTGATTATGATTGCAATTTGGAGAATCTCGCTTTCTCTCCCCCACCCCCCACCCCAGCACTGGATCATAAGCTGTTTTCCATGTTGTATAGAGCCTTCATAATTATTTTTTAAAACTGTGGCATAATATTCTATCCCTGATTATACTATGGGTTACCTAGTCCTTCATCTGTTGTTGTACCTTGTCATTGTAAGAAATGAATCCTTAGAAATTATCATATAACCCCAGGTTGACTAAATGACTCATTGTGATATAGCATGTGTGGAGTGGGTCCCAGACATCTCTGAGGTTAGAGTATTCTTGGTGATTCTGATGCATGTCTATGATCAAGAAATGCATATTTAAAGAACCTCCATGAGCAGAAATGGACCCTTAACATGATGATAATTCATGGTTAAGAGTGTAAAATCTTAAATCACACTGCTGAACTGCAATCTTGGGCTCCCTCTCTGAAAGTCCGTGAGACCCAGGGTAAGCTTTTTTATTCACTAGGCTTCCTTCCATCTCCTCATTTTTCAAACGAGGGCCATGGATCCTACCTCAGTGGTATACTGTCACGGTTAAATGAGATGATGTAAGTAAGCACAGCAAGCTATCCTTGTAATCATCCTGTTGGGTAGATGAGGACCTAGAAGTGAGAGGCATGTCTGTGAGAGTCTGCACGCACTCCCAGTCCCCCCTCCGGAGACCCCACAGAGGTAAATGGAGGTGAGAGGGTTCTGATCTGGCATCCACCTGGAGTGTCAGGAGAGGAGACTGCGCCTGCAGGGTCGTTTACAGCCTCACCTCTACACCTGCTGACAGGCTGAAAACGTTTCTCTGTGAAGGAGGAGGGGTTACACATTTGGGGCTGTAGTACTTGGGTATATTTTCATCTTAACAAGAAGAATAATCAGTATGTGAGTCAATGAGACCTGAATTCCTGAATGGAATGAGGAGATGCTATGCAACCTTTACTGGGGTTAGAAGAAGCCATCAGAGATTTGCTTCAGCATGAGCAATGGTCCTAGGAACAACGATGCATTTAAGGGAGAAAAATGGGAATGGCCAACAGAAAGTCCCCAAGCCAGGACCGATAAAATGAAACTTGAATTCAGACAATTTGTAAATTCCAGGAGCCTATGGTTCTAATCACTTCTATGGACTAAATTTTCACAGCTATGATCTGTGCTAGAAATTTCCCCTAGTAAGTAGCTTCCTCTCGTTTACAATGGAGACTATGAATATAGAGAGTGAATTTAGAATTTAGAGGGCTATTAAAAAAAAAAAAAACATTCTACAAGGTAATATTTTGTTAGAGCAGGCACTGACACAGTACTCAGTGAATACCCGTTCAGTGAATTTGTTTTCTGTCCTTTGGCTTCAACCATTATTGGATAATTTCATGCTGAATCTATGGAAGAGCATGAGAGAAAAAGCCGGGAAGCCTAGTCACCTTTACTGGCTGTTGATACCAAGTCTCTTTCTACCCTACACCTGAAGCGAGGGGAGGCTTTGCTGGGCTTTGTGGTGAGCAACCTGAAGTATTTCAACTTGCTTAAAATGGGTGAAAATGCAAAACTATAAATATAAGATTAAAAAGTACCAAAATTAAAAATAAAA
This sequence comes from Pipistrellus hanaki, assembly GCF_964339955.1. Lineage (NCBI taxonomy): Eukaryota > Metazoa > Chordata > Mammalia > Chiroptera > Vespertilionidae > Pipistrellus > Pipistrellus hanaki. The sequence continues at coordinate 146,125,495 of NC_140503.1, forward strand.
AGACATTTATACGCACACTAGAGGCCCAGTGTGCGCAATTCATGCAGAGTTGGGTCCCTAGCAGCTGCCAGTGGCCTGCCAGGGCCTCCCTTCCCTGGCTGCCTGCTGCCACCGCTGGTTGGGGCAAAGGTGGGCAGGAGGGAGGAGCTATGGGCGGGTGACTGGCCCCACCCCCTGGTCAAATGTCCAGTCGAACTCCTGGTTGAGGGGACAATTTGCATATTAGGTTTTTATTATACAGGATTAGTTTTTTTAACTAGCTATTGTAAAAAAACTAAAGTAACGTGTATTCTATGACAATGGTTTTTAACTGTTTGAATCTTGCTCTTTGAAAATCTGATAAAAGGACATACTTATCTCCCCAGAAAAGTGTATACATACATACACAAAATGCTGCATATAAATTCAGAAATTCAAAATCCTCTGAAACCACCCAAAGGGATCCAGTTTACAAAGCCCTTCTCTTCAATATCCACTGAGTGGCCAGATTATTATGACCTCTGAACGCGTAATATATATATTACATATATATATTATATATATGAGGCCTGGTGCATGAATTCCTGCATGGGTGGGGTCCGGCCAGCCTGGCCAGGGGAGGGGACATGGGCAGTTGGCTGGTCTGGCTGCTGGTCGAACTCCTAGTCGAGGAGACAATTTGCATATTAGCCTTTTATTATATCGAATATACACTGAGTGGCATTCAGAGATCATAATAATCTGGCCACTCAGTGTATATAACACAGGGCTCTGTACATAGGGAATACAGTGATTTTCCATTATTAACATATGCAAATAGAGAACAGCTTAGGAGTGTTGATGGAAATTTTAATAAATGCTATGGACCAGGTTCTATATGCTTGCCTAATTGATTGTAGGTTATCTTCCCTGTTGTTTTCAGTAATTGAATCAGATTACATTATTCGAAATTGGTATTACAACTAGTTCCTTAAAATGGCAAACCTCCCAAACCAGACAAGTCCACACAAAGGAAAGGAAGGTTATGCAAGGATATGTGATATCCTTAAATGCCACAGCAGATCAGCCAGTCTTTATTTGACCTGGACAGAAACTTAGCATTCAGTGAGAGGCACCAAAAATTGATTTGAAAATAATTAATTTTGGCAGGGGGGTGGGAGAGGACAACAAAACAGCTGCTGTTGACCTCACCATTTCACCATATGCCTCCGGGTCAACTTAAAACACTCAGAAAAGAAAACATCAGTGACAATAAGCTTTCAGAAAACATGTGATTAAAAATAGTCACACTGCCCTAACCGGTTTGCTCAGTAGATAGAGCGTCAGCCTGCGGACTGAAGGGTCCCAGGTTTGATTCCAATCAAGGGCATGTACCTTGGTTGCACGCACATCCCCAGTAGAGGGTGTGCAGGAGGCAGCTGATCGATGTTTTTCTCTAATCGATGTTTCTAACTCTATCCCTCTCCCTTCCTCTTTATAAAAAAAATCAATAAAAATATATATAAAAAAATAAAAATAGTCACATATCATCAGCTATGTTTCTAGTTGTTGTCCATGCATTTGATACTGATAACTAAAGAGAAAACAAGAATACCACGGGCAAGCCAGCTGTATTTTAGAGGCAAGGCTCCCGGTGCTGATTTCTGTTTGGCATGGGGCGAGCCCCACTGGAGGATGCCACCTCAGCTGCGAATGGGTGCTTTCAGGAAGGGAAGCAGGGAGGTTCTGAGGCCCCGTGGGGCTGCTCCGGCTGGCACCTGTCCACCTCTGTGAAGAGGAAGGCAGTTGTGTTTGATTAATAAAAATCTCATGCATAACTTTCGGGAAAAAGAGGGAAATGAGCCTTCCCTGGCACTCCTTGTTGAGTCAAAGACAGGCAGGGACAAGCTTGGCCTCAAGGAAGGTGCCTGTGCTCTTCTGCCAGCCTCTGCCATTAGGAGCTCCCGATGAAATCAGTACTGAGGAAACTTTAAAGGGAAACTTTATAGGACAGCATAATAGATTATTAAATGTTTAACAACAGGAAGTTTTATTAAAAAAAAAAAGGAAAGAAAAGCAAGACATAAGTGCTAGACTGCATATTTACTTTGGATTTTTTTTCTCTATTATTATTATTATGATTTGCTGTAAAAGTCAGAATACTCTTCTCATTGTGAAGTTTTATCTTGATGGTAAAGAGAAATCAATAGGATCAAAGTAAACACTAATCTTCAATGAAGCCCAGCTTTAACCCTTCTTTGCCCTGGTAAAGGACGAAGCCAGTGGAAACATTTCAGAGAATGAAGACTCAGAATAGAAGTCTATGCCTGAAGAAGGAAAACGTGGTGAATGGGTGGGGCTTTCACTGGAACTAGGTTTTATTTTAGAAAGAGGGAGAGCGCTCAGAAGCAAATACTTATGTTAATGTAAAATGTTAATATGTATTAAATTGAGATGGTGATACCAGGTGTCTGTTATTAAGCGAACAGTTTTTAAGTGTTCTCTATGCTTGAAATCCTTTATAATGAAACAGTTGTTAAAAGGGAATGTGACGACTTACACAGCAAAACCCTAGAAAGCTAACTGGGGTTCCCTGACCTGAAATAAACATGCAGAGCACCATGTGGTGCGGTAGTCTGAGTTCTAGAAATAATCTCGACATAGTAAGACGGTGTCTAAGCTGAGCCTACAGGGAGTTTTTTTGAAACAGGGTTTCAAACACGGGACAAAATTCAGTAGAAAAAGGAGGGTCGGTGCAGCCTCCTAGAGTTGGTTTTAAAATGACTTAACCTGTGGAATATGTGGACAATCAGCAAGAGGCTGGGCCTAGCAGGTTACACATTCACACGGTCTGTAAAGCAGTTACGGGTCTGCACCCCCAACCTCAGCCAGTCCCCACAGCTTTCAGGTGGCCCCGACCTCTGCTGCTGCCTGCATGTGACTGAGGGCACGCCGAGCCACCTGCCTTTCAGGGCCTCTCAAGGGAGCAGTGTGATCTCAGAGGCATGACGGGAAGAGGCAGGCAGGTGCAGTGGAGAGAAGGGAAAGAGGCTGTACTGGTTTGTAGGTGAGGAAAAGGCAGAGCCCATCACATTTCACAGTTAAGCCTGACCAATGTACTTTATTAAGTATGTAGTGTATGTAAATCTCAGAAATATTTTCCCCCAGTCAATGTAAATGCCCTCCCTTTGAAGTCCCCGTGGAATGGATTGCGGAGTGTAAGTGGGGCACTCGCCCTTACACCTCCCTCCACGGAGGCTGGATGAAGACCAGTCCATAGAGGCTCCCACTGCGCACACAGGCTCTGCAGGGCACTGCCTTGACCGAACCCCTCTCCACTTTCACTTTCCCTTCTGTAACAGTTGATGCTGAGAGCCGACAGAACTCATATGTTAACTTTCAGATATGCAGTTATCACAGAATATGGAATATTTAAGATATGTTTACTTGTCTTCTAGAACCTCAACTTAGCATAGGTGGATATATAATATATACTCTTTTCTTTCTCCTTAATTTCCACCTATGCTAGTTCAGAGGTTCTAGAAGAGATTATGGTCACCATGACCATCATCTTAAAAATAAGTATCTACCAATAATCAGGAAAGGTACATTTGCCAAATAATATACTTAGGCAATCCCCTGTAACCTATGGGCCACAGCTTTCGAGTAGAAAAGCGTGCACAGGACAAGGTTAAGGCTGACTGGACACTGCATCCAGATGGGTGGTTTATAAAGCAGGGTGATTTTGCCTGCCAGAGGACATTTGGCAATGCCTGGAGATACTTCTGGTTGTCCCAGCTGTAGGGATGTTATTGGCATCTGGTAAGTAGAAGCCAGGGATACTGTTGAATATCCCATAAGGCACTGGAAATCCCTTTACGATAGTGTTTTCTGGCTCAAAATGTCAACAGAGAGGAGTTTGAGAACCCCTGGACTAGCTGTGTCTGTCCACAGCTTTCCTCACACCCTCACCTAGAGTGGGTGCCTCATCACCTACTGCAGAGCACAGGTACAGTTATAAAGGTCCTCCCAAGAGGAGACATACAATGAGAGCAAGTCTTTCCTCTGCAAACTTTTTAAAGGGATTTAAAATCCCCCTGTAAACAGAAAGGTCACTCTCATCTATTCATTATGAAAAGACCATTGAAAGTGATATTGGGAGAAGAGCTCTGGGGAAAATGTCTCATGGTGTTGCTTTCTCTTCCTCCTTCCCATCCTTCTGCTCAAGAGCTCCTAAGATAAATAAAATTACTTCCTTTAACTGTAACGAACAACAGAGTTATTTAAACTCACAGTGGACGAGAACAGGCTAGAAGAACACTGCCAGCTTGTAACAGACCCCTACACTGTTCTTCCTTTTCTTATAACTGGATTAAATGCTTAATGTTTAATAGATACATGCGGAATTAGTGAATAAAAAAGAAATGGGTAGCTAGAATAATAAAGCCATTAGCTGAAGTTTAATAATGACCAATTTATACATGTGAATTTTGACTTCCTTTAGTATCAGTTGTTTATATATCTGTATATCCCACTGAGTATTAAACTCATTTATGCAGAAACTATAATCTGATAAGAAAATCTAAGGACCATTGAGTTATTTCATTTCTAATTATTTTGTAAATGTAAGGCAGCAACCACCACATGAGGAGACTGAGCATAAAGGAATGCAAAAGTTTTTAATTAGATAACACACTTACAGCAAAGTTAATGAACGCCATATACTTGTTAGTATCAAGAATGGCTACTCAGCCACAAAAGACCAGAGCAATAGAAGTAAATTGCTCATGAAAATACTATAATTTATATTTTTGTACAGAGCAAGGCTAGAAAAAACTCCCAGTGTCAACGCTGATAACATATATCTTTCTATTATCCTATCACAAGTATACACATGAACATATACTAAATATATATTTATATACTGAATATACAGTATACACACATATGTATGTATGTATGTATGTATGTATGTATGTATGTATATGGCACACAGATACATATGTTGAAAAGATAAGTGCTGGATCTGATTCCCTAATATCTGAGGCCCCTGAGCCGCTCTCTCCCTTTTTTCCAGAGTTATAATTCTCTGTCCCTATTTCACCATTGTCCTCCCACGAACTGCCCGCTCCGTCTTTGCCCGAGCAACCCAAATGCACACATTCCATGTGCAAGTTCAATGAGCAATAGTCAGCTGTAGGATAAAGAGCCACAGTCTTGTGAGAAAGGCAAGATAATTCTTCTCTCGGAGCCTTAGCTTCCTCATAAGCAATAAACATTTAACTTACCAGGGTTGTTAAGAGGATTAGAAGAGGTAATATATGCAAAGCACTTGGCAAATCTTTGGAGCTTAATAAATGCTAATTCTCCTCTTTCCTCATGTAGATTCCAAAGGACTGTGACCATAAGAGTGTCATCTCCTGTGAGCTAAACACATTGTATTTACCCTGCTCAATGACCCTAAAGAAGAAAAACATCTTTCATTCCACAGGAGAGCCAGGAGGCTTAAAATGCAAATGTGATTGGCAGAATCCACACTCGATAATATGGGTGGGTTTCATTCAAAAAGTAAAGAATGACATCACAGTATTCTGTATTTTGTTTCAGAACAGGGGTAAGAAATTAGAAAGATCTGGGCTAGAAGTGGGGAGAAGGAAAGGGAGGAAACAAGATGCAAACCTGGCAACCAAAGACAAATTTCATTGACATCGTGATTGTCCCGAGGGCCTGTCCTGCTGTCCTTCACTGATTCACAAGAACAAACACAAACACTGAGGCCAAATGTATGTCATCTCCTAAAGGGTGCATCTTAGTGGGCACTAAGTTGGTAACCTTTTGCTGAAGCCTTGAATTATTGAACAATACGAATTTTTATAAACAATGAAATTGCAATTGTTGGCGGGTTTATCCCCAAAACCATTATCAATCACTCAACGAAACATGGCATCATTTATGAAAATAAAAAACTCAAATTAACTTAAATAAAGATATTCTTCTTAAATTAACAAACAGAGAAAGAACCTGAAAGTGTGTAAAGGGTTTGACCAAGCACACATTCATCAAGTGGTACATCATCAAGAGAGACATTCCAGGGACTTTTGGCAAGCAGAGACCCTGTGATACTTCCAGTCTAAGAGACTCTACAAAGCATATACCATCAATATTTCTGCATTTCACATATTAGGGTACTGAGGATTAGAAGTGGATAACTTGGTCAAAGCCATGCAGATAGTAACAGTCTGGACCTGAATGCATGATCTTAAATACTATGCTATCCAATCATACCCTCAGTCATCTGTTTCAGCTTTCACTAAATCTCTAAAAAGCTGAAATCAAGCACTTCTTTTAAAGATTTCTTAATTTATCAAGAGGTATACAGTTAAAAAAAACCCTTTAAAGTGATGAAGGAATAGTAAAAGTTGGTTAGCTAAGATTGAAATAATTTCTACTGAATGGAAATAATAATGAGGTTTCAAAATCTGTCACTCTGTTGCTAAGAGACACATTTCTATATGAAAATTATAATAATAATAATTATGTGAGTATTTCAGCTTAGGGGTAAAGCAAATTGCATTCACGTAAAGCAGTTCCTCACTGGCACTGCTAGGAAATCAAATCTTCCAAAGCCCACAGAGGAAGTCATCATGAACTTACTTTGACCTGAGGGTAGGACTTCTTGTTCTTTTCACTAGATGCACCGGGGAGTCCGCCATGGGATGGGCCTTCACAGACATAACGGAAACGAAATCCTCTCTGGAAAGGTGAGCACAGAGCCAACACATTTGAGAAATACTTACTCAAAAGTACCAGGACAAACTATATACAAAGTTTTAATTCTTTTGTGTATTAGATAAGAGAGAAAAAAAATAAGAAATGTGTGGAAGAGGATTTTGACAATGAAAACCACTTTTCCCATAATCTTACTATGAACGTTGAGGTTAATTGGTATTTTTGTGTACTGGTGGCTTTAAAGAGCGGTCCCTAACCCTGTAGAAACTCTCCTGCTATGCACAGCTGGGGAGTGAACTGCTGAAGAGTTAGTTTAAGCCTTGGACTGGACGTGCTGCAGCTTGTTTGAACCAGAGCTTCTTCATCTCAAATTGCCGCCGCCAAGCTCTGAACTTGGCCATATTACACTCCAAGTTATGCTTCTTTGACTCTTACTTAAAGGAATTCCTTTATCTACTCTGGTTACAGTTGGTTCAGCAGGGAATAGAGAAATGCCTTGTTAAATATAGCATGTCAGTGCTGTAGACACATCCTATGCTAGATGCCACATTTGGCCAGTTTCTCTCAATAATTCAGAAGATAAGATTTTTGATTAGTGGTATTATCAGGCTCACACTCTCCATTTGAACTGACCTGAATGAGTCCAAAACCAGTCTCTTTAAATATTATTAACCCAAGAATTTGAAAACTGTTGTAAATCAATGTAGAGTTAGCCGGAAGTCTTCACTATATGAACTACTGTGGGCTAAAAAACCCTAAGTCTTATATTTTTATAATCTATACAAATGAGACTGGACTAGACTACATTTAAGACCTATCCCAGTTCTAACATTTTATGATTTACGAAACTAACCATCATAATTTGTATACAAAGAGTAAAATAAGGGCAATTATGAGAATGGATCTCATAATCTTAATATTAAGGGAACTTTCAATCTATTTCCTGAAAGATGCAGCTTTATAATGATGTAAGCCAAAGTGTGGCAGCATTAGTCGTTTATAATTATACAGTCACTAACTGGATGGTTTTCTCAAATTCACCCTTTGGTGAAAAGAGTTTGCTAATATACTTTATGTAATAACCTCACCTGTCATTTATTTTTATTGTGGGACTGACTCCATCTACACAGCGCTAGATCACTAGGCCATGAGGAGCTCCTTACACCCACTGCTCCCTGGTGGGGCTTCTACCCAGCACAGTCATAGCAACTCTGATTTTTTAAAATAGATTTTTATTGATTTCAGAGAGGAAGGGAGCGACAGAAACATCAATGATGAGAGAGAATTGTTGACTGGCTGCCTTCTTAGGGACCCCGCTGGAGATGGAGCCCACGACCTGGGCATGTGCCCCAAGTGGGAATCCAACCATGGCCTTCTGGTTCATAGGTTGACGCTCACTGGCTGGGCAAACACTAAGGTTTTAACAGCTTTGAATTCATCCATCCATGTAAAATGTTCACCCTCCTCAGACTGCACTACATTTCATTATTCCTCGTGCAGGGTCCTGGGACACAGTCTCTGAGTGGTCCAGGGGTCCTGAGTGAATTTAAATCTCTGGCATCTGGAACTCTCTGTTCCCATACTCTCTGAGATCTTCCTGATTTGCAAAGATGCTCAGCACTATAGCATGCTTCAGGGGATGAAGAGGGCCTGAAGTAAGTTCTCTGGTGAAGGAAAGCTTCTCAAGTCACAGGTCTGGAGGTGTGATCAACCTGTCAAAGTGGGACTTCACTTCTAGAGAAGACTTTTGAGGTGCAGTTAGTCATTTAGGGGCAATTCTATTTTGCCTCTCGAAATATTAAACTAAAAAAATATAAATTCAGCCCTATACCTTTTGTAGACAAAGGCTGGTGCTTATTTTTAATAGTTAAATGGGCTTTGAAAAGCATGAAAAAGCCGAAACCGGTGTGGCTTAGTGGATAGAGTGTCAGTCTGAGGACTGAAGGGTCCCGGGTTCTATTCTGGTCAAGGGCATGTACGTTGGTTGCGGGCACATCCCCGGTGGGGGGTGTGCAGGAGGCAGCTGGTGGATGTTTCTCTCTCATTGATGTTTCTAGCTCTCTGCCCCTTTTTCTCTCCCTTCCTCTCTGTAAAAATAATCAAGAAAATGTATTTTAGAAAATAAAAGCATCAGCATATGCAACAGTTAGCCTCCAGAATAAAGGCAGAAATTCACTTGACTGCTACTCAATTTTTAAATACTTCGGTTTTTAAACAGTATTAGATAATTACCAATGAATAATATGCAACAGAACTGGATATTTTAAAGATTAGTAGTCTATGGTATGACTCATCTCTGTCAGAACTGGGGAGAATTGTGGCAAAGAGACCACAAAGAAAAAAAGAACATTTTTCTAACTTTTATTTTTTAAAATGCAATAAAGGAATTCATTATCTTGAATCACAAAATTCCTTTAGGACAGTTGGAAAAATATAGCATGTGTACTTTTATGTTTTACTGGGAGTGGTATCAAATAGAATATGAGTAAAGAGATGTGTCTTAATAGCTTGCTTAAAAAATAGATATTTTTCATGGTTGCATAAGAGTATCTAAAGTTCTAAAGGAATTTTAACCTGAGGGTAGACATTTCTTTTCTTTTTTTTTTTTTTTTTTAAAGGAAGATAGGGTGTCTTCAAATGCATAGTCTAGATGCATTTCTGATTCTGTGTCTCTGAGATTAAAGGTTTGTGAATCCACAGCTATTCATCTCAGTATCTCCATTTGCTTAGAATGAGTCATCAACCTCAAAGGCAAACCTATATCCACACAGTCAGAAAGTCTGACTTGAATACAACTTTCTTACTTTCACTGGAGTCAGACATCAAAATAACATCAGTTTGGTAAATAAACACATTGTTTTACTCACATGAGCTTTTGCATCTCCACGTATAGTGAATTACGTTTTGAATTTTGGAAATACCTTAAGGTAAATTATAAATGCCAATTTTTCCTTATAACTGTTAGAGCCATAATAAGAAATGCATTTAAAATTCTCATGGTGGTGCTACGCTTATGAAAACAGATATTTGAAAACATGATTTGATATGCAGACAAATAACTTTTAGTTGATTTCTCATTTTTACAAATGACCCAGATCTTCCAATTAGAAAATTTTCCAGGAGGCCGGACCCCTGCACAAAATTTTAGGGATAAAGTTCCCCTGGGAGGGCGTTGGAGGGAATTGGTGAGCAGCTGGGAGAAGTCACCACTATGGAATTGGAGAGAAGTAAAGAAAAGTAATGTTGGCAGACTGTGGAATCTTGTGGTGTCACCTATAAGCTACTGGAGCAATGCCCCAAAATCTCATGTGGCATGCCAGTCCCCATACCAAAAACTTTTATCTAAATTCAGCCTTTTAAAGAAAGTCTATTGGTCTTAGTTATGATATTTATACCCTTTAAACGTTGACCAAAATCCAAATACATACATAATGCCACAATTATAGTAACCACAACAAATGCTTTAAGTTCTTGACCTAGTTAGCATTTGCTAAATGCTACACTCACTCACCTAAGCTATTAAAAACATTTAGGAAAAGTATTAGGTAATATAAGTGCAGGACACAGGTACACAAACCCATGGTCTCACACAAATTTGGTAAGCACATCTATTTAGAGATTTACTGATTGTCCTCAATCTGTAGAGGACTATACCAGTGGTTGGCAAACTCATTAGTCAACAGAGCAGCAAACTGTGGCTCGTGAGGTGCATGTGGCTCGCGAGCCGCTGTTTGTCGACCACTGGACTATACTATCACGTCTAGCTCCTAATAACTGAAATCTACAGGCAGCTGTTACAGATTCTCTTTCTTCCTCTTTCATAGCACCGGTTCCACCCACTTTCCAATCACTATTATCGGCAGATTTGAAGCAGGGTGAGGAGGCCACTTTTATTCCCAGAGATCCTCTACAGAATCCAGTGGGAAGAGGAAGAACCTGAGGAAACAAAATGCTCCTTCTCTTGACTACAAAGAGGCTGAGTCTAAAGTTAACACCAGAAAGAAGAGAACTCAACTGCCCATTCTAATACAATTCATCTCCTACTGGTGGTTTTAATACCTTACGGTACATGATCTACCCTAAGAAAAGGCTGGAGCTACTCAAGGTGGGAGGAAGGCCAAGAAGTACTACATGTGAAGAACACGAGTAAGCAAAGTTGGTGGATATACAAGATACCAAGGATCTCTAATTAATGGAAATTTTATGGAACTGCGCATTGAGACTCAGGATGGTCTGCAGAATGACTAAGAGAAATGTCAAATGGACGAATGAAGTTGTTACATAATTTGGCAAGTTGTTGGTCTTCTAGATCAGCTACTTCCTTCACAAAATTCAGTTACTATTTTTTGGTGCTTGAGATATTAATATTCGACTTATGGATCTAACATTTAAAGAGAAAAGTTCCCACTCCTTTCATCTTCTTACCTGTTTAGGTTGCTCTAATATTTGAAGGTATGGGCCATCTGCTAAAAACAAAAACAACAGACAAAAACCAAAAGAATGTGAGCCTTCTCAAATTTGGTATATAATACTAAGCAAGCAAAAAACGGAAATTATGTTTTAAAATAAAATTTTCAATGAAAAATTTTAGCTAAGATTTCACAAAGATATAATTTATCTCCCTCATTTGAATATTACATTTATTATTATTTTAACAGTTTTATACCTTTAGAGAACCACAATAAAAAAAAAAACATTTTTTGAGTGATGATAGTACATTGTACAACCTAACAAAAGGCCTGGTGTTTGGTAAAAATTAATATGTGAATAGCCTTCATAATCTTGTGTACTAACAAAGCATTTTAAAAATGACATGAATGCCAATTAAAAGCAGCAATGACTTCCTGGTCTCTATGACTTTTTTTTTTTCCTTCACAGCATTAGATACTGACTTCCTTGCTTCCTGTGACATTACCGGACTGAAATGACACCCACGTATGTGAAATACAAAGATAATGGTCTCATGCTGCCTGCTTTTCCTTATATTACATCCCTGGTTCCTTCCCCTTACTTGAATCCATAAGAACTAGCCTTCATTCCCTAACTAGCTAGCTTGTTCCTGCTCCTTCCCAAATTTAATTTGGTCTACCAGGTATGATGGACTTTTCTAATAAATCTATAGCTTTTGATGTTTGTATACAATTTCTGAATACTGTGCTCTTATATAAACTTTAATCTAAAACAAGCACAAGCATTTTGTAAAATCCTGAAAATAACTTAATTAATGGTAAGTGCATGCCAATTAATTATTATAAAAACATAAAGAAAATTAGAAGCTTATTCCATATTCTGATTATATCTGACTTTGGAAATTCAAAGGAAAATCAGAATCTCTGACAGTATAAATACAAATTTGTTCAATGTGAGAAAGTCCCTAAGCTCCCCATGGTGCCTTATGACAACAATATAATAACCCATAGTTCTTCAATAAATAAAGGCATATGCTGTTTCTCACCTGTTTGAATGTTAATGAAAAAGTTCAGTATTACCAACAACAAAAAAACACACTGGGAGAATGCTTGTGTCCATTTCAATCCCCACTGTCCCTTAGCCAGAAATTCAAGTCCTATTACATTAAATAAATACATTTAAGAAGAATGAAATAAATACCTTCAGCTTGAACTAAAAAATAAACAACTAAATTAATAGAGCAATTATTTTTATCCTTTTAGTTTTATGATGAATCAGAATAAGGCTAGAGAACTATAGGGAACAAAGGTATAATTATTCCCTGTTCCTATTCAAGAAATGTACCAGGAAAGGCAGTTGAAAAATGACTGAATTTAAAGCAAAACATCCACACAAAAGGAAATATGAGAAGTGACTGGCCAAAGTAGTATAATTTATGTAAATTATCTCTTTTGTCTGTATAAAATTCATCCCTGCACATTTTCAACTACTTTTAGAAAAGGAATTGCAATTTTAAGATTCTAAAACGTGGTTAGAATTTAATTTTTGATAAGAAAATAAAATCAATTAGAAATAGGAATATTTTCACACTACTAACATATAATTTGTATGTCAGTGTAACAGATATAGTCATAGAAACATTCCCTTTAGGATACTAAATGAACATATCAGGAAGAGAGGCCTCTAACAAAGCGGCATTTAGAAGCCATAGGAAACATAGGAGAGTGGGAGCATATTGATATTAAACTTCAAGTCTCTCACTTATTATTATTATTATTATTATTATTTTCATTTTTATTAATTATTTATTTTTCAGTTACAGTTGACAATATTATTTTATGTTCGTTTCTCACTATTCTTATAAAAGCACTTGAAGTTTTCCTATTATTTTTGCTAAATGATGATATTTCTTTTAAAAATGTGAAATTTTTAAAGGTTTGGGAATTTTGCTAGTGAAATGGGACAATTTTCCTTTCAGGGAACATACTCAAAACTTAAATCAACTAGAAAATTAGATTGGATACCCATATATTTGTTTTAATGCTAAATTTTTTTTTGGTCTCATGTCTATCCGATGATGTGACAACCCATTTTTATAGAGAAATGTAAAAAACAGCATAATGTTGTAGATTTAACAGCTGCACTCTATCTCAAAGTTTTCAACAAGTTATAGAACTACTCATGATTTTATATTTCAAGAAACATATAAAATAGTCCATGTGAAAATTACAACATTGGTACCCATGATCTTGCTGCCCTTTAAAATGTGAATAAAATAGCATACATCTTGGATTATAAAAACTTGACTATGCTACTGCAACAAAGAGGAAATATAACAATAAAAATGACAAAGTAATAACTGGGAAATAAGTCTTCTTGGTATAATTTTAAAAGCTTTTCTAATATGGCAAAATAATTTCTACAATGTGAAACTGATTACAGAATATTTACTAAGATAGTTCTCTTGGTATTCTTATTTCTACTTCCATAAAACATGACGAAATAAAGACATCATCAAAGCATTTGCCTCCGGATACTTCTTGGCATCTATAGGCATTAAATGGAAAGGTTTATGTTCCCGTAAGGGCAGAACCAACTTCTGATGTTTTCAATAAAGCATTAATACTAAGAAAGACACATTGATCCCCAGAATTGAAAGTTGACAGGAAACACAGAAGCTACCAAGATATTTACTTGTTCTTCACAGGAAGCTGACTAGAGTTCAAATTGGACAGCAGCTCACAAGATCTTAAACTTAGGAGTCTACAAAATGTGTTTTGTGGGGTAAAGAGAAAAAGACCACAGGATTACAACTTTGGATGGTGAAGGTGAAGGAAAAGCAGATTTATTAATATCCTCTCATGAAGTCCCAGAAATAACAGAGATTAAAGTGTAGAAAACATTCTGATCTAAAGAAATAAGTACCAGAATAAAAATAATAGGTGTTATTATTTAAATAGAATGATACAACTTCTTCTACTGAGGCCAAGCAAGTCCATGTTAAATCGAAGAGCTGAGGCCCACTTTGGTGATTACAAAACTCGCTGTTTTATATGCAGCTCCTATCATTGACTCACCTTGCACTTGCGAATGTCTGTTCGGTACCATTGGTAATGTGAGGGGCACATAAAAAGAACCATCACACAGAGCTTACATACAAATCAATAAATTAAAACAAGCTGTGTGTGGAGATGATTAACATAGTCAATGTTAGAAGGAAGGATGATTATGATATGTTTAATCCAATTGGGCAGAATGTAAAGCTAAAAGCTTTTTTAAAAGATTATTATTTTATTTTTATTTTTTTTACTGAGCTGATTTTTATGATTTTTGTGCACTTGTATCCCCAGTGCCTGGCATACACAATAGGTACTCAAACGAGTGTTTTTGTAATAGATCAGAGGAGCTGAAACCACCAGAGTCTGGGACAAAACAAAGAGGAGTTAAAAATAACTCAGAGATGGTAAGATTGGCTAAAAGGGAAAATCCTTACATTGAGTAAAGAAATTCCTTCTGAGCTGTCTTAGCAGATATTAGCAACAATTGTAAGTCATATAATGGGTAATTCGGGGTGAAACATTTTTGTGCAAATATATTTCAAGAAAGTATATTAAAAGATTGTGGATTTTTTTTAAAAAAATCCTCAACCGAGGATATTTTTCCATTGACTTTTTAGAGCGAGCAGAAGAGAGAGGGAAAGACAGGGAGAAATATCGATGTGAAAGAAACACATCGATTGGTTGCTTCCTACATGGACCCTGACCAGGGCCTGGGCCAGGGAGAAGCCTACAACCGAGGTACATGCCCTTGACCAGAACTGAACCTGAGACCCTTCAGTCCGCAGACCAACGCTCTGGCCACATACTAATAGCCAAACCAGACAGGGCTAAAAGATTGTTTTTTAGAACATAAGTCACCATTTCCTTTGCAGGTATAACACTGAATTTCTAAAAGAGACCACTAGCAAATTCCTGAATTTAAAAAAGTAAAAGCCAAATAACAGGGTAGTGGGAGTGAGTTTTCTTACCCGTTGGCATTGGCATCTCTGGTTGAAATATTTCCGAGTTAAATATTGTATGATTCAAAGGCTCCAAATGAAACATCTGTAACAAAGAACATTTAAATTTTCAATCATTATTTTTCCAACCTGTATTAAACATTTGAAGTTATCAGACCTACCACTTAACGACAAGAACAAAAACTAAAGCCAAATACAAAAATCTGAAAATATTTCAAATCCGAGTTTTAAAAATACCTTCATGAGACCTTGCTAAATTTGCATGTGTATGAAACTTTACAGGGGGCTGGACTGTGTTTACGGGACAAAGGATTTTGAAAAGAGTAACCTGGCTCTCCAAGAGCACAGAGGGAACTTGCTTAACTTCTATATCATTAGGGTCCAGCCTAAGCTTATCACACAGTGGATACTTACGTAAGAGATATTTGCTGAATGAATGACTTGAGGCTCATACTCTCTTAGAAATATAAGCACAGAATAGAATCCTAGAGATTTCTTTTATGATGGTAAACCGCCCCCTACTCTACACATTCGATTTCAAGCCCTGAAAGAATTAGACAGCAGCCCTGGGTCAATATACAAAAAAGGGGACAGTATTACTTAGAGTCCAAGGAGCAGAGGAGTAAACACTGAGTTCCCTCACCTTTTTTTTTTTTTTTTTTTAAATTTCATTCACCTAGTGCAATGCAAAAACACCTGGAATTTAGTGGGTGTGGTCAGCTGAATAATGGTCCCGAAAAGAGATCCACATCCTAATCCCCAGAACCTGTAAGTCCTATTTCATATAGCAAAAGAGATTTTTGGGGTAAGTAATTATTAGCAACTTATTAAGATGTTATTAAAGTAAGAAAGCCAAGGTGGGGAGGCTGTCCTGGATTAACCAGATGGGCCTGATAAAGGGGTCAGGGTATCAGGGTGAAGAACAGATGTGACAATGGAAACGAGAGGTTGGTTTGCTGGAAGGGGCCACAAGCCAAGGAGTGCAGGCAGCCTCTCGAAGCCCATACAGGCCTGGAAATGAAAGCTTCCGGGAGGAAAGCAGCCCTGCCAGCACCTTGATTTCAGACTTCTGACCTCCAGACGATACGGGAGTAACTCTCGGCTTGTTGGAAGCTACTAAATTTGAGATAATTTGCTACAGCACCATACATTTTGATGGAATTATATTCTATCTTAATAAGTTACTAATAATTACTGATTCCAAGAAATTTTTTTTCTTTCCACTTAGTTTATTCAAGACTTTACATTTTTATATTTCTAGTTTGGTACTGTTTCAACCTAAGTCAGTCATCTGTTCGAAATGTCTGTGGACAACATAGAAACCAACCATATTTCACTTTCTATGATAGGCTAGTTTGTTTAAGCGTGCTGGAGCTGGTATTTGAATAAAAAACAACAACAACAACAAAAAACACCACAACCAGAATTACAATTTACTCCTTTTTTTTTATTTTATTACTAGGTTCTTGAATCTAGGGGTTAAATCAAGAGTCACAAGTAGTGTTTAAATAAAGGACACTTCATATTCAGCTGTGAGGTATGCAAATTTCCGATTGAAGAATAATAAATGTGCTTCACTTCACTGCTTAAGAGTCAAGTTCATCTATGTTTTTAATCATTTACTGGAAAGGAAATAGAGGAATTAAAAAAACAAACAAACCAAAAACCAAGTTATTGTAAAAACAGGCCCCAGCTTGCAAAGTATCAGCAGAAAAGATGACAGAGCAGGAGAAAAAAAATCTGTGTGATGGTTCTGTGGTGGCTCGGTAATGAGGAGCAGGGCACACACACAGTCCGAGGAGGGAGACACACACTCCATCTCCTTGAAGGGGGCAGCTGTGTTGGGCGGCAGCTTGTTGCGTGGATTAGGTCGAAGGTGGAGTGCAGATTCCCAAATATGCCACAGCATGGAGGATATCTCACTGAGGTCAAGGAAACGTCAGGAAATATACGCCAGCAAGTTTGAGGCAAGGGGGAAAAAAAATTCAAGGAACTTTCCCCTCAAAAATTAAAATATCAGAACACGCCCCATTCCTGTTGCTGATGATCACAAAAATGCCCACATAAGACAAACTTTCGAAATGAATGTTTTCAGCAGATTTTACTCTGGTGTGGCATAAAGGACTATCTTTTGTTGATAAGATTTCCTGTATGTAAACAGGATGGTCTAAAACCAAGAAGAAACAACTCTAATGCTGGTTAGACTCTGCCTTTAATTGCTAGAGACGGCATATTAAAAACGAAAGGTAAATCACCGGTTTTTGATAATATGAGTAGCCAAATGTCTCTCATGCTGTAATCAAAGGAAGTGTACCTGGATTTATCCTCTGTCACCATTTTTACAATAAAGTTCAAAAGGGGCATCTTATGGGGAAAAGCACTGCATACTGGTTCCCTCTAAATCAATCAGAACATTACCAAGAGAAATGAATGCTAGATAAGTCTATTTTATTTTAAAAAGCAATAACTTGCCCAGCTAGAGTGGCTCAGTGGTTGAACCAGGAGGTCACGGTTCGATTCTGGTTAGGGCACATGCCCAGGTTGTGGGCTCAGTCCCCTGTGGGGGGCATGAAGGAGGCAGCCGATCAATAATTCTCTCTCATCATTGATGTTTCTATCTCTCCCTCTTCTTTCCTCTCTGAATATACATATATTTTTTTTTAAAAAAGCCATCCTAGACCCCTTGAAAGGATTTCACTTTACGTTTTATTTTTCTGATTGTTTGCATGTGTAAATTTGGGAAATCCCTCTTTCAGGTGGTTGCCACCAAATAGTAAGAGTGAAATGATTACGAATCTTGGCCCACAGTGTCTGGTGGCCTGTGTTCCCTCTTGGTGTTAGCCTAGCTAACTACATCTTCCAAGTAAATCTCAGCTTACCTAGACTTCATTTGGAGCGAGCACGTGGCAACACAGAGTGACCCCGCTCTCTCAGACAATTACAGTATTTATCACCATCACAAGCAATTTATGTCACTGTCTCTCCTGTTAGAATCACAGCTTCTGAAGTTAGGGTCTATGTATCACTTATTTTTGTACCGCCTCCTTAGCTTATGCTCTGCTACACTGTGATGCGTGAATAAATAACTGATGCATGAAGAGACCTCTGTAGTTTATATAACGCTTAAAAATCATTACATTAAAATTTTAATGTTGCCATTGTAATTACCCTAGAGTCTGAAATTGCTTTCAAATGGCTCATTTAATGTCTATATAATGTAGATATAAATATTTAAAAGATATATAAATAAAAATAAATAAAAAAAAATCATTAATCATCAACAAAGATTTGTTAAACTATTCAACATTTCTATAGGCTTCAAATTTTTCCAAGTGAAAAACTAGGAGGAAAAAAAAAAAAAAAAAGGACACTGGGCCAAAACCAGTTTGGCTCAGTGGATAGAGCATCGGTCTGTGGACTGAAAGGTCCCGGGTTCGATTCCAGTCAAGGGCATGTACCTTGGTTGTGGGCACATCCCCAGTGGGCGGTGTGCAAGAGGCAGCTGGTCGATGTTTCTCTCTCATTGACGTTTCTAACTCTTTATCCCTCTCAATTCCTCTCTGTGTAAAATCAATAAAATATATTTTTTTAAAAAAAGACACTGGCATTTCTTCATAATTGCCAAAATAATAACGTTTTATGCTCCCAAAGCAGTCATTGCCATTAAGTCTTTCAATACACCTGTTAGTGTGGGGTTAGCATTCCAATCTGCAAAGGAGAAAAGTGAGGATCAGAGGGTACTAAATGATTTCTCAAGGTTTTTTTTTTTTTTTTTTTTTTTTTTTTTTTTTTTTTTAACTTTTCTTTGCTAATCCTCACCTAAGGATATTTCCCCCATTGCTTTTCAGAGGGAATGGAGGGAGGGAGGAGAGAGTGAGAGGAGAGAAACATTAATGTGAGAGAGACACACTGCCTCCCAGAAGTGCCCCGACCCGGGATTGGGGAGCAAACCCACAACCAAGGTATGTAACCTTGACTGGGAATCAAACCCATGACCCTTCGGTGGACTGGCCAATGCTCTTGACCATTGAGCAAAACCAGCCAGGGCTGATTTACCAAGTTTTAAGAGCTCATTAGTAGCAGCCAACGCTTATATAAAGACCTTCAACTTCTAAGTCCAAGAGAGATCTTTGCACTATACCGGCCTGCCTCCTCATTTGATGAGTGTTGAATAAATGTTGTGTGTTCCTGTTGTACCTGTGACTTTACTTGGAAATGGTGTCTTTGCAGACTGTAATCAAGTTGAGATCTAGTCATACTAAAGGGTGGGCTGGTGCCTTTATAAGAGAAAAGGAAGGGCCCTCAATGGTTTGGCTCAGTGGATAGAGCTTTGGCCAGAAGACTGAATGGTCCTGGGTTTGATTCTGGCCAAGGGTGCATGCCCAGGTTTCGGGCTCAATCCCCAGAGGGAGGCGTGCAGGAGGCAACAGATCAATGACTCTTTCTCATCCGTGATGTTTCTATCCTCTCTCCCTCTCTGAAATCAATAAAATATATTTTTAAAAAAGAGAAAGAAAAGGAGGGGAAATTTGGATACAGAGAAATGAGATACATGGGGAAGGAGGCCATGTGCTGGATGATACAGGTACCAGCTAAGGAATGTCAGGATTCCTGCCACCACCAGGGCCTAGGCATGGGACAGATTCTCCTTCAGAACTTCGGGAAGTAACCAACCCTGTCATCATCTTGACTTTAGACGTGTAGCTTCCGGAAATGTGAAAGAATATATTTCTGTTGTTGTAAGCCACCCGGTTTGTGGTCATGGTTATAGCAGCCCCGGGACACTAATACAGTAGTTACTATTTGCCCTGTAGCATACATCGTTTTTATGCAGCAGTGTGTGTGTGATAATAGGGTTTAAGTTACTAATTTCAAAGACGTATCCTCTCCTTCCATGGAGGGAGAGGGAAACTGCAAACACAATGTAAAGGTGAGTTTTACCAATTTTAGAGTTTGCCTGATTGTTACTATTGTTACTTCTGTATGTTTTAAAATATGAATATATTTATAAAAAATGAGCAGTGAGATATTATAATACCTACTTGTTCATGCCCTCCCAAATATGGATCCTCTTCTGCCATTCTGGAGCTGTACAGCAAAGCAAAACAAAAGCAAACCGTAAGCCTGAAATGCACCTTAACAATTCCACCATCCAGTAGTCAACTGCGTTATGCCAGTAAGACCCAATATGATTCTTTTTCAAGGACTTGAAGAGGACATGGTGCAGTTCTTTGTGTCCTAAATCTAACAGCAGAAAAATCTGCATAACCCAGGAATCAGCATTTATGTATAATCCAAAAGCCCTTCTGCCAGGCTCTGCACAGTGTCCTGGAGCGTGGTGTACCTAACCTTCATCCTCCGTATAAAAATCGTATCTGGATTCTCAGAGGCCCTTTCTTTTTGTCACCATGTAGGCTTCAATGATTTAGTCTAGCTCTTTGCGTAGTTTATTTGCTAACCCTGCATGAACTCTGTGATGATGCTAGAACTGCCTCCAGGCTCCAGCGGAGAAGCTCAGAGGCAGTCACCCTGCTGACAAAGGGCGTGGTCCGCGCATCAGGGCACCGGGGAGGCTGCTACAGTGTGCTGTGCCCATTTCCTGCCCTGTCAAACCATCGCCATGGTCCCCTCATCCACGGTTCACTTTCTGCAGTTTCAGTTATCCGCAGGTGGAAAATGTGAAATGCGAAGTTCCCCAAAGAAACAATTCACAAGCTTTAAAACGTGTGCCTTTCTGAATAGCATGATGAACCCCCTGCCACTCCACTCCGTCCCACCCGGGGTGTGAACCATCCCTCCATCCAGTGTCTCCACGCTGGACACCCCACCCACCTGCTAGTCACTTAGTGGCCATTTAGGGGATCAGACCGACTGTCACAGCATCACAGTGCTCGTGTTCAAGGGACTCTTATCTTACTTAATAATGGCCCAATGTGCAAGGAGTGATGCTGGCCATTCGGACACGCCCAAAAGAAGCCATAAAGTACTTCCTTTACGTTAAAAGGTGAGTATAGCCCAATAAGATATTTTGAGAGATAGAGATCACATTCTCATAACTGTTATTGTAATTTATTGTCCTACTTTTTCTATGACATTATTCGTTATTGCCTGTTAATTTCTTACTGGGTATATTTATACATTAAACTTTACCGTATGTATGTATGTATGTATGTATGTATAGAAAATATGTAATAATGAGGGTTTGGTACTATCTTGGTTTCAGGCATTTCCTAGAGATCTTGGAACGTACCCCCCATGGGTGAGAGAGGGGGACTACTGTATAGGAATGCTATAATATTAAAACTTCAAAAGGAAGACATAAAAATATGAGCCCTTACTTTTTTTATTTTTATTGATTAGGGTATCACATAATTGTCCTCATCCCCCCATTCCCATCCCAAACCCCTCCCTACATATGCCCCACCCCCCCTGTTGTCCATGGCCACTGGCTAGGCCCATATGTATGCACACAAGTCCTTTGGTTGATCTCTTCCCCTTCCCCTTACCCTCCCCTACTTTCCCTCTGAGGTTTGAGAGTCTGATCGCTGCTTTTCTTTCTCTGGGTCTGTTTCTGTTCATCAGTTTATGTTGTTCATTATTTCCTCTAGATGTGTGAGCCTCTCAGCATAACCACTATGGCTTGTCGCAGTTTAGGTTCTTACAAGGGTATTTCTTGGATCACATGATCTCACACATCTAGAGGAAAATATGAGCCCTTATTATCAATGCTATAGTCTCCAACTTAATCAATGGCAGCCAACTAATGACACATTGCAAGCCTAGCAATCTTCTATTATCCAGAGGCCCTGAGAAAACCAAAGAACCATACTGCCAGATAAAAACAGTATCTAAAGTCATATATCATGCTGGCTTTATTTACTTAAGAAATAGCCTTATTTAGATTAATTTTATTTAAATTTACTAAGCTCAAATTTTAGATATAGTACACGAAAAACTAACAGGCTGAAAGCAAATATGAATTCCTGAGGCAAAGTTCACCCTAACGCCCAAGTGAAGTGTATACCGCACTGCAGGGCACTTGGGACTGGGCTGGAGATGGTAGCTGCCCGCCAAAATCTGCTCTCTCCTTTCCCAGGGACAGAGCTGTAGCTGGAAGTGCGGCTGCTCCGCTGGAGCGAACCCCACACTTCCTGGGAGTCAGGGGTGGCCATCCAATGACAGGCTCACCAGGGGAATGTCAGAACTACTGCGTGTCACTGCCACGTCTGGCTTAACATCCTTCCTTCATGTTTTTGTTTTTTTCTCTTTCCTGTTGGATAAAACCTAGACACGGAGAAGACAGAGCTTCTACCACACTGGTGACAATGAATGGCAGGCGGCTAACACCGCTGGTGATGGGAGAACAAAACTTCTTTGTTCTTTCACCCAGTGCACTCAGGGATCTCCTTGTTAAAACAGTTTAGCCCTCACCCTAATGCAGTGGTTGGCAAACTCATTAGTCAACAGAGCCAAATATCAAGAGTACAACGATTGAAATTTCCTTTGAGAGCCCAATTTTTTAAACTTAAACTATATAGGTAGGTGCATTGTTAGTAACTTACTTAGGATACTCCTAAGCTGGCCTTTGCTAAAAACGCCAGGGGCCAAAGAGTCGCATGTGGCTCATGAGCCACAGTTTGCCGACCACTGCCCTAATGAATACATTGCCCAACACTTCAATAAAGACAAAAATCACCTAAAGGAGACCCTAATATGCAACGAAATTCTCTAGATACCGGCTAGAGCCCTATGTGACTGGTGAGGGAGAGAATGCCTCGAGAGGGTGCCTAATGGGATCTGGGGTGTCAGCTCTCAGCCCAGAGAACAAGAAGGCCATGCTGACATGTAAGGAAGTATTTGTCTAAAACAAGAAATTACTGCTTGAAGATGTACAAACAGCTTTACTCATTTAAGACCAGCTGTCAAAAGGGGGCAATTGACTTGACACAATAAAGAGGAATTGTGTCATTGGAAATTCAAGAGTTTTGCCTTTGCTGGGGGCGTGACTGGATATACAACTAACCTCACTGTGCTCTGTCTCTTCATCTGCAAAATAAGAGACTGCAATGGGTTGGACTTTTGAAAAGAACTCAGAATGTTAGTGAGCTAATTGATGTCTATTCAAAGAACAAATCACCTACATCATAACTCTTTTTGTAAACTTGGTCTTTTAAAGGCATTCAGGTATATAACTATATTAAAGAATCATTAGCACGATTTTCAGTTCTACGAAGAATACAAGGAAAACAGTATGGCGACATAGTGGCAATACCAGTTACAACATTCCATATGAAAAATCCTTATTTTTAGAACACCACAGGAGCCAATTTCCAAAAATAACATTAAAACCCTTTCTCCTTCTGCCTTTAGGCTTTCTATTAATCTGGGCTGATTACTTGAGTCCTCTCAAACAATCTCAGCCAACAGCCCTCAAAAGCAGAGGTAAGACTGCTGACTTGCTAAACTGACAGGACACGTTCAGGAACTCCATTACATTCAATATATTTATAGTTTTAAACTGTGGATGGTTTCCTGACCTGCAAATGCATGGATCCAATATGAAGCAGCCCTCACGCTAATTAAAAAAAAACCCTCAACTAAATCTACTTTATAGAACTAATGCAGGGCTATTATCGTGATCACAACTGTAGTTAAAACCTTAATGAATCTAAATTGTAGGCACTGGACAAACTGACCAATTAAATGCAGTTTAAGTCCTCCCTCCAACAAACTCCTCATGCAAAATGTGTGCCAAAAGATCACAATTTTAAAAGCCCAACAAGCAGTCCCAAAGATACTTGGGTGATGGTTAAGTCTAAACTTTTACACACTTGGTAAGACAGTTTAAGTTCCCTGTGAAGAGCTGAGGTAACAGTAACCCTAGAGTGATGTCAATGTTAATTCATCATTCAAAGCCAAATGTCAAAAAGGATGAATCACCGAGTAATATTTGCATTGATGGCAAAAGCAGGTTTTATTTCAAAAATGTGAGCCTCCAACAAGCCCTTGGAACTCAGGGGTTAGGAAAGGCCAGGGAAAGCCCCTTCTGCACCCCGCTCTCCACCCCTTCCTCTCACTTTTCCTTTGCACAGTTCTGTGCTTTTGAGGAAGGACCTTGAAGCAGAAAGGGAGGGACTGGGTGGATTGCTGAGAAGACACTCCTAAACTTTGCATCGCTTCCCCTGCCAACCCACCCCCCCCCAAAAAAAAAAAACACACACACACACAAACAAACAAAAAACAAAACAGTGAGGTTTGAAGAAAAATTTTCACACCATGGAAAAATAGAAAACATAGCTGCCTAGCAAATAAATAAAACATCTTTTCCAGTGAGTTGCTTGTATTTCCCAGGTGAGAAGCATATGTTATAACTAAGTTCTGAATATGTGGAGAGTTCTATTGTACATGCAGTGTCTAATGAATTATTTTCTGCACATATGTGACAACCCCATGCCTGACATCAAAGGCCAGCAGGAGGACGTCTTAGCAGAGGCAGCAAGACCAAGGCCATAGGGGTGGACCATTAAGGATGGAGTTGGAGGTACTATATTCATAGTTTTTAAGCAGGGCCCACTATAAGAAGATATATTATTTTTATTCTATTTGATTTCATTTTTTAAAAATCCGTAACATGTTTTAAAACTAGTAAATGATTTCAAGATCCACTAATAGGTCACAATCTAAAGTTTGAAAACAGAATCTGTGGTGCCATCCAATGTGCAGGTAGGAATCAGAGCGAGAAACTTTCTCTATTTTTAAGATTATATACAGCCACAACAGACACCGCTGCTTATGTGTAATTTTAATGCCTTGTCTTGTATAGCAAATAGGATAAAATTTCAAGCAAAAGAGTGACTTTTCATCATTTCCCTGCTGAATAATACTATCTAATAAATGAGTAATATGCAAATTGACCGTACCTCCACGTGTGCGTGCATGCGCACATGCGTGTGCGTGTGCACACACACACACACACAAGACATGCCTACCATTCAATCAGGAGCAAATATACAAATAAACCCAACCAAGATGGCTGTGGCCACAAAGAGAGCAGGAGGGAGGCTTGAGTTTCCCTGGCAATGGAGGAAGCCAAGCTTTCTGCCAAGCAATGCCAGCCCAGGCCTCCACTCAATGCTACAAAGTTTCAATGATAGAAGATAAATAAATCACAACAAAAATGACAGAAGCCACAGAGCTAGAGAGAGCAGGAGGCTTGAGTTGCCCCTGGAGATGGTGGAAGCCAAGCTTTCTACCTGCCCTGGCCTTCCCAGGCCTCCACTCCAGGCTACAAAGTTTTAATTATAGAAGATAAATAAATCCCAACAGAAATGGCAGCAGCCACAGAGCTGGAGAGAGCAGGAGGTTAGGGTTGCTCCCAGAGATGGAGGAAGCCAAGCTTCCCGCCTGCCCTGGCCAGCCCAGGCCTCCACTCCAGGCTAAAAGGTTTCAATCATAGAAGACAAATAAATCCCAACAAAAATGGCTGTGGCCACCAAGCAAGCAGGAGGCTTGACTCTACTCAAGGCTACAAAGTTTCAATATAGAAGATAAATAAATCACAGATACCAGTGCCTCTGCTTGGGTTGCCAGGGGGGCATGGCCGGCCTATAAACCACCACAGGCCTCTCACTCAGGCCGCCCCACATCCCAAGGGAACTCCCACCCTGATCCAGGACACCCTTCAGGGCAAACCAGCTGGCCCCCACCCATGCATCAGGTCTCTGTCCTATCTAATAAAATAATTATGTGCAAATTGATCGTCACTACAACACACAATTGTGCAGCCCTGTGAGGAATCAACTGGGCTCCCTCCTCTCTGATTTTGGGGGGTGTCACCCAAGAACTGCTGCTGCCAAGTCACTGCAGCTCGGCAGCTCCTGCATTGACAATATGCCTCCTGGTGGTCAGTGTGTGTCATAGTGACCGGTCAGATGGACACAGCATAATTAATATATATATATATATATGGAAGAGCAATTGAGAAAGTAAAAATTTTTGGCATTCTGAGAAAAATATTATTTATTTTCCATCCTATAGTTATGGGTATATAGCCACATTCCCTCTTTATTCCTATCCTTATCACTGCTGAGTAAAATGTTTGCATTTTTCCTCCAGGGACATTTGGCAATGTCTGGAGACATTGTTAGCTATCACAGCTGGGTGGGTGGTCCTAATGGCATCTAATGTGTAGAGGTTAGGTATACTGCTAAACATTCTATAATGCATAGACAGTCCCTCACAATAAAGAAATATCCAATCCAAATGTCAATGTGAAGAATGATAAACCCTGATGAATGCCATTGCTTCATGTCAAGTGCTTGGGTTCACATGGAGAAAGAACTAAACTTGATTGGCTATCTCCCATGCTTTAACATATTTCACTTAATTCTCACTATAATCCTAAGAAATACTATCCCAGATGAAAAGACTCAGTTTTAGAGAGAGTAAGTCATTTGCTTAGGTTGACAGAATAATGCTGGTGAATCTGACTTCATAGACCAGTGGTCGGCAAATTGAGGCTCACGAGCCACATGAGGCTCTTTGGCCCCTTAAGTATGGCTCTTCCACAGCCTGGGCAAGTCTATTTTGAAGAAGTGGCATTAGAAGTTTACATTTAAAAAATTTGGCTCTCAAAAGAAATTTCAATTGTTGTACTGTTGATATTTGGCTCTGTTGCCTAATGAGTTTGCCGACCACTGCCATAGATTATGGTTGGTTCATCTGTCTAAGAGGCAGAAGTGATTTTCCTCCTTGACTTACAAACTTTATTCATTTTAATAGTGTCTTGCTCCAGGTCTCCTGAAAGCTCAGGTTTGAGCTAATCTACCCATAACATAACCTGAAAAGCAAAAGCAAATTGTGACAATACACAAAACTCAACTGAGGTCTTCCTCAGACAATCAAATGTGAAGGTACAAATACCAAACAATTTAACTGAGCATTCTGTTTTGTTTTACTTATCTCCTTTGGTCAACTTCAGAGTACAGAAGGAGGATAAGGAGGTTTTCCTGAAACACAGAAACATATCCACAGAAAACACCATCTTCACTAATGGTATAATCAAAGTATGTCCATATTTAAAAATAAGATATATTATATTTAAATGCTCCTCAAATACTTCATTAACTTAGTCATTTATTTAGAAAAATAATACTCAGGCTTAGGAGGCTTACTGTGTGTCAGAAAAGACACCAAAGTACACAGAGTGACACAGTCCCTGTACTCACAAAGCTTATAGTTGTGGTATATTGAAAGCAAAGGACAAAATTCTTTGCCACTACATCCCACGAAAGGTAAAATCCATGTCTCCATCCCTTGAATTTTGGCGGGCCTATAACTTCCTCTGGCCAATGGAATGAGACCCTGCAACAACATTCGTGCTTTCTTGAAACAGTGCTGCCATGTGAACAAGCCTGGGCTAGCCCACTGGAAGATGAGAGACCACATGGAGCAGAGAGGGAAAATCCTAGCTGAGGCTCCCATAGACCACACAACACCCACCGAGCAGCCAAAAAATCTCCGAGATCAGCAGAGGCAGCTCTGACTACCTAGATAGTCCACAGGATGGGGAGAAATACAAATGTTTGTATTTTAATGAACTATGTAGTGATTTTTATATGCAGCAGAAGATAACTAATGCCATTAAACTGAGTAAATAGAAAGACAAATGGGCAAACTCAATGCAACCTGGTAAGTGTTGTGGGAAATGGGGCATGGGTTAGTTATCTTGGTAACTCAGTAATTACACTTTATTTGTTAGGGACCTATTCAGATAGCATAGTAAACAATAATGTTTATAATAAAGTGGAAAAAGAAATTGAGACATCTAAAGTTTTACTGTCCTTTTTACTCTATTGGCTTATTCAGTTCCAAATGAACAAAAGTCACAAGTACATAAGTAAAAACAAAACAAACAAAAAAAACCCACAAAAACCTGTGGTATAAACAAAATAAAAACCTTTAAAATGTCAATATTAATAATTCCTGTTAGCTTTAAGTAGTGATACCATTATAAACAAGTTAATCATGTTTTCAAACCCTCCAATTCTCCAAGATCTAAAACCAAATTTATCATTCCTGCAGCAACAGAACCCATTCTTCCCTTCCCAATTTCTGCTATTATATCAATCATTCTGTCAGGTACTCAAGTTCAAAATTTCAGTCACCATTTTTTCTTTTTCCTCACTCATATCCAGTCAATAATCAACTTCTGCTTACCGCATTTTCCGGCGTATAAGACGACTTTTGAAACGAAAAAAAGTCAACCAAAAATCGGGGGCAAAAGACCAAAATTGCACAAAAATTACCTGCAGATCTTGACGGCAAAGTAAGTCTTTTCTTTGAAGTGGGGGGTAGTCTTATACAGCGAATATAGGCCTACACCTGTGTTTTAACTGTAAAATTAGGGGGTCGTCTTATATGCCGGAAAATATTGGGGGGAGGGGTATTATTTCTTGTATCTCCCTCTCTGTTCCAATTCCACTGTTTCATCCCACTTAAACCTTCATTGTCTCACCTCTGAATGACAATAATAATCTCCCTATGTTCTCCCTTACGGTGGTGTTACTTTTCCCTTAAAATTATTTTACGTTATTGCCACATTACTTACAAGATAATCAAAAGCCCAAAACTACTCAGCATATTAATTACTATATTAAATCATGTTATAAGCATCTCCTATAATTATATAATTTTAAAAGACCATTGAGTTTTCTTGTAACAAGCAAAAAATTTACTAGTGAGACACCTGGTTTTATAGAAATGGTTTTAGAGTGGCCCTTATTGTAACCAAACCCTCTACTATAAGCAGACTGGTCATTCAAAAACACCTTGGTCATTTCCATCTTGTATATTTGTTGAAAGTATGTCTTACATCCTGAAATACCATATTTCCTACTTAAGTACTACTGGTTCCTCAAGCCTCTACTCAAATCCGACCTCTGCCAAGAAAGCCTATATTTTCCCTGTACCCCTAGCTCTGTAGTCCACAGAAGGGCTATCACACTTAAGTATATTGGTGATTTTACAGTTGACAAGGTACTGTTCTACAGTACTTAACTTTAATCTCTATATTAACATCTTCTTAAGTGGGTATAAATGTCTAAGAGTAGACATGATATCTTTTAAAAAGACAAAAATCTATACTCTGTACAATGTACAAAAAATATGTAAAGAAGTAGGAAAATATGACTCAAAAAATGACACAAATGTTAGAATTAGCAACCAATGACTTTATTTTAAAAATATCTTTATTAATTTTTAGGGAGAAGGAGAGAAAGAAACATAAA
Organism: Pipistrellus hanaki; assembly: GCF_964339955.1. Taxonomy (NCBI): domain Eukaryota; kingdom Metazoa; phylum Chordata; class Mammalia; order Chiroptera; family Vespertilionidae; genus Pipistrellus; species Pipistrellus hanaki. The sequence continues at coordinate 146,154,898 of NC_140503.1, forward strand.
TATGAGAGCAAAGCATTGATTGGCTGCCTCCTGCACACCCCCTACTGAGGATTGAGCTCACATGCCCAGGCGTGTACCCAACTGGGAATCGAACCAGCAACTGTTTGGTACATGGGATGATGTACCAAATCAACTGAGTCACACCAACCAGGGCACAACCAATAACTTTAAAATTACCAATAGCAATATGTTTGAGAATGTAAAGGAAAAAGCATACATAATAAATGAACAGAAAGGAAATCTCAGCAGATAAATTAAAACTCTTAAAAAATAAAAAAGATCCAATGAAAAATTCTAGACCAAAATGAAATTTCACTAAATGGACATATTGAACAGTGTAGAGTAAACCAATAAACTTAAAGAATGGCCAAGAAAATGTATCCAAACTAAAACATGGAGAAAAAGGCAGAAATAATTAAACCCCTTCAGTATCCTATGAGACAATATCAAGTGGCCTGCAAGTTAGAGTCCTACAAAGAGAGAGAGAAGAGACAAATGCTGAAGAAATAATCATCAGAATTTTTTTATATTTGATTTTTTTAAAAAATCAAACCATAAATACAAGAATCTCAAAGTCACAGAACCATGTTGGATAAAGACAAATAAAACCATGCTTGGTCCCACTACAGCCAAACTGTTAAAAACTAATGCTAAAGGAAAAATCCTAAAAGCACTAAAGGATCAGGGGCATTAAGATAATTATAATGGCTAACTTTTCATTGGAAACAATAATGCAAGTGCTGAAGGGAATAAAAAAAATCAGTGTATGATTCTATGTTTACAAAAAAAAAATCCTTTAAAAATAAAGGTTAAATTATCATTTTTCAAATAACCAAAAGCTGAATTTTCCATTAGCAGGCCTGCTAAAACACATGTTAAAAAGAAAGTTCTTCATGCTAAAGCTACATGATACCTACATGAAAGAATGAAAAACACCAAAGATAATGAATATGTAGGTGAGTATAACACTTTTTTTCTTGTTTGTTTTTAAAAAAAATACTATCTTGTATTTGGGGGTTTATAACATATACATAAGTAAAATGTATAATAAACAGCACATTGGAAGGGAAGAAGACAAATGGAAGCATAGTATTGTCAAGTTCTTACATTATACTAGAGTCCTGGTACATGGAGAATTCCTAATATTTATCACATTGATAATCAAAAATTGTTTTTGTAACTTGTCACATGCATTTTTCTTAAGTTGATTTATCTAACTCAATATGGTAGGAAATCTGAAATCTTCCAAATTAACACTATTATTTCAAAGAAACAATTTTGGAGGTAGATACTCATTTAATCCAACCCTCATTTTTTTTTTTTTTTTTTTTTTTTACTTTTTATTTGCACAACACCCCTAAGTTTGCTCAAATGAATATGTAAATAACTAGACAAAAATATCAATAGACCATGCAAATAAAAAGTAAGACAAAGCCCCTGCCTTGCACATATTTTCTGCCTGGATTGCATAAAAGGTCAAGAGAATATAGATGGGAGGCACATTGTTCCTTAAGGGTCGGTCAGGGAGAATGAATAGGAGGAGAGAGAAACGGTGATGCCTGAACTAGGCCTGAAGATCGTGCGGTTAGCACCATGGCTAAGGAAGAAGCGTGTATGCGGAGGCACTCAAAGTGAGAAAATATGGAGGACAAGGAGCTGAAAATTGACGTGGATGACATGAGAGGGAGGGGGATGGGCGAGGCGCAAGGGTGGGAGGTGAGGTGTGCAGCAATCAGCCTGCGAAGATAACAAAGAACCATTTCAGAAATATAAAGATCCTGGCTTGATTTGACTTGCACTTTAGAAATGGGGCCTTTCTGCTGGAATTAAGGACGGAATAGAAGCCGGAGATACCGTATTAGGAGGCGGTGCAAAAATAAAACTGGAAATTCAGTGAGGAAGAAATGAATTCTGGAGATGAGGAGGCAGCGGAGTTGATATCAGGGTAGATCTTGGGACTTGACTGGAGGAGGTGAGTGAGTATGCCTGAAGGACAAGGTTCCCCGATTTCTGACGTGGGACACCTATTGAATGGATATGTAAATGCCTCAGCAATAAAATTATCGTTTTCTGGGCTCCTTCAGTGTAACAGATATTTAATAAACATAGCACAACTTCCCCTCCCCATCCCCCCCCCCTCCCGGGGCAATCATCTATTTATTTCAACATAGGATTAAACTACCTCTTTAAAAAACATGGACTATTCTAAAGGACTTTCTAAGAGAAATGGGATACTGTCCCTGCCCATCATGACAAAGAACTTCAAGGTAAATGACCAATAAGGTAATGTTTTAACATAGTTAGGAAATATTAAAATAGTCTAAGGTGTGGTTGTTAACTTCAGTTCAATGTCTAAAACAGGAAGTTGGGTAAACACATGGAGAGAAAACATAAAGATATTACTTCAAATGAATGCTATGATTTGCATGAGAGCAAGGAAGTACACTGAATTGTCGTCACATGCCATGATTCTGATTTCAACTTCCCAGGTATCCTAAGGTTTGCTTAATCACGTCTCACGTGTTCTCAGAATGTGGGGGAAATGGCCATTGTTTTTAATTGATTAAAAATAGGATAATTAACAGTGAAATGTCTGTAAACCTTCTTTTCAAGGGCAATCTCTTTCTGCATCTTTCATTATGATTCTCCATTCTCATCTATGATATACAGAATTTACCCTTCTCTCTGAATGCTGATTCACTTTCTACATTATTTTCTTTTTCACATTCAAGTCAATAGTAAAGGTCAAGACCTAATTTTATAGAGAACTTTCCCCCTAAACTTTTATCTGTGCTTTCATTATCTTTTGTTTTGGTCAAATTTTCAAGACTCATAGGTCTGAAACACGCACACACACATAACACTTAACTTACATACCTTATTATATATTAGCATAAAAAATAAATTAATTAAATATAACAGTATGGGACTAGTTATATTTTTGGCTCATTTTAATCCATCTCCTACATAAAGTATTTCCCATACTGTCTTGGTTGGCTTGAAATCAGCAGTGTGAGCACATTTAAAAAAACTAATCTTTTCTACTTCCCAGATACTTTATGTTCAGTTTTAATTCTATATAAACCAATGGTTTTGGGTATTCCTGTAAGTACTTTCCTGAAATCCAATAGAACTATAATACATAATGTTTAATTTATATTCTTTACCTTTTTCATGTTTCTTCTTTTCTACTTTGAGTTTCCTCTGTATGAACAGCCAATCATACTCCTTCCACCCTTTCACGTCTTTATTTTAACTGCATAAGTCATACAGGTGTTTGTAGCATACAGACAGCATTATGTTAGATACCGTAAATTGCAAGGGACCTTTGACCTCACCATCATACCTAGCCTACATTTAAAAGAAAAAGACTCAAGTTTATCCATCAAGTCTCAATGATCAAACACCAATAAATGGTTAAATCCTAGAAAATAAACTTATACCTAAGTTAAGAACTGGCAGACAAAGAAGTTCGTCAAATATCAGTAAGACATGAGTCAGGATTTCATGTTAAAACATTTAAAAAATAGTCATTTCCTCCATTCCTAATATTCTTCTCTGGGAAGGCATATTTTCTAAGATAATTAAGTAATTTATTTTCATTATTTAAATGAATTGCAGTTTTGGGCACAGAACCAATAGATAAGTATTGTAGTTTGATAGGGAAGTTTGTCATCGCTTTTAATTTTTGCTTTTATGCTTGATATATGTTAGAATTTTTTGGAGGTAAGAAGGATAAACATATTTTAGTATATTTAATCCAAATGATAAGCAGCAATAAATAAAAACTTAAAAAGAATTGCTATTTTGACAAACAAAATTCATAATAGAGACCAAATTACATTTTAAATGTTAATTAAAAGGTGTGCTTAAAACTTTATGCAGTTTTATATTTTGAGCCTCATACATCAAAAGGCTAAAATCTAAGAGAAGTCCAAAAGCTTTGTTTTCCACTATACAATGTATGACTAGACCCTAACCGGTTTGGCTCAGTGGCTAGAGCATCAGCCTGTTGACTCGGGGGTCCTGGGTTCAATTCCGGTCAAGGGCATGTTCCTTGGTTGCGATCACATACCCAGTGGGGAGTGTGCAGGAGGCAGCTGATCGATGTTTCTAACTCTCTATCCCTCTCTCTTTCTCTTTGTAAAAAATCATTAAAGCATATTTTTTAAAAATGTATGGGTAGTGTGGTAAAAATCAGGTCAGTGTTAAAACTTTGGGTTTTTGTTTACACTTCTCTTCATGCCCACCCAGAAGCTGTAGATTGCACTGATCATATACCAGAACACCGCAAAATGTATCTCCAGTCAGAATATTTGGAGTGTTGTATTATTTTTAACTAACAAGCACTGCTGTTACTCACTTTCAGAGTCCTTTTTAACAATGGCATCTTTACAGTGTAGGCAGGGGTTAGGTAAGCAAACAGTTTGTTCCTCAGTTTGTTGGCAACAACAGAAATCATTATACATCTATGTATTTGTGAACAGTTTTTAAAATTAACTGTTTAAACTTGACTGCAGGTTTAGAAGTGATTGGAAGAGAGGCCAGGGTCAGAACCATGATGAGGTGGGCAGCAAAGCAGCGGGGACTGACGTCGGCAGTTTTCAATAAAACGGTTCTTACGCTCCTGGGGGCACAATGACACCAGGAGGGAGGGTGTTGGCACTGTGCTCTGTTCTGGTCTGGATGGTATATTTCATTTCATACACTGTGTCCACACAGAATAAAGAGAGTCACAGTTTCGAGGACATTTCCTGAAAATGCTACAACTGAGAAAGAATAAAAACAACAACAAAAACTGGCATGAGGAGGCCCAGGTTTTACAGCCACAAAATCATTAAAGCACAAAAGTGCAAAGTACAGTAAACCTTGCTGTCTGCTAGCTCCTGAGGTTTCCAGCTAGTAACTCTCCTCCTACCCCAGTTCTTATAGGTGGTAAGTATCTAATGCATATTTGTGTTTACATTTGGATTAATTTAGATAGGCTTTAACAATCTTTGGATTACAAGGCAGTGCTTGTAACATTGTTTCCTTTCCTGGAGATACTAGCATTGAAATTAGTTTCAATGGAGCTCAGAGGAATTCTGGCCTAGTCAAAAAGTTACTTTTTTTAAACTTGTACCAGCACCTTTTACCATTTCAATTACTTTATTACCTTGTTTGATGAGTGCCTTTAAAACTTTGAAACTAAAAGCCATTTTTTTTTTTCCAGTTCATAAACTCCTCTTTCAGAATGAAATGCTCCCCTCCTGGAAAGGGCTGGGTACTTTTGAATAAATTACATGTTCTAGTAAACTTCAAGCATCCTTCTGATAAGAAAGGAATATCTAGGAAGGAAGAACTAGTTTTTGGCTCCTTTCTTCCCAAAAGGCAAGGCAAAGTGGCATAATTCTTGTTCCTTGCAGAAAATGGTTGCCCTTTTTTAAACAAACAAATCTAAACTTATGTCATTCCTTCATTCAACAAATAGTGACTGATTGCTCAGTGTGTACCAACAAGCACAATGTTCAGTGTCAGATAGTTGTCAGTATAGATGTGATCTTTTTAAAACTGGAACTACAGGATTTTTATTCTCTCAGGTGGCTCTTTTTCCTCTCCTTTTTATTATATTTTTTTTTTCATACATAGGCTCTTAAAGAATATAGAATCTTTACAGTCTTCTTTAAAGCTCAGTCAGAATTTTTTCATAATTTAAAGAAATTGAATCTATGGATAGTTTAAATTTATTAATATCTGTTAAAAGTATGGATCATAATAAAACTGGTTATAAGATTTTTGGCCTCACGGTAAAATGTAAATGAAAATAAGCTAATTTGTAATAGGGAATTAAACCACCCATTTCATTATTCTAATTTCAAAACAGGCAATAAATTAAAACAGGTAAAACTTGTTTTACTGATAATTAAATCTAATAATGACTACAGAAAATATGAGAAGAGAATAATTAATGATTTCTTTTTAAAATTTAAAATATGTTTATTATTAATACTCTAAATAAAACAAATATTTTCAATCATCACCTATACTCCTGAGGATTCTTATAATCTTTAAGAAATCACACCTTATATTACATACTTTTTGTAAAGCTGTTGGCTTTAAACTATTCATAGTGCAGCAATAAGACTTTCACAATTTATTTTCTAAACCATTAGCTGATCTTCAAGGGTAGGTTTACCAATCTCATCTGAAAATATGGTAGTTTGTTAATATGCACTCAGGAATACCTTCTTTAACACAGCAGAAACCAAAGGCATAAAGCAATTTCATTGTGAAAAAAAATACTACTCCTTTAAAATAAAATCTAACAGTGAGGCCCTGGACACTCATTAATGAACTATCACAAAGATAAATGTCTTGGTTATGTACTACAACTATAAACTACCAAATTAGCTGGTTTCAATTATTAATCTTTTTTTATTACACACACACACAGACACACACACACACAAAAGCACGCATGCACACTCGCACAGTCAAGGAGCCAGGACTGGGCCACAAATCCAAACATTCCTCTCTGAGGCTGAATGCCTCTAGTTCTTCAAACCCTCAGGGTCTCCTAAACAGTGACAGGGTCAACTCAAAGGGGTATATATGCTTCTGACGATTTATCTGCTCACCTCTAAAAACACTATAGTGAGTTCAGTGTTTATAGCGCTAAAGTGCCAATGAGTTGAACTTCCAGAAAGCAGGGTAGACTGGCTCAGTGTGGTTTATTGGCCACCAAGAAAGAAGTTGTCAATTAACTCTAATCAGACATGTAGAAACAGAAGACTTAAAATGTCCTCCAGCACTAAATTCTATGCTTCCTTCTCTTCTTGTAACATATAATAATCATGCCACCTTATAGGATTAGTATTATAAACAGAAAACCAATCTAGCAAGCAATAAAACTCTCCTACTAAGTAAGGTAAACCGATGTGGAATTTTGTGCAGCCATTGATTCTGAGCCACTGCTGCTAACGTGATTCATGATCAACCTGCAGAAGGGCATAATCTCAGTATTTATTGGTAAAACTACCTGCATTTCCAGAAACACTTCCTATTGCACTCATCTCTATGCTCAGAGCGGGACATTTACCAGGAAGTTCTGGAGAAGGAAAAAGATGATATTGGACTATCAAAAATCCATATGGAAACGCAGACATTATTTTGTAATGTGCTGCTTTAAAATGTCAGCTACTGTTCTTTCCTCTCCCAAGTTCAAACTAATTGAAGGTTATACAGTAACCACTTCCCCCAGAAGCCAGAACTTTCACCTCTTCTGAACAGGGGAATACCTCTCATAAATTAGGTGAAAAATAAGGTCTTGCTGATTGAACGAGAGTCCCAGATTCCTATAACCTCCCATATGTCATCTAGACCTCCTATCTACCACAATGAGCAGCCCCTGAAAGTCAACTTACTGTAACTTAAGTCGTCCATTATCTGGAAATCTAAAAGCAGGAGTGAAAACAACCTGAGTAAATATTAGTTTCTCGGACTAACTTCAATTTGTTCCAGGGAACATGACAAGAGAAATATGAGGAATAGGATCAACTAAATCTGAAGTTCTGCCTATTCCAGACCTACTGAGCTTTAACCGGCTGCCACTCGGTCCTCACAGAGGCTCTTGTCGAAGAGGTAGAAGAAGGAAGTACAAAGATCAAAGCAGTGCTTACAAAGGGGAACAGCTATTTTTGTATGTATACTCCACTATTTACTAACTGGGCTTGAAAAACAGGGGCATTTAGACAACCCACGTGAATGCCAACTGCAGCACATCAGCTAAAACCGAAATTACAAGATGAAAATGTGAATTTTCAACTCGCCACCAACCCCCAAGTGGATTATCTTTTCTTCTTTAAAAAGTCTTGCAAACAGGTTAGATCTACACACCGTGAGTCTTCCCTTGCGTTCACATCTGTCCAATAGGCTGTGGCCCAGGAAGACATTTTATTCAAACAAGCTCAAGAACAAACTGAGGAGCTGCAGGCATCTCCATGGGGATGAAGACTTTCAGGAGATTCCATTTGTTTTTCTCGCTTTCCCAATTTAATTACATAATAAATGAAAAAGGCTACGAGACACAAATCTTTTTATTTCCTGGCTTCCCACGTTCCTAAGCTCAAAAGACTATTTTGCTTTAAGTAATTTACATCATCTATTGAGCACATCCAACAGTAAGAGAGTCTCTAGAAAGCACAATATTGAAATCATGAAAACAACATACATCAAGGAAGGGCTTTATGTTAATCAAGTGTCCCTTTTAACGTTTGAACGAACATTAGTGCAACTTAGGAGTGCCAGAGAATATCCAATTAAGGTATTCTGCTAGAAAAATAAGCACTGAACATCTGGACCCCAAGTTTTACGTGTTTACCAAAGATCACCAGTTTGTAGAAGAACATCTGTATGCCTGAGCTATTAAGTGTTTTAGGAATATCAGTCATTTTCTTAGATCATGGGCTTTATAACAAAGTCTTTAGGTTAACTACGCCTCCTTAATAACCTGCAATGTTGAAAAACCCTACTTAACAAGTCCATGAAAAACATCTTCAATCTTGATAATCAGACCCTGGATCTTGAAGTCCCCTTTAGGTTTCAAGATAGACCAGTACCAAAATGTAAGCCAGGGCAAGCATCTCCATCCGTATTTGATTTTTAAAGACCACGAGACAACTTGTATTTAGGCAAGGCTTTGTTTCTATCATTTAGTTGCAGAGGTTCATGCACCATACAGGGTACCATTGCTCCAGGGTTTTACATAACCAGAGCGTGTAAAAAGTGCTCCAACTAGGTGATTTCTTTTCCCTCTTACATGCCAGGCCCTGTAGGATCACTATCAAGCCCTCCTTATGTTGAAAGTGAATGCACAGGACCTATCCTGGGTGAATATATTATGTCCTGGGTGTGTGTGTGTGGAGGGGGGGGGGGGCAGGGGGGGGGGTTCTTCTTTTTTGAAGCAGAAGACGAAGGAATAAGACTGTCCCTTTCCATTTCGGGGAGCCGGAGAGGGCTTTCCCAGCCCAGGGCACGGCCGTGACTTCTGCTTTCCTTTCACGGGACGCCCTTAGGCGAAATCTGGTTCAGCACTGCACCAACCACCGTCCCCCCTCGCCTCCCAGCCCCAGCGCGCCTCACCCCCCAGGCCGTGCCCCCGCAGGGGTGGGGGTGGGATGGGAATTCGGGGGGGGAAAAAAGTTTGCCAGAGTTGCCCTTTGGGTCCCGCTCCCGCCCGGCGGAGGGAGGCGGAGAGAAAGGGCAGCTGGGCAGCCGCGGCCTCGGGGGGTGGCCGGCCCCGCCGCGATCAGGCTGTGCCGTTCCCTCCGTCGCCCCTCTCCAGCTCCCCTCCGCGCCTGTCACCCTCCTCCCACCGGGCTGCCCAGCGGTTAGCGCGGGAGCGAGGAAGTCCGCGGGGCCGAGGGGCGTGGGGCGGGAGGCCGCAGGTCCCGGCGCGGCCACCCTCGCCCCAATGTGCTTACCCTGGTGGCGGGGCGCGGCTTCCCCGCGCCGGGGGCTCCCTCCGGGGCGCGGGCCTGGGGCCGGGCGTCGGCGGCGGGGCCGGAGCGGGGCCGGAGCGGGGCCGGGCGGGCGGCTCGGGGCCCGGAGGCGGCGGCGGCGGAGCGCGGTCCCGGGCCGGTCAGCGGCGCGCCATGTCGCAGCGCGGGCGGAGGGAGCGCGGGGCGCGCGGTGGCCGGGCCCGGCGCCGCCTTCCCGGCCGCGGGGCTGGGGCTCGGGGCGCGGGGCGGGCGCGGGCGGCGGAGGGCGAGGCGGCGGCGCGGGGCGCGGGCCGGGCCGGGCGGGCAGGGGAAGCTGTCAGCGCGCCGCCGGGCGCTCCCGTGGCGAAACCTCCTCTTCCTGCCCCGGCCCGCGGCGCACTTCTCTGTCTTTCTCGCTCACTCTCTCACTTCCTGGGCTGGAAATTCCCACTGACGTCGAGAGAGCAGACAGACGGACGGACACGCGTGTGCACGCCGCGGGGGCGGGAGGTGGGGTCGCCGCCGCCGGGGGTGGGGAAAGCCCGCGCTTCTGGGGGCGCCCTGCGCCCCGCGCCCAGCTGGGCTCCGGGGCCCCGGGCTGGCGCTGCGGGGCGGAGGCCGGGAGGGCGCGGACGGCGTAGCTCGTGTCCCCGGCGGCGCCCCCGGAACCCCCGGGGCAGGCGGGCGGGGACGCCCCCTGGAGCGCCCGCGGGGTCAGGCCGCTGGGGTCGGGTGGCCCGGAGCCCCTGGGAGGGGATGCTGGCTCGGCCTGGCGCCAGGCATGCCCTGTACAAACATACATCTCATCCGGGGTTCCCTTTAAATTGTCTCAGCTGCACCCAGATCTTCTGTATCTTCTACTGGAATTTCTGGATCATAACTGACTTCTGTCCAGGGAAGTCTGAACGCCTACTGGGTGTTGGTGATGTCTTAAACTGCTGGTGATGACTTATGTTGAACTCTGTTAGAGCAGTGGTGGGCTAACTCGTTAGTCAACAGAGCCCAATATCAATGGTACCATGGACATTTCTTTGGAGAGCCAAATTTTTTAAACTTAAACTTCTTATAAGTACCGCGCGCTAACCGATTGCGCCACTGGATACCGCCGCCACTTCAAAGTAGACTTGCCCAGGCCGTGGTATTTTGTGGAAGAGCCACACTCACGGGGCCAAAGAGCCGCATGTGGCTTGTGAGCCGCAGTTTGCCAACCACCATCTTAGGGCATGGAGAGGCCTTGATGATAATTACTGTGGCTAGAGTGACAGTGGTGGCGGTAGCAATGGTTTTGGTCCACAGCTCAGCGCAAGGAAATATTCAATCTGCAGAGGAGAGTTTTTCCTCTATTTTTTGTTGTTGCTTTGTTTTTTGCTTTCTGGAAAGACCACTACTACCCTGTTTCCCCAAAAATAAGATCTAGCGCATGGAAAGATAAGACTTCCCCTGAAAATAAGACCTAGCGCATGGAAAGATAAGACATCCCCTGAAAATAAGACCTAGCGCAACTTTGGGAGAAAAAAATAATATAAGACACTGTCTTATTTTGGGGGAAACAGTGTAGGACCTGCAGATAGGTCTCCCAGTGACCATCAGGCTCTTTATATATGACAGGCTCTGTACTAGACTCAGGCAGGGGATACCTTGAAGATAGGTGAGCTCCGAAATGAGAATCCTTAAGTTGCTATTTTGAAGTTCATTATCTCACTACTGAGTTCAATGACAACTGCTGCTTTAAAACATCAGTAATCAAGCAATCACCAGGCAGTGCTGCTATGGCCTTGGGTTTCCCCTAACAACTTCACCATATTCCTTTTATGCCACCTCCCTTCCCTGCCCCTATCCCTTCCCCAAATTATAAGACTCTTCTTGGTGGAGTGTTTGGCAGAGAAGCAGAGACATTTGATGGGATCTTCGATAAGTCTTAGCGGTGGCCGAGGGACCAAACAACAATCTACTTTCAAGGGATTTGTCTTAACTTCCAAGGCTGTTTGAAAAGCTGGAATTCAGATGATTTGCAAAGACTGAAGACAATGTTTTTTGTTTTTTTTTAGAAATCCTGTGTTCTTATGTATGGACATTGTTAGGAAATGTGCCAGGACTATTTTTAAGTAGGTTAATACATAGTTTATATAAAATGATTTTTGCCATTGATGTGAGTATAAACAACAAAGTATTAGGGGAGCGGTTTTATTTCTTTATGAGCATCCACACTCTTCATTCAGGGTTGGGGGAGTAGGTAGCCCTTTGCTGAAAGAATGGATAGACATTTTGGAAACAACAATTAAAAAGTGGTAATAATTGAAAAGAATTCAAATTCAAAATTATTTCATAGAATGGACTTAAAATTGAGGACCAGGTGTTAGGTTTGTGTGTTTAGTTTCCTAAGGATGCCTGAAAAAATTACTATAAACTGGGTGTGTTAAACAACGGGAACTTATTCTCTCACAGTTCTGGGGGACCAGAAGTCAGAAATCAAGGTGTCAGCATAGCCATGCTCCCTCTGAAGTCTGTAGGCAAGAGTCCTTTCTTGTCTCTTCCTAGCTTTTGGTGGCTCCCAGCAATCCCTGGTGTTCCTTGGCTTTTAGCTATGTAACTTCAATTTTTTTTTTTCCTTTGTTTTTCCTCTTTAAAGAACTTATTGGGTAAAACTGGCTAACAAGATTATACAGGTTTCAGGTGCACAATTCTAAAACCCATCATATGTACCCTGTATTGGAATGTTCACCACCTTAGTCAAGTCTCCTGTCATTGCCATCTATGGCTCCTATCCCCTCATCTAACTTCTCCCTCCCGCCCCCCCCCCGCCCCCCTCCCCCCCCCCCCGCCCCCAGCAATCACCACACTGTTGTGAGGGTTCCTAACTACTCTCATTCCATCTCTCTCTCTCTCTCAATACTTCTATCCCCCTACCCAATAGCACTCCCCTCCACCCCGGCACAACTGTCATCCTGCTCTCTATCTATGGCTCTGACTCTATTTTGCTTTTCAGTGCATTTTGTTTATTAGATTCCACATATGAGTGAAATCATATGGTACTTGTCTTTCTCTGACTGAGTTATTTCACTTAGCATAATGTTCCCCAGGTCCATCCATGATGTTGCAAAGGGTAAGAGTTCCTACTGAAAAAATATATTATTATTATTATTATTATTATTATTATTATTGATTTCAGAGAAGAAGGGAGCTGGAGAGAGAAATAGAAACATGGATGATGAAAGAGAAACACTGATCAGCTGCCACCTACACTACCCCTACTGGGAACACAGCCCGAAACCCGAGCACGTGCTGGGCTCAGGAATCAAACCCTGAGTGATGGTTTATAGGTCGACACTCAACCACTGAGTCACACCGCAAGATTTCCTTCTTTTTCTTCTTATATAGACAGTACTATTCTATCATGTAAATGTACCACAGCTTCTTAATATACTCACCTACTGATGGACATGGGCTGCTTTCAAATCTTGGCTATTGTAAATAATGCTTTTTGAATTAATATTTTGGGTTTCTTGGGATAAATTCCCAGAATTAGAATCATTAGGTCTATTTTGTTTATTTCTGCTCTCATTTTATTATTTCCCTCCTTATGCTCACTTTGGGCTTTGTTTGTTGTTCCTTATTCTGTTCCTTTAAGTGTAAAGCTAGATTGTTTATTTGAGATTTTTCTTTGTTTCTTGAATAGGCCTATAATGCTATGAATTTCCCTCTTAGGACAGCTTTTGCTGTGTCCCATAGATTTTGGATTGTTACTTCTCATTCTCATTTGTTTCAAGGCATCTTTTGATTGCTTCCTTAATCTCATTATTAATCCATTCATTGTTTAGTAGCATGTTATTTTGCCTCCATGTCTTTGTGTGTTTTTCAGGTCTTTTCTCTTGTGATTAATTCCTAGTTTCATAGCATTATGGTCAGAGAAGATGCCTGATATGAGATCAGACTTCTTAAATTTATTGAGATTTATTTTGGGTCCTAACATGTGGTCTATCCTAGGGATTTATTGAGACTTGTTTTGTGTAGTTGATGCACTTGAAAAGAATGTATATACCCTGTGCTTTGGGGTAAAATGCTCTGAAGATACCAGTAAAATCCGTCTGATCTAGTCGGCCATTTTGATTTTCTCTCTGGAAGATCTACCAATTGATATCAATTGGGTGTTTATATGCCCTACAATGGCTGTATTACTGTCAGTCTTTCCCGTCATGTCCATTAAGACTTGCTTTACCTATTTAGCCTTTCCTATGTTGGATGGATAAATGTTTATAAGGGCTAGATCCTCTTGTTGGATTCTTCTTTATATCATTTTGTAGCGTCTGTCTTTGTCTGTTATTATAGCATTTGTTTTAGTGTCTGTTTTTTTAGATATAAGTATTGCTACTCCAGTTTTTTTCCTTTTTCATTTGCATGAAATATCTTTTTCCATCACTTTGTTTTTAGTCTGTGTGCAACTTTCATTCTTAAATGAATCTTTTGTAGACAGAATACACAGGTGTCCCAAAAATGTACATACACTTTAACAGATGATAGTTGCTAAATGAAAATGAAATATACTTTAATAAATATTGCCTTTATAATTATTCAAAGTGTGTGTATACATTTTTTGGGACATCCTATATATGCTCTTGCTTTTTTATCCATTCAGCTATCCTATGTCATTTGACTAGAGCATTTAAGCCGTTTACTCTTAAAGTGATTATTGATAGGTACATATTTATTGCCATTTTATTTTTTTTTTTAGCTTTGTTCTTTTGTTTTTCCTCTTTCTCCTCCTTCTCTCCTCCTTCCCCTTCTCCTTCTCCTTCTTTTTCTTCTTCCAATAGGCCTTTTAACATTTCTTTTAATACTGATATGGTGGTAACAAACTTCTATAGCTTTTCTTGTCTGGGAAGCTCTTTATTTCTACTTCAATTTTAAATGATAGCCTTGCTGGGTAAAGTAGTCTTGATTGTCGGTTCTTGCTTTTTTATCACCTTAACTATTGATATATGTAAATCCTTTTTGGCTTGACATGTTTCTGTTGAGAAATCAGCTGACAGTCTTATAGGAGCTCCCTTGTAGGTAACTGTGCTTCTCTTGCTGCTTTTAAGGTTCCCTCTTTGTCTTTACCTTTGCAATTTTAATTATGATGTGTCTTGTGTGGGCTTCTTTGTGTCCATTGCATTTGGGAATCTCTGTACTTCCTCCACTTGTGTGTTGTTTTTTTTCTTTACCAAGTAAGGAAAGTTTTTAGTCATTAGTTCTTCAAATAAGTTCTCATTCCTTTGCTCTCTCTTCTCCTCCTGGAACCCTTATAATGCAGATATTGTTATGCTTCATGTTCTCCCAACTTAAACCATCCTCATGTTTCCAAATAATTTTTTTTCTTTTTGCTGATCTAATTTGGTGTGATTTTTCTACCTTGTCTTCCAAATCACTGATCTGATCCACTGCTTCAACCAATCTAAGGTTTATTCCTCCCAGTGTAATCTTTATTTCAGATATTGTACTCTTCATTTCTGATTGGTCCCTATGTAGTACTCTATAGGAATTTAGTTTCTTTGCCTATAAAATAAGCATAACATTATAACTTGAATTATAAACTGTATAATGACTTCAATGTTTTACATTTTATAATTTGTATTGCTGTGGTCTAAGTGTTTGTATCCCCCCCAAATTCATATACTGAATTCCAACCCCCCTATGGTGATGGTATTAGGAGGTAGGGCTTTTGGGAGGTGATTATTTCATGAAGGCTGAGCCCTCATAAATGGGATTAGTGCTCTTATAAAAGAGACTTAAGAGAGGCAGCACTTCCCTCTACCATATGAGGATACAATGAAAAGTCTGTAACCTGGAAGAGGGTTCTCGCCACACCAATCTGGCACCTGATCGCAGGCTTTCAGAATCCAGAACAATGAGAAATCAATTTCTGTTGTTTATAAGCCACTAGGTCTCTGGTTTTTTGATATAGCAGCCCAAGGTAGCAGATTAAGACATTATATATGCATATATATGAACAACTTATGTGTTGTATGATGTTTGTATATTACATAATAACAATCCCGTTACACAAGGTTGAGGCAAATGAGGAAGAAAGAATTTAAAAGGTCTATACAAATGTAAACAATTATTCTAAGAAAAAAAAAACTTGAAATTAAGTTCCTCATAGCTTTAAGGGACATAAATGCTTGCACTGTTGACCCCTGGGATACACACTCATCCTTGTAGCATCTCTCCTTGCTGATAGTGGAGTATTTCATTACACCCACATTAAAGTGCTTGTCATATTTTGTCTCCTGCTTGCAGTTAGCAGTTTTTATTGAGGGAGCACTCAGTTTAGCCTATGTAAATAGTTACAAAAGAAAAGATGTAATCTCTATTCATAAGATCAGAGCCAGAAAGAATGATCGCTTATATAATATGCAGGACAAAAGTGACCTGTGCAATGAATCACAGCAGCAACAGTAAAACCAACAGGAGAGCACAAAGAAATCATCTTCCTCTTAAGATTACACAGAGAAACCAGAACTTCATTCCTTGGGAAATGAACATACTGAAATGACACAACACTGGTCTTACACTAGTAGATACTAGTATCTTTTCTCTCAGCTCCAAAGAATGTGTATGCACTACCATCACTGTCTTCAAAGAATTCACAACACACAAAGGAGTGCGTGTAATTCTAGTACTGGGCAGCGTGCCTTCATGGAGGTTTAACCAAATGCTCAGGCATAAGTAGGGAGAGAGAGACCACAGTGCTTGCAGTATGGATGCTGGCTAAGCTTGATTAGATTGTGGAATTAAGTGTTGCTGTCAGATTTGAAGCCAGTGCTGGACTGTGCCCTTCACAGAAAAGACTTCACTGTTGTTCCTAAGCCGGTTCAGTGCTGTTCTGTTCTGTGTGATTCTGTTAGAGCAGCCCTCGATAGCTGCGTGGCCCTGGACAAGGGACCTAATTGTGCTGGCCTTCTTCTTCTCATCTGTAAAATAGGATGCTGACTATGCCCACTTCGTAGTGGAATGGTGAGGTACAAATGAGAAAATGTGCAGGAAGTACCGACCAAGGTGCCAGGTGCTCAAGAAATTCGCCTTTATGTTGCTTATTATTATTAAGACTGTTGTTTCTCTAAGGGAAAACGTGATGAAGAGGGTAGAGTTTTGTGGACATTGAAATGGTCAATATGATATAATGGCGAATGATCAGAAGAAAGGAAATGACAGATAAGGGGTAGTGAAAATTAAATAGATGATGTCTGAGTTTAAAACAATTTATAACAAAAAGAGTAAGTAGAGTTGTGTGTTGTAATTATTAATGTAAAAAATATCCAGCCAAAACCGGTTTGGCTCAGTGGATAGAGCATCGGCCTGCAGACTGAAAGGTCCCAGGTTCGATTCCGGTCAAGGGCATGTACCATGGTTGCGGGCACATCCCCAGTAGGGGTGTGCAAGAGGCACTTGATCGATGATTCTCTCTCATCAATGTTTTTAACTCTCTATCCCTCTCTCTTCCTCTCTGTAAAAAAAATAAAAAAATAAAATAAAAAATCAATAAAATATATTTTTAAAAGTATAACTAGACCTTCTTTTGTCCAGACACTCACCAGCCAACATTTTTTGTCTAATATCACCCCTTTAAAGCCCATTCATAACACTTAAAATATGTTCTATAAATAATAATAAACATGTTCAAAAAGACAAATTGTTCCTTTTTTAAACAAATATAAACTAAGGGCCTAATGGAAAGAGGGGAAATACATATTATTTCACCAAAGAATTGGCCATAAAAGCATATCCCACACATGGGAAGATTCAGGAAGAAGGAGAGGGGATGGGAGAACCAGGATTTGACCTAAATCAACTTGACCCCTACATTCAGGAGGCTAAAATGTAGGTGGTTTGTGGAAGGTATGAAAGTCCTGGAATTTATCCTTTTCTTGGAGGTAGTAAAGAAAGAATGAAATATTCATTGTTTTTCTCTTAATGGGAATCACAAAAGGCTCTTAAGGTACCATCAAAGGCAGGAGGAAGGCTTAGAAAATTAGAGTTTGAAAAGCTAGAGTATGTTTGATGGTGCCAAATATGGCAAATGGTTTTTAAAAGGTGCCGATGAGCCGAAACTGGTTTGGCTCAGTGGTAGAGCATCGGTCTGCGGACTGAAAGGTCCCGGGTTCGATTCTGGTCAAGGGCATGTACCTTGGTTGCCCGCACATCTCGGGTAGGGGGTGTGCAAGAGGCAGCTGGTTGACGTTTCTCTCTCATCGACGTTTCTAGCTCTCTATCTCTCTCCCTTCCTCTCTGTAAAAAATCAATAAAATATATTTTAAAAAATTTAAAAAAAAATAAAAATAAATAAAAGGTGCTGATGAGAAGAGACAGTTGAATTAAGGAATTAAGAAATTCCAGCCATAGTTGTAGAGGATGGTTGTGCAGCTAAGGAAAGAAGTCACTCTGCACTCTGCTCACCCTACTCACTTTCTGGAAGAAAAGGAAGCTCTTCATTTTCAAAATGGCACTGATGGCGGTGGCTGTGGCCCTAGGTTACTTTTTAGGAGTAGCTTCAATATAATGGTAAGAGTCAAAAACCAGATTACAAATTACAAGTGAATGAGAAATGGAAAAGGAAAGGCAGTCAATGCGAAAGAATCTCACAGAAAGTTCAGAGTGAGAAGGGAGGAAGAGAAGCTGGTGTGATTCTTCATTCATTTGACTCACACTAATGGAGTGCCAAGTGTAAAGGAAGTTTGGAAGGGTGGTGAGAGAGTTTAATGAGTTTATTGAATTAATAAAAGAAGCAGAATTATTAGCAAAGGAGCAAGGTGCCAGAAGGAAAGAGAAGTGGGATGTGGAGGTCACAGTCTAGATCAGTGGTTCTCAACCTTCCTAATGCCACGACCCTTTAATACAGTTCCTCATGTTGTGGTGACCCCCAACCATAAAACTATTTTCGTTGCTACTTCATAACTGTAATTTTGCTACTGTTATGAATCGTAATGTAAATATCTGTGTTTTCCGATGGTCTTAGGCGACCTCTGTGAAAAGGGTCACAACTCACAGGTTGAGAACTGCTGCTGTAGAGCCTACGACCATCGGATTATGAATCATATTTACATTACGATTCATTAATAGTAGCAACATTACAGTTATGAACTAGCAAAGAAAACAGTTTCATGGTTGGGGGTCACCACAACATGAGGAACTGTACTAAAGGGTTGAGGCAGTAGGAAGGTTGAGAACCACTGGTCTAGATGAAGAAAGTCTTCCTGTGTGAGAAGTGAGGAGAAAGAAGGAAGAGAAGAAAAGCTCTGAGGAACAGGAAATTCAGTTCTCATCATCAGCTGAAATGCACTAAACCAAACCTGAACATAACTGTTAGAGAGTATATTAGTTTGGAGGGCTGCCGCCACAACATACCATAGGCTGGATGGCTTAAACAATAGGAATGGATTTTTCTCATGATTATGGAGGTTGTGAGTCTGCGGACAAGGTGTCTGCTGGGTTGTTCCTTCTGAGGCGGCTCTCCTAGGCTTGTGGGTAATCATCTCCTCCCTAAGTTTTCACATGGTTCCTCAGCAGGTCTGTGTTCTATTCTCCCCTTCTCCTAAGGGTATCGGCCAATGACTAATGACTTCGTTTTAATTTAATTATCTCTTTAAAGATCCTATCACCAAATAGTCACATTCTGAGCTGCTGGGGTTAGAAATTCAACACGTGTATTTTGGGATGACATAAAACAACCCGTAACAGGCATCTCTTCTATTGATTTGCATGAAGACAGCAACTCATCCCATTTTATCCAAGACTCTTCTGGTTTTAGTACAGAAATCACTTTGTCCAGGAAACCATCTGTCCTCAGTAAACCAGGGTGATTGGTTAGGCCAGATGAAGCTAACAAAATTGATATGACTGAAATCAGACTGTTTAGAAGGCATCCCATTGAGATAGCTACCAATTACTTGTTTTTATGGAGGGTGTTTCTGTCTTTGGAAAAGTTCCATATAAGGCTGTCAAAGCTATTTATAAGTGATGATCTGATATATATATATATATATATATATATATATATATATATATATATATATATACTTTAACAGCTGATAGCTGTTAAATGAAAATAAAATGTATTTGAACAAACACTGCCTTTATAATTATACTACAGGCCTGGCGCACAAAATTCATGCACAAGTAGGGTCCTTCAGCCTGGCTGGTAATCAGGGCCAATCGGGGCCTTCCTTCTCCCAGCTGCTGGCTGCCAGCCAGGGCCTTCCTTTGTTCTGCACCGCCTCTTGGTGGCCAGTGCATGTCATAGCAAGTGGTCAAATTCCTGAGGGGACAATTTGCATATTAGCCTTTTATTATATAAGATTCAAAACGTGTATACATTTTTTTTTTTTTTTGACATACTGTATCTGTGTGTGTGGAGAGACAGAGAGAGAGAAAGAGGTGGGAAAAACTAAATATGCAGTTGTGAGTATGCAAAACAGAGTTTGCCCTAGCTGGTTTGGCTCAGTGGATAGTGTGTCAGTGTGCAGACTGAAAGGTTTAATTTCGGTCAAGGTCACATGTCCGGGTTTTGGGCTCAATCCCCAGTAGGGGGTGTACAGGAGGCAGCTGGTCAATGGTTCTCATTATTGATGTTTCTGTCTCTCCCTCTCCCTTTCTCTCTGAAATCAATAAAAATATATTTAAAAAACAAAAAAATGCACAGTTTATTCTTTTATTATTATTTAACAATTGTTTATTTATTTGTATTACAAAAGTAAACATACCTTTGCCTACCCTGTATCTATATGTATTTAATAGAATAAAACTGCTTTTTCATACATATACCTCCTGACAAGCTTTTATTGTAAATCTGAAAGAACACGTTGTAAGAATAATAATAATACAATTTTAGCAGATCTCCATTCATATTGGCAGCAAGACTAAAAAAACTTTTTGGGACTTTTACAAATTTGAACAATGCTGTTCATCTGTTTACTATTACACTGTTTCAACAACTTTTTAAAATTTCAGTTTCAGTGTGGTTTAAAATTATACTCATTTCATGCAAAGAAGTTGATTTAACTGCTCTTACAGTCTTAACAGCTAAACTTTTCTGACTGTGTGTATGTGTGTGCTTTTGTGCGCACTGTTGCCGACAGATGTCATTAGATCTGCTGAGTTGAGCTGGTGTTTGATTTTGAATATAAAAATGAAAAAATTTCAAAATATAATGTCATAACATTTACAAAATAAAGCATATAAAAGAAAAGTTAATAAATTAAAAGCTAGCTGAATTTACTCTGTGAATCAGAGTGTGGACAGAAAACAGATGACATCCTCAACAGTC
Organism: Pipistrellus hanaki; assembly: GCF_964339955.1. Lineage (NCBI taxonomy): Eukaryota > Metazoa > Chordata > Mammalia > Chiroptera > Vespertilionidae > Pipistrellus > Pipistrellus hanaki. The sequence goes on from NC_140503.1 coordinate 146,175,655, forward strand.
AGTAACGAGACTTGAATGAAGGAATTATTTAGGGGAGTGGGGCCAGCTTTGAGAGAGACCAAAAAGGCATGCAAAGCATCTCAAGGATGGCAAGAGCAGGGAGCCTTTGCCACTCCCAGGCCTGAAGGGACAAAGAGGGAGAATGGTGCCTGGAACCAAGAAGGAGCTCATAGTTGTTGGAGAAGAGTTTTAGAAAACAGCTGGGCACTTCGCTAGAGAAACTTACCATGGACAACTTACCCACGCAGGGAGGGAGCCAATGGAATATATTACCCACCTTCTCTCCCCAACCAGTCCCATCTCCCGTGTTTCCCAGTAAGAGGACACAAATGGAAGCCTGAGGCACAAAGCAGAATGGAGAGAAGCAGGGAGTGGACCTGGAAGAGCAAATGCAGAGTATCCAGAAGAGAATGTTAACCCAAAATAACTAATTAAAAAAATAAAAAAGAATTTAAATAGTCAACTTATGTGGTGCATGTAGGCTCATTCTGTAGCTAATTCATTCTTACAGGGGCAAAGAGAGGCTGTGGGGCATAGAATGGTGAAATGCCTAGAAACATCATTATGAGTCACTTTTTTCCCCCCATAGTGCAATCTGGCTATATTCAAATAGCAACTCTTATTCTTGAAGTGATTTTTTTTGTGTGTGTCGTTTAGTTATACACATCTATATTTTATTGCTGTTCTTAAGAAGTTGTCTAATTGGTTATGTAATTCAAGAGTTGGAGTTACTTTTGTTTACATATTAAAGATTTCATTCTGCTCTCTTTAATTTTTATTGTTGCTTTTAAGAAGTCAGCCTGGACCACCCTAGTTGCTGCTTTTCTGATTTCTTTCTTATCCTGATTTTCTTGTGATGAATGTAGATTTTATCTATTTTTACATGCCCTAGTTGGAGTTTATTGTTTTTCTAATAGGGCTTCCTGAATCTCAGAATTAAAAATATTTCAATAATTCTGGAAAAATTCTGGTCCATTATCTTTTTCAGTATTGCTTCTCCTTCACTTTTTCTAGTCTTTTCTTCTGGAATCTTAATTAAGTAAGATTACTACTAATTATTACTAGATTACTACTAGTTATTACTACTACTACTAATACAATGATTACTATTATAAAAGTTATTACTGTCACTTTTATGCCTCAACATCTCTTTGGATTGCATTCTGGATAATTTCTTTAAATTTACCTTCCAATTTACTAATTCTTTTTTCAGATTTACCTTCCAGTTCAACAATTCTCTCTTTACATTTCATTTGCTATTTAATACATTAACTGCATTTAAAATAATAAATTATTTACATTTCCTGAAACTTTATCTTTGGAAATTCTTTGAAACTTGGGTTGAAACTGAGTACTCCAAAAAATATTTATGTTTCTTATGGCCTATACTCTGGGTTCATTATTAACTTGGGAACACTTCAAATTAAATTCCATACTTGACAGATCTTGACCGCCACATATAGTGTGTGATTATGAATTCTCAAGAGAGAGTTTCTCTACACAGTGACAAAGTTTAGACAAGCAATCTTTAAATTATCATTATTATTATTAAATTACTGGAGGCCCGGTGCACAAATATGTGCAATGGGTGGGGGTGGGCTGGCCAGCTGGTCCTGCCCCCGATCAGGGTGGGAGGAGCTGATGGGGGAGGGGCAGGCTGACTGGGAGAGGGGCCCTGGGAGGTTAAGGGGATGATCAGGCTGTGATTGGGCTGGTTGGCTGCCACAGTGTGCATCATAGTGACTGGTCATTCTGGATGTTCCGGTTGTTCCGTTGTTTTGGTTGCTTGGCCTTCAGTCTTAGGAATGTATGAATTCTTGACTTCCATGCAACCTTAGCAATGCAATAAGCTTTCAAATATGTTATGCAGCACTTCAATAAATTATTTCTATCAGTTATTTCATTTTAATCAGGAAGGGCACACTCTGAGAAAAACATGGAATTTTTTTCTGTAGTTAGAGTATCTATCACATATTTAACTGTTTCTTGAACTTTAATTATATCTTGAGTAATTTTATTACTAAAAAAAGTTTTTATCTGACTCTTCCAGCAGTTCTGTTTCAATGGAACACCTGTTTGAAGTGTTTATCTTGGTTTTTCTTTCTGGCTTGCTGGTACTCAGGGGCAAGTTGTTATTTTCCATTTCCTGCTCAGACCTCAGGCTCTTTATAGACTGACCTATAATTACAGGTTAAGTAGTTAGGGTCTTTTATGCAATGGCAGATCTATAAAGGGGAAAGTTTCTACTCCTGTGAGCTAGGGCTGAGTCAACTGGCAATCTGTCAACATCCAGCTGCAGCTTTGGAAGGAAGTCTTTTCAGCCCCAGCTCTCCCTGCGTGCAAGTGAGGGCTCTCTCCTAGCCTCAAGGGCTAGGAGCCACTCATCCCATGGGTGCTGCTTTCCTCCTTATCATCTGTCACCAGCTGGATTAGGTTAACCCTTCCAGAAAACAAACAAACACACACATAAACAAACAAGTGTAGCTATTTCCGAAAGGTATGTAAAGGTTCCCTGCAACTAGCTTTCCATGGGAACCATGAAATTCAGATTTTTGCTTTTTTGCATGCCCAAAACGAAGGAGAGCAACAATGTGTCTTTTCTTTTGAAGAGCCTGGAGCCTATGACCTCTAGTGCCCCACTCAGGTGCCCCCACTTACCTGCCCCGTTTGTTTTTTTGTTGTTTGGGGAAATAGTGGGGAGGGAGGAGGGAAGGGAACTTCAGCACTCAGATGGCCATTTCCTCACAATGCTCCTAGAATCACATTCCACTCTTATTGACACAGAGTATGTCTCATCTGAAAGACATGAATGAAGGCGTGCCAGAAAGGTAGCTTGCTAGGGGGAAATTAGAGTGCTACCATCCAAAGAAGAAAAAAGAGATGATAGGAGGATATATACATTTAATGTGTCCTATATTGTGGCGACTATAAACATTATACACTATAGATGTACTAGACTATGTTTTTAAAAAGTATGTAATTTAATAAAATATCAGAAATAGAATTTCATTCCAATTGCACATTATATCAATACATTGTTAATACAATTCTCAAATGAGAATATTCTTATCTTGATTAGGGTGTTTTTCACTTCAAGGTATAGAATTCTGACTCAAAATGATTTAACAATTATGGAATAAGATTAGGTCATGTAGTTGAAAATCCTTAAATTAAGAGGACTTTAGATTCAGTGCAATTAGAACTTTGACTCTTTCTCTCAGAGGTATTTGTTTTTGCTTTTCTGTCGTTGTGTTAGCAATATTCTCATGCTGGCTTTTCTTCTGGTCAAAAGATGGCTTCCAGCTGCACACTGGACAACATACTTCCTTTTTCACATTGAGACCTTGAAAGAGGGGTTGGGGAAGATATCTCCTTATGTATGGCTTTCTTTAAGATCAAAGAAGAACTTTCCCTGAAGGTTCCAGCAAACTTTTATTTGATTCTCATTAGTCAGAACTGAGTCATGCCCATAGTCCCTTCCCCCAAAGTTTCTTCATGGCCTTCTGTAGTCCTTCATTCTCACTCTGCCCAGTAACCTCTGTTCTACTTTCCATCACTATAGATTCATTTGTATTTCCTAGAGTTTTATGTAAATTGAATCATTACGTGTGTGCTCCTTTGTAACTGGCTTCTTTCATTCAGCATGATTACTCTGAGATTCATCCATGTTGTGTGTACCAACAGCTCAGTTTTGTTACAGTTGAGTAGGATTGTGCTGTATGGATAGATTACAACTTATTTATTTATTCCTCTATGGGTAGACATTTGGGCTGTTCCCAGTTTGGGGCTTTATAAATAAAGTTGTTAAAACATTTGTGTATAACTGTTTGTATAGACATATACTTTCTTTTCTCATGGGTAAATGTCCAGGAGTAAAATGGCTGGAACATATGGTTAGCATATGTATAACTTTTCAAAAAATGGTAAACTATTCTCCAAAGAGGTTGTATCATTGTATATTCCTATCAGTAGCTAATGGGAGTTCTAGTTCTACCATGTTTTTGTAACATTTGGTATGGCAGTGTTTTTCATTTTAATCACACTAATGTATATGTTTTGTGGTATCTCATTGTGATTTCTTTTGCATTACCTTGTTTTCATAGGCCTATTTGCCATTTGGTGAAATATATGCTCAAATATTCTGTCAATTTTTAGTAGGGTGTTTAATTTATTATTGAATTTTAGTGTGTTTTTTTTTTAATATTCTGGATAAAAGTCTTTTATCAAATAAGTAATTTCCAAATATTTCCTTCCAGTCTGTGAAGCTTGTCTTTTCATACTCTTGAAGAATAGAAGGTTCTAATTTTGATGAAGTTTACTTTACCATTATTTATTTCATTGTGTTTTTAGTGTTGGTCTAAAAACTTTTTGCCTAATTTAAACTCACAAAGGTTTTTCCTATGACTTCTTCTAGAACTTCTGCAATTTGAAGCCTTAAATTTTTTTGGGAAAAAAAAAAAAAAAGAATGAAATAGGAAAACCAACCTACTGTTTACCCCTGTATTGAAATACATTGATTGTATTTTGAATGTTAAATGAACCTTGTATTCTTGGGGGGAAATCCGACTTGTTTTTTGTTTGTTTGTTTTTTATTAATCCTCATCTGAGGATATTTTTTTTCAATTGATTTTTAGAGAAAGTGGAAGGGAGGAAAAAGAGAGGTGAAAGGGGGAGAAAGAGAGAATGAAACATCAAGGTGAAAGAGACACATTGATTGGTTGCTATTCGAGTTCCTTTGTAATTCCATTCCATTTTAGGATAATTCTGTCTAGACCTACTAAAACTTTTGTTGGGAATTGTATTAAACTTGTGTATTAATTTGAAGGGAATTGACATGTGTGCTAGATTGAGTTTTACAATATATTTATTGCCTTTATTTCTATTTATTACCTCTTCTTTGATTTCTTTCATGAGAATTTTGTAATTTTAAGCAAACATATCCTGTACATATTTTATTAGGTTTACATGTATTTTATTTTTGTGTGTTTATCAGTGGTTTTATATTTTTAATTTCAGTGTTCATTGCTAGTATATAAAAATACAATTAATTTTTCAAAGTATATCTTGTATACTGAGACTTGGCTAATCTCACTTATTAATTTCAGGGGTTTTTTTTGTAGATTTTTTGGGATTTTCTATGTAAGAAATCTTGTTGTCTATATATAGGGACAGTTTTATTTCTGCCTTTCAGGCCTTTTTTTCCTCTCCTAGCTTGACTACACCAGGGAGAACTCAAAGTACTATGTTGAAAAAAAGTGGTATGAGTGGGATCCTTGCCTTGTTCCTGCTCTTAAGAAGAAATCATTTAACCTTTCGCCATTAAATATAATGGGAGTTGTAGGTTTTTAAAAATAAAGGCTCTTTATTAAGTTGAGTAATTTTTTCTCTACTTTTATTTCTGAGAGGTGTTTGTTTGCTTGATTGTTTTTAGCATGAATGGATGTTGAATTTTGCTTGTTAAATTATATTGATTGAATTTCTTTTAATTTTTAAAATTGATTTCAAAAGAGAGGAAGGGGAAAGGGAGAGAGAAAGAGAGAGAGAGGGAGGGAGGGAGGGAGGGAGAGAGGGAGGGAGGGAGGGAGGGAGAGAGAGAGAGAGAGAGAGAGAGAGAGAAAGAGAGAGAGAGAGAGAGAGAGATTTGTTGTTTTACTTATTTATGCATTCATTGATTGATTCTTGTATATGTCCTGACTGAGGATCAAACCCATAACCTTGGTGTATCAGGATAACACTTCAACTAATTGAGCTACCTGTCCAAGACTATTGATTAACTTTTAAATGTTGAAGCAGACTTGGATCCTAGGAATAAATCCCTTGTGGTAGTGGTGTCTTAACTTTCTTTAGATATTGCTAAAACTATTTGCTAAAATTCTCACATCTCTATTGATGATATTCATCTATGGTTTATTTTTTTGTACTGTCTTTGCCTGGTTTTTGCATCAGAGAATCACTAGCTTCAAAAGATGAATTAAGAAGTACTCCTTTCTCTTCTATTTTCTGGGGGGAAAATGTGTAATCTATAGAGAAATCTTCTGAGCATGGAGATTTCTGTTTTGAAAGCTTTAATATTATTAATTGAATTTCATTAATAGTTACAGGGCTATTCAACTATCTGTTTCATACTGGGTGAGTTATAATAATTTACATTTTCCATGGAATTGATCTATTGTACCTAAGTTTTTAAATTTATGTGTATAGAGTTGTCCCCTTATTATCTTTTGATGTTTCCAGGGTCTGTGGTAATATCCATATATTCTTCCTGATATATTTATTAGGCCCCTTTGGATTATAGTTTTGTCATTAGTGAAATGAGAGGCTTTTACCAGTTAAGATACCTCTATTCCTAAACACCTGCCACACTGCAAGCAACTGTGACTGAGAGAAACATATGTTGGCACTCATTTTAAGTGGAATATTTATTTCCAGCCTCCCTCTTATAAAGCACAAATGGTATTTTTGAGGTTGGAATTCAAACTCTTACAACAATACTATAAAGGTTATTCAGAGATTAGATTTCTAAATATGAATAACAATGAAGTGGTTAAGAGTTAAAGAGATACTCTTTTAAAATCAGTTATTTTATAGAATAACTTCGTTCATCTTTTTACAAAACTGACTCAGTCATCTATTTCCAATAATTCTAAATCTGGTCTTTAACTGAAAGACTATGAAGAGTAAACCATACACCCTCAAACAGTTAGCATTTTCTTTTTATCAACAAGCTTAAATCTTGCTGAAGAAAGTTGAATACAGGAAATAACTCATTTAATGACGTGATGCATTGAAAAAAAAAATGCTATCTCTACCATCAGAACCAGCATCACAGACTTAGATCAAATATATCTCTATGCAGCCATCAATGCTGGCTCAAAAGCTTTGTGTCAACTTACCCTGACTTAGTTGTACTATCAGTTCCTTTCTTGTTTTCCCTCATATATATTTGTCTTAATATAACCCACATATTATTTTTGAGGCATTCAGAGAATTGTTTCTACTCTGATCCCAACCTACTTCCGTTCCCTTTTGTTTTTATATATTTATTTTGAAACTGCAATCTTTATATAACCACTTAGGAACAACAAGACAGGATATATGGACTTCTGAGGTTTGTTGGCCGTTTGTGCAGACTTACTGTGCAAATGTTTGCTATACTAAAGTGTACATCCAGGAGAGAGCTCAATTGTGGTGGTGGTAGTTGTGATCATAAACTGAATCCTTTGCTAGGTGATACATCATCATGGAACCAAAGTGTTATAATTTACTAGCAAGATAACTTAGGCGAGTTACTTAAACTCATTGAATGTAATTTTTTTTTATGAAAAGTGAAATTGGTAGTAATTATCTTTTAGTGTCATGAGAATTAGAAAAAGTTTATGTAAAGTGCCCACCCCAGTGCCTGCCTGATAAAAAACATTCAGCAATTGGTAGCTATTATTATTGTTCCACAACAACAATGATAACAAGAAAAAAAATAAAATAAAATCAATTCTTTAGCATTACTTTAAATATTGAACTGCCTCATTAATTCTACATCTACTTAAGTTTTTGCTTATTTGCAAAGATAATAGGAGGACACTTAAAAATGTATATAATGGCTCAGAAAACACATCATCCACATGCTTTTTTGTTTAAAAATTACTTGAAAACATATGTGAAGTAAATAAAAATGTAAAGATGTGTAAGATATACTATAAAAGACATAATATTAAAATAAAAAGACATAATATGTATGAAATAATTCCAACATAAAACTAGGTGTATTAGCCAGGGTTATTCAGAGAAACCAAACAAATACTATATATATATATATATATATATATATATATATATATATATATATATATATACACCATGTTTCCCCAAAAATAAGACATCCTCCAAAAATAAGACCTAGCGCATGGAAAGATAAGACATCCCCTGAAAATAAGACCTAGCGCAACTTTGGAAGAAAAAATTAATATAAGACACTGTCTTATTTTCAGGGAAACAGGATATATATATATCACATGCAATTATGAAGGCTGAGAAGTCTCATGACCTGCAGTCCTCAAGCCAGACATTTGGAAGAGCCAATAGTATAGTGCCAGTCTGAGTTCTGATGGGGGGATTTATAATCTGATAGAGCACCTGAATTAATCTGAAAAATAATCATATTATTTAAAATCATAGACCACATATACTTAAATAAATAGGGGGTTAAGTTTCTTATATCTGAACTAGAGGCCTGGTGCATGAAATTCTGGCATGGGTATGGTCTCTAGGCCTGGCCTGCGATCAAAGCATGAGTGTCTGGTGTAAAAGGTAGGTCCCAGCTGACCTCTGGGCCTTGGGCAGCACCTGGGCCCTTGGGCCCCCACTGCCCCCTCCACCTGAGTCACAGCACCAAGTGCCCACACTGAGATGCAGTTAGTGCCACCGGACACTGTGGCACAGCCTGGGCCTCTGGGCTGCCCAGTGCTGCTGTATAGAAGCAGGATGGGCAGTGCGCTCTCTCAGGTGAGCCTCGCAAATCAGACCTGTTTCCTAAAGTCCTGTAGTTACTGACAAAACCTAGAAGTACTGTTCCACCACTAGTGACATAGGAGGGTTTTGTTTGCACCTCATGTTGTTACAAAAATGCATTCCATTTTCATCTCTTTTCCTCTTGCTTTTGCAAATACTTGTGCCACTGAAAGCATTTTCTCCTTCATTCAAACTACACAAGTACATAGATGTTGGTTTTGTGATTTTTGAGCTTACTGTAGTGAAGTGTATGCCAGGATGAGCCAGATAAAATCTCGTGAAACAGCAGTCTCTGGGAATGAAACGTATTGCTACATGCAATTCATAGCATAAGGGACAATATAGCCATTTTGCTTTAAAAAAAAAAAAAGGAAGACTTCAAAACAAAATACTTTAAAATTTTCACCTATATAGTAATCACATATATGGATATAGCAATGAATAATTCAAAATAACATTCTTAAAATTTTAAAATATAAATTTTTAAATTTTTTCATCTGTTATATAAAAATGATGGCTTGTATTATCTCTTATGTACCCCTTCTAACTCTAAATTTCCCTTTTGAAACCTAAGTATATAAAGTAGAAGTTGGTGGATTTTTAAAAAGCAGTTTGGGCCACAAACTAGCACATTTTTTTCTGGGAAATAATATATATAGCAATCAACGCATCTATTCTTTAGAATTTTGAGTCATTCCACACCACACATGATTCACTCTTCATTTTTAGTTCACTGAAAATGCAGCATTCAAAAGGTGTGAAAGGGGAAGCTATCACCCCAGAATATATTTTAGCCTTTAAAATGTCAGTCTGTTTCCAACAATAATATTACACATGATGATGAGGTAGAATTTTGTAAGAATAGAATAATAGTAGGACTTTTCATCTGCATATTATCCGAGTTTTTAAGAGTGTATGTCAACAGAATAAATGCAGGTCACTCTTTGTAAGTTAAGAAAATTTCTTTTTTTCTAAGTTCATTTATGCATAATTTAAAACAAGAATACATATGGTGAATACCTTTCTGTATGACAGCATGTAGGGGTGTGGGGGCAGGGAGGGGGGGAGGGACGGAAAGACCAATTACTATTGTATTTAGAAGGAAAGACTTTCAAACTGAACATTGATCTGGGGCCGTGGCAACTAGAAAAATAATCACTTATAATTATTCTGTAGATTTATTGTTAGTCTGAACCTTAAAAATTTCACATATATAATAATCATATATATGGATAATATATAAAATAATGCACACACCACACTTTATTCCTAACTATATGTCTCCCGTGTGTGTGTGTGTGCTCTTTATTAGACATTCATGGCTATTATATTTTTGATGATTTTTCCATAGGAAAAGTATGAGGAGGAAAAATAGAACTCCTAGGGGTTGGTGAAGTAACAGTAGCCCTGGGGCAAATCTCCCTTAATAGTGGGAATAAGTCATGAAAAAAAAAATTAATATTTACTGTTTTCTTACTCTGTAATTGGCACCATGCCAAATCCTCCACACATCTGATGTATGAAGCGAACTGTCCATGGAGAAAGCTCTGGAACTACACGTTAGTCTTATGTCTTTCAATTAAAATCGATGCTTTCCTTGTGGCCTTCTGCCTGTTGCTTGAAAATTGCAATAATCTGTTTGTTCCCACTAGTCAAGATTGCTGTTGAAAGAACACTTCAGGACATCAGGTTTGTTTCACTTCCAAAATGATATTATAATTTTAGTCGGATTGCCCTCACCTTATTCTTGTCACCTCCCTCCCCTCCAAATCCGATGCCCTCCCTCAGAGAACCTAGGCTTCAATCCTACAATTACACAGACTGCAGGAATGCTGCCACCTGCTGGTACCTTTGGGAGGTGTGAAAGCTAGTAAGCAAAACTCGACCTTACTTCCCAAGCTATTGTATTTGCCACCACACTACTGAGACCTGGCCATTCCCGTTGTTTGTTCTCCTTGCTCTCCCTGAGTAGAGTCAACGGTTTGGGCAGCCAAAGGGAGAACAAAAACATCTTGGGTCGGTCATCTGTTCTTCTAGTATGTCTAACCTGATGGAATTTGAAAACCTAGCGGGAGATTATAGTTTGCCATTGAATATGCTGTTGGGACAGTAATTGATGCTAATGTCCTACTGTTTATACTATACACTGAAGTTCGAGGCAGAATCATGACTTTAATCTCGAACACTTGTCTATCCTCAGCCAAAATTAGGTAAAAACGTTCTTGTTACATGATTATACATATTTGTTTTCATTTTAATAGTTTGCCAACAGTCACAATAATGTAGTTGAAAATAAACTATACCATGTGTATGAACTTTTAAAACTGTATCATTAGTTTACACAAAATAGCTAGAGCAAAGCTAGTTCGTTGGATTGAATTATCAATTATTTTCAACATGTAAACAATCTGTTGAGATTCCTAAAAATGTTATGTCAAAAAAAAAATTAACACAAAGAACATGATTGATTAATTTTGACATGTGAATTATTAATTACTGATTTATGAAAAGTCCTTTAATCCATGTACTATCTTGGGGGAACAGTCAGCAGTAGATTTGTCAAAGGAACTCATATATTTAGTAATTGTTGAATAGTTAGTACCTACTGCAAAGCCTAGCACATGGTAAACTCAAAAATGTTGATTAAATGAACTATTAATTCCTAGTCCTTTTTTTAAAAAAATATATATATATTATTAATTTTTTTTTACAGAGATGAAGAGAGAGGGATGGAGAAAGAATCATTGATCAGCTGTCTCTTGCACACCTCCCACTGGGGATGTGCCCACAACCAAGGTACATGCCCTTGACTGGAATCAAAACTGGGACCTTCCAGTCCCCAAGCTGATGCTCTATCCACAAGCCAAACCAGTTTTAGCTAATTCCTAGTCCTTTTATTGAAAAAAAAAAAGCCAGAATTCTTCATATTAATTCACAAAATTGTGTTTGAACTCAATAATGGATATGACCATATTAAGCAGCGGCATGGTCTTTACAGGCTTCTGGTCACAGTGTGCTTCTGGGACCACCAGCAGCTTGTGAGAAACGCTGCATCCTGGACTCCACCCCAAGCCTCTGGAATCAGAATATACGCTTTGACAAGACTCCCAGGTAATTCCTTTGCACATTGGAGTCCGAGAAGCTTTACTTTAAAGCACCTTAGCTGCCAGGCAACTATCAAATCCTTTCTCTTATAGATTTTTCCACTAGGCTTTGCACTGCTTTCTAATTGAGTGTGCAAGAATAATCTTCACATTTTTGTTTCCCTCTTTCTTTTCTAAGGATTGCTCAAGCTTAGAAATTGTATGAATTCCTACTTCTGAGCTGTGAATCAGAGGGCTTTCTGTAAGGGAAACTCCCTTTGGGGACCATCTGATTGAAAAAACTTTTTTTAAAAATAAATCATCTTCATTGTTGAAAGTGTTATAGATGTCCCATCCCCATCCCCTCCCCCCCCCCCCTGCATTTACCCCTTAACCCTTCCACTGCCTCTCCCCCAAGCCTTCACCACACTATTGTCTGGGTCCATGGGTTATGCATGTATGTATGCAAGTTCTTTGGTAAATCTCTCACCATCCCCTCACCCCCCACATCCTCTTTCCCTTTGCGATTCATCAGTCTGTTCCATGCTTCTATGTCTCTGGATCTATTCTGTTCATCAATTTATTTTGTTCATTAGATTCCACGCGTGAGTGAGCTCATCTGATACTTATCTCTCTCTGACTAGCTTATTTCGCTTAGTATAATACTCTCCAGGTCCCTCCATGCTGTCTCAGAGGATAAGTTATGTAATAGTCCATGCAATAAATGTACCACACCGCTTTTCAAAAAAATAAAATGATGAACCAATGGTTGTCTATTAAAACACTGCTGTTTGCACAGCTTTTCTTCTTTAAAAGACTATTTGGCATGGTGAACATCCACGATGAGGGAGAATCATGGATCAACTGCCTACCTACATTTAAGGGAAGACTTCCTACCACAAAATATTTATAATATCTCTGTTTTAAAAATGTTTGCCTTTTTAAAATCATTTTTTGTTTTCCAATTACAGTTGGCATACACTATTAACTAGAGGCCAGGTGCACGAATTTGTGCTCAGATGGGGTCCAGCTGGCCTGCCCCAATTGGGGCCAATCTGGCCAGGCTAGTCAGGGGGAGGGGCCACAGGCGGTTGGCTGGCCGGCCCCACTCCCCAGTTGGGGTAGGGGGGCTGACTGGTGGCAGGGCCAGCCAGGGGGAGGGGCTTGGGTACGGGCCACCAGTGGTTGGCCAATTGGCCCCACCCCTGGGTTGAACTACCAGTGGAACTACTGGTTGAAGAGACAATTTGCATATTAGCTTATTATTATATAGGATTAATTTCAGGTGTGTACCCCAGTGATTAGATACTATGTAACTTACTAAGTGATCATCCTGATAAATCTTATATTCATCTGACACCATACATAGTTATTAGAATATTATTGACTATATTCCCCTATGCTGTACTTTACATCCCTGTGACTATTTTGTGACTGCTAATTTGTACTTCTTAATACTTTCACCTTTTTCACCCATTCCCCCAAACCCCTTCCATCTGGCATCCATCAAAATGGTCTCTGTATCTATGAGTCTATTTCCGTTCTGCTTGTTCATTTATGTTGTGTGTTTTTTAGATTCAATTGTTGATAGATATGTATTGATTGCCATTTGATTATTTGTGTTTTTATCTTTTCCCCCTTATTTTTATTTTTAATATTTTTAAAAAATATTTTTTCATTGATTTCAGAGAGGAAGAGAGAGATGGAAACATCCACGACGAGAGAGAATCACGGATCAACTGCCTTCTGCAAGTCCCCGTTGGGGATCAGGCTCACAACCTGAGCATGTGCTCTTGACCAGAATCAAACCTGGGACCTTTCAGTTCACAGGCTGACATTCTATCTACTGAGCCAAACTGGCTAGGGCTTCCCCCTTATTTTTAAAGAAAACCTTTAACATTTCATGTAACATTGGTTTGGATATGATGAACTCTTGAAAGAGAAAGTGATTATCAGAAGTCAGTGGGTCTTTTTTATTTTAGTTTTTCCCCCCCTTAGATTTCCCATGTATAAATTTATGGAAGGAGTTGGGTCACTTACTTAATCCATGTGCTTTTAAAAAAAATTTCTTTATTGATTAAGGTATCACATATTTGTCCTCATCCCCCCAATCCCATCCCCACTCATGCCCCCACCTCCCTATTGTCCTTGACCACTGGTTAGCCTCATAAGTATGCACACAAGTCCTTTGGTTGATCTCTTTTATCCCCACCCTCCCTCTGAGGTCCAACAGTCTGATCCATGCTTCCTTGTCTCTGGGTCTGTTCTTGTTCATCAGTCTATGTTGTTCATCATTTCCCCTAGATGAGTAAGATCATGTCCTACTGGAATATACTTATAAGAACCAAAAATGAGACAAGCAATAATGGTTATGCTGAAAGACAAACGAATCAGTCTGTAGTAAGTTTATTTCTGGGCCAACAGTTCTTTTGAGACCCAATTTCAATGTCAAACAGTTCTTTATATGTACATGTCAGCAATGATATTTCAGATCTGGTTGGGGGACAAATCTTGGTAATGCAGGTCCGACACCCTCTGGTTTGGTCTTGGGCAACCTTCAGTGATGCACAGCTGCTGTCTGCTTTTATGGCAAGGCGACATTAGCGTTTTTCTTCTCTGGACTGCTTCTCTTCTGTCTTCGTGGCTGGAGTAGTCCTGTCAATATGCTTTTTAACCATTATTTGCTTTTCACTTAATCAACAGATAGTTTTAGTTTTTTTTTTTTATTATTATTAGAAAGACAACTTTGGTTGGTTGTTTTTAACTTGCCTAAAATTAAGATTTATGGTATATCAAACCACCTTCTATAGTTGTTAATGATTTTACTTTCTACTCTAACGAGCTGCTTATCTTAAGCGTGTATTTTCCAAGTCTGCTCCAGTATGAAAAGCAGCCTGTGCTGGTTCTGGCTGCAGAGTTGCCTGGGCCAGCCCATCCATTGCCTGAGGAGGGACCCACACTCAAGCCTGGGGGCCTGTGACAAGAGCAATAAGCACACTTGGAAAAATTAAACTTCCAATGCATGTGCAGGTCTCATTCTGGTACTTGTCCCTCTTTGTAGAAATGATCTGTTTACTAGCAGGTTGTAAAGGGTCCTGGAAGGAGCCAGGGACTTTAGGGTGAGACAGACCCAATCCTGGGACTCCTGGGTCCCCTAGGAACTTTAGATGGCTTTTAAAAAGTTCACTCTGATATGTTGGAGGCCTGGTTTAATGGGAAGAACCTGGCCCCTCTCCCAAATTGAGAGCTCCTTGAGGGCAGCGACTGGCCTGTAAAGGGTGCATTTCTTAGAAGATGGTCAGCTCATGGCAGCTGTCCAATAAATGCTTGTTACTATCTTGTGGTATATTTATTTGTTGGTTTATTGTTCCATTTTCTCATAAGAATGTGATTAGTGAGGGCAGGTGACTTGTTGATCTTTTTAGTAGTGTATGTGCCTGGGTTTCACTCTGTTGCCTTGGGTACAGTAAGTGCCTGATGTAGATGAGTACATGAAGGAAACACTGTCTAGGGG
The DNA here is from genome assembly GCF_964339955.1 of Pipistrellus hanaki. Classification (NCBI taxonomy): domain Eukaryota; kingdom Metazoa; phylum Chordata; class Mammalia; order Chiroptera; family Vespertilionidae; genus Pipistrellus; species Pipistrellus hanaki. The sequence goes on from NC_140503.1 coordinate 146,190,757, forward strand.
CTTGCTAAGAGGTCAGGCACTACACATTCATGTTTTCTCACTGACTCCTCCCAGACAATGTTCTAGGTTCTAAGTTCTTGACATTTATTTGCTCACTGATGCTTGTAGCAATCACTTGATTCTGAAAGGTAGGTATTTGTGTTATAATTTTTATTAGCAGATGAGGAAACTAAGGCACAAAAGGGGGAAGTAAGTTGCCAAAGTAACATTCATAGTGGATCAAGGTAGGTTTTGAACCATGCGGTTTGGCTCCAGTAACTGTGCTCTTAACCACCATAATAAAGTTGCTCATCAATTTCCTCATTTTGTGAGTGAGGAAGTTGAGTTTTTAAATAGTTTCCCCATAATCACACTTCTGTAAATTGCTAAAGCAGGGAATTGGACATGAGTTGCCCACCTAGGCTAGGGTTCTTTCTACTGCACCACAATTCTAGACATTTCATTATGACCCTGGAGACAGATTTCCAAGAAGTGCCAAAAAGGTCAAGAAGATTCATCATCAGAGACCCAGTAAAAACAAAATACACATAGTTTCTATGTACTTCAACAAAGCCCCAAGGTATCTATATATATATAAAAAGCCAGTGACTGGAATGCAATAATGACTGGAACAACCGGTCACTATGATGCCCAGTGCAGCCAGGGAACTGGCCCGATCGAGGGTGGAGCCAGCTGGCCCACCTCTCTTGGTCCCTCCCTCGGCCCCTCCCCTGACCGGCCCCACCCCTGATCAGCCTCTCCCACCCCAATTGAGGGTGACCAACTTCCTGCAGCCCCTCCCCGCAGCTGGCTCCACCCCTGTTTGCTTCCCCTACACACCCATAGGGGCAGGGCCAGCCAGCCAACCTCCTGCAGCTCCTCCCTTACCCAGCCCCTTCCCAGATTTGCCCCTCCCCCACCCCTATCAGGGGTAGGGCTTGCTGACCAACCTCCTTTGGCCCCTCCCCCAGGCCACTGATCCCTGATAAACCCTCTCCACCCCACTTGGGAGCAGAGCCTGCCGGCCCACCCCCCATAGCCTCTCCCCACAGTTGGCCCCACCCCCAATTGATCTTATGGCCCCTCCACCCCAGCCAGCTTGGCCCTGAGCAGCCCCAATCCGGGCAGGCTGGCCAGCCAACCTCCCTCTGTCTCCTCCTCCCGTCAGGCTGCAATCAGCAAACCCCACCTGTGCACTAATTTGTGCACTGGGCCTCTAGTATACCTATAATATTCTTTGTGGCTCTAGTCAACACAACTTTTGTTGTTGTTGTTGTTGTTAATCCACACCTGAGGATATTTTTCCATTGGTTTTTAGGGAGAGTGGAAGAGAGAGGAAAAGACAGAAAAACTTCTATATAAGAGAAACACATTGGTTGACTCCTGCATGAGCCCTAACCAGGACCTGTTGACAAGGTACATGCCCTTGACCAGAATCAAACCTGGGACCCTTTGGTTCACAGGCTGATGTTCTATTCACTGAGCATACTAGCTAAAGCTAGTCAACAGATCTTACTAACAAAAATATGCAAAGATGCTGGAGGAGTTCAGGAATTACATAGAAAGGGGGGGAGGAGCTGCTGTTTAAGAGCATATGGCAAATGAGGGTGCTTCAATCTCAGAAGACAAAAAAATTGACAATGCATTTGCCCAACATCTAAGAATTATAAAATGTATGACTGACTTTAAAAAATATATATATTTTTCAATTACAGTTGACATTCAATACCTTAAGAGTTTCAGGTGTATAGCATAGCAGATAGACATATAGGTAACTTACAAAATGATCCCACTAGTAAGAATGTATGACTGACTTTTAGAGCAAATCCCAAATACCACTATAAATTTAAAGAATTAAGTTTTTAGAGTTTAGTGTAAACTAAAGTTTTAGACCTTGTATTCTAAACTAATGGAAGTACCTAGACCAATCAGGTTGAGTATTTGAATGTAATTTTAAAGGTTTAGGTAAATCAACCCCAATGTGTCATTGAGGAAATTTCGGCTTTATTATTTATTATTTATCTCTCTCTCATCCTTGAGCTACACTTCCAATGACCTGGTATCTGGAACCAGACAAGTTTGGGCTTGAATCTTAGTTCTGCTCCTTACTTGCTTGTGACTTGGGCAGATTTCTTGACCTCTTAATTCCTCAGTGTTATTATGTATACAGTGATCTTCACTTCATAGCGTTAGAGATAATTGTATTAATTTTAGACAAAATTAAATGAATTTAAGTTAAGCACATGGAAAGGACTCCATAAATGTTAGCTTAATGTCATCATCTATTGTGGTCATCATCTGTTGTGAATGCACAGGCTGGCATGAAATACCTATGCTGTGTTCCATATGTTCCATACCATGCCCTTAACTGGAATTGAACCCAGAACCCTTTGATCTGCAGGCTGATGTTCTATCCACTGAGCAAAACTGTCTAGGGCTCTCTCCCTCTCTCTCTCTCTCTCTCTCTCTCTCTCTCTCTCTCTCTCTCTCTCTCTCTCTCTCTCCCCTCCTCCTAAGATTTTCTCAGGCTCCTCTGAGCCTCTTCTCCACTAGGCCTTGACCTTGGCTTTCAGTGTCTGTCCTGCCTCCCTGGGCCTGCATAACCTACTTTAGTAACAATCCCCCCACCCTTGATGTCTCCTCTTAGTAATTTTCAATCCATTGACCTCCTTATGCTGCTCCTTGACTATAAATCCCCATTGTCCTTGCTGTATTAAGAATTGAGCCTGATCTCTCTCTTTTATTATAATACTTCTACTGCCTTTAATACATCTTTCTTACTGTTTTAGCAAGCATCATCTATCATCTTTGCTAGACTAGAGAACTAGAGACAGCCTATACAATGAATAAATTAAAAAACAAAATCTTGGCCTGGCCAGTGTTGCTCAGTGGTTGAGTGTCAACTTTTGAACCAGGAGGTAATGGTCCAATTCCTGGTCAAGGCATGTGCCCAGGTTGTAGTCTCCATCCCCAGTGGGGTGTGCAGAAGGCAGCCAATTATTTTCTCTCATCACTGATGTTTCTATTTCTCTCTTCTTCTCCCTTTCTCTCTGAAATCAATAAGTATATCCTATATAATAATCCTGTATAATAAAAGGCTAATATGCAAATCAACCAAATGGCAGAATGACCAGTCCCTATGATGCGCATTGACCACTAGGGGGCAGATTCCCTGGTGGCCAGTGTGCTCCCACAAGGGGAGCGCTGCTCAGTCAGAAGCCCTGAGCTGGGCTCATGGCTGGCAAGCACACCAGTGGTGGCAAGAGCCTCTCCAAGGCATGTCTGACTGATGGTTTAGGATGTCTGACTAAGGATGTCTGACTGATAGTTTAGGCCCTGAGGGCTCCTGGACTGCGAGAGGGCACAGACCAGGCTGAGGGATTTCCCTCTCCACTCCTCTTGAGTGCACAAATTTCATGCACTGGGCCTCTAGTATTAAAATAGAAAGCAAAAACAAAATCTTTGAAACAGCATTCTGACATTAACAAATAAATGCGGCCAACAATCATAGAGTACCATTACCTACATTATCTTTTGGGCCTCTAAAAGGAACTAACAGTCGCCAGGAACCTAAAGCAGCAGTGTTCTCCATCTTACATCCTTTGTTGTGTTATTCTCCTCAACAGTGGCTTCCTCTGCTCCTCAGACCTCAAGGCAGAAAACATGGCTTCTGTCCAGCTGCTCACATTTTCATTGAGGTGCACACCCTCCTTCTTTTCTCTCCAGAAGGCAGCCATATTGAAGGAAATAATTCTGTTCTTTATGTCCTGTGGCATGTTCCTAGCTATATAAGGAGGACTGGGTTATTTGACTCGTGACATCGAGCAGAGACTGTTATACATGGCGCTTTGTTACCCAGCGATGAGATCATGGCTTCAGAATGTGCGCAGCACAGTGGCATCTCTGTATTATCTCCAGTTAATTGGTGGACCCGTGTCACCACTCGTCCTTTGTCTCCTGGGAACACTTAAGCCATACCAAGGATTGCCTCTGGCAGGCTGAGTTTAGTTCTAGGCCAGCTAATTGGTGAGTAGATCCATGGAGTTGATCTCTGGGCCAAAAGGTTTCTGTTTCAGGAGCAGTCCCCTTTCCAACAGAGGTTGTCATTTCAAAAGAGGCCTCAACTGAATATTGTGTTCCCCAACACATTACCAAAACTCTTTCTCTGGGGACTATTTGGTTTTGCTTGACCTATAATGCTGGTCCACACTTTGTTCTGCTGCTGGATCCTTACGTGTTTCTTAGGTTTTAGAAAACAGAGATGAGGAGACAGTGGTATACTCATAAACTGGCTGTGTGTGTGTGTGTGTGTGTGTGTGTGTGTGAGAGAGAGAGAGAGAGAGAGAGAGAGAGAGAGAGAGAGAGAGAGAGTAAGGGCCAGATTTGTAGCAGTTGCTGAGTTTTGTAAAGTAACTGCTCTCACCATGGCATATTTCCAGCTCCCATCAGGCTGGAAATTCCTGAGTGTTTAACCATCAGCTCTTGTGAGTGTGTTCCAGTACACTACAGGAAAGAGAAGCCAAGCTTCATCAGATGCAATTTACCGCAATAAGGAAGCAGCTTTCAACCCATTTCCAACTGCTGGGGAAAGTTCTTAGTGGCCCAGCTGATCTGCCAGGCTCTGTCCCTAGTTTTATCGGCTGTAAATAGGGTACCATGACCAAGGAGAGAAAATAAGCATGGTTGTTGGAAGTCTGCTGTAATGGGTCTGTGAGTAATGCTCACCTGTTCGAATTCAAATAATGGTCTTGGAGACAGAGGTATAGAGAAAATGAAACTTACTATGTCCTTGTGAGAGCAGGGGTCTGTCTGGTTGTATAGGCACACATGGAGAACTGATCACAGTCCCTTTAGCCCTAAGGTGTGAGAGTCCCTCCTCTAGTTCCTCATTGGCTGAGTACTATGGAGTTAATAGTTTCCTCATACATTGTCTCTTATTAGGTTATTTAAAAAAAAAAAAAAAAACGGTGGGGGAGGGGGAGCGCGGGGGAGGCTGAGGCCTTTTCTAGTTGTCTCTACGTCCCACTGTCTAGTTGATTAGGGCGCCTTCAGGGTTTCCACCATGATGCTGGCTCAGTGCACAGTTCTTCGTTCTTATTCTCTTCCCTCCTCCTCACATTCTGTTTGCCCTGGGGAAATTCAGTAACTGTTTCCATTAAAAGTTGACTATGCAGAAGGTGGATCACAAAGACCTATTTCCTACAGGTCAGAGAGGCACTTGGGGAGTCAGCGTGTTAGCCTGGGTCTCTCCAAGCAGAACTTGAGACAAAGTCTTAGATATATAAAGTTTAGCTAAAAACATGTCCCTGGAAAGCAAAAGTACAAGAGCAATAAGGATAGAGACAGAGATAAAATAATGACGTATTAGTAAATTTATAAGTCTTCCCCTTTGGTTAATATTGGGTAATAAAGGGGCACTCTCTCCAAATAATACATAATAAGAAATAAGCTACATGTTTCCAGTGACCACTGCTGGAGTTTGAGAACAAATCCATTGCAGCGGAGGGCAGAGCTAAGAGAGGAGCACAAACCAGTAAATCCTGGTGACATCACTGGCATTCCTGCATTGAGATGTTCTGTGTGTCAATCCTATGGACCATTCTCCCTCCTTCAGTTTCAATTTTGTGAACCAATTTGTTTCCTTATTGCTTAAGCCAGTGTGAATTGTGTTTTCTGTCACTTGCAACCAAAGACCTCCAACTGCTATACTTCCAAATAAAAAGATCACATTGTCTTTTAGCTGTTTGTTAGTATCTTTTCCAGTAGGCTGTCTTCTCCTTGAGGTGAGGGCCCATGCATCTTACTCAATTTGTATCCCCAGCACCTAACAGAACATTTGGCATATAGTAGAAGCTCAGTACCTGTTAGGTTGAAGGAGCAGATCTGTAATATTAATTTGGCATCTGGAATATTGATCCTTTCTAGTCTCATCAATGCTCTTTTAAAAGAATAGTTTATTGATCTTTAGAGATAGAGGAAGGGAGAGGGAGAGAGAGAAACATTGATGTGAGACCACAACATCAGCTACCTCCTGCAACCCCCTACTGGAGATCCAGCCTACAACTGGGCATGTGCCTTTGACAGGGTATCAAACAGGCAACCTTCTGGTGCACAGGATGATATCCAACCAACTGAGCCACACTAGCCAGAGCTCATCAATGCTTTCTTAGAGATTATATGAGGGTTAGCCTTTTGTCCTACAGGGAAGAAAAGCAGGTGAAAATTTTCAAGAAAATTTAATGAAATACAACCACTCAGGATAAAAAAGATGGTTAGATAAAAGAATTATTATTTAAAGGTATTCTATCTAAAGTACTTTTCTATGGAAACATTTTTTCTTTTTGACTATAATAGAGCAACAAGGTTCATAAAAGTATAGTCAAAATTGATTTAAACTATAACTAATATGCACTGGTCCCTCTTTATCAATGCAAAATATGTTCCAAGACACACAGTGGATGCCTGAAATTGCAAATAATGCCGCACGCAATATATATTATATTTTTTTCCTATATATGCATACCTCCGATAAAGTTTAATTCATAAATTAGGCACAATAAAAGTTTAACTATAGTAACTAATACAATAGAACAATTATAGCAATAAACTGTAATAAAAGTTATGTGAATGACTTTGGGGCCATTATTTAGTTACCTAAGCATTACTTGATTGTAAGCCCTCTGATATCTCAACAGTTGATCTGATAACCAAGTTGACTATCAAATGACTAACAGATGGGAGCAGCCTGGAAATGCTGGACAAAGGGATGATTTCAGCTGGGTGGGGCACAGCAGAACAGTTCGAGATTTCATCAGCTACTCAGGACAGTGTGCTTATGAATTCTCTATTTCTGGAATTTTTCATTTACTATTTTTGGACTGTGGTTGACCATAGGTAACTGAAATTGTGAAAAGTGACCCTGCGGATAAGGAGGGTCTACAGCTGTCTATCACATAAAGACCTTTTAATTAAGAAGGACCACATGTACAGCAGTGGTCTCCTAAGACTAGAATGGGTTATAAGCAAAAAGTTTGCACTGTGGAAAGAAAAGTCTGGACCTGACTATGATGTTGAGTTTAGTTCTGGCTCTAAGTGGGTTACATAGATGAGGAGGCTCAGCTTGCTGTCTACCTGCCTTGGGCCCAGACACCCCACAGCTAGGATCTGAGTTGGTGAGAGATGAGGCTAAGAGGAGGGGAGCCTGGGAGCCCGACCCCAACCCTTCCTTCCCCCTCTCTCTTCCCTCTCTCATTTTTGTTACTTCTCATCTCAGGCTTTTTCTCTTTGGGTCTCTTTCAAGCACTGCTCTTCCTTTCTCATCCTTTCCTCTTCACTTTCTCCTCCTGATGTCTACTATCCTCCCAGGATGCCTTCCTCCACTGCCCTTCCCGAGTACTCTCTCTCTCTCTCTCTCTCTCTCTCTCTCTCTCTCTCTCTCTCTCTCTTTTATACCATATTTTTACTGTACCTTTTTATGTTTAGATATGTTAATGTACTCAAATACTTTCAGTTGCTACTGTTGCTTTCAATATTCAGGCTTAGTACAGTGGTCGGCAAACTCATTAGTCAGCAGAATCAAATATCAACAGTACGAGGATTGAAATTTCTTTTGAGAGCTGAAAACTGACTTCTGTGCATGGGCCATAAAGTTTCAATCACACTGTATGTGCGCGCCCGCATGTGGTATTTTGTGGAAGAGCCACACCCAAGGGGCCAATGAGCCACATGTGGCTCTCGAGCTGCAGTTTGCCAACCACTGGTCTAGTAGTAATGGCTACACCATAAAGCCTAGGTGTGTAGCAGGCTATAGCATCTAAGATTGTGAAATGATGAATTTCTCAGAACATATTCTCATTGTTAAGTGAATCATGACTGTTCTGTAATGCAAATATTTCTTTTCTCCTTTTTTTGTTTATAGGGGCAAAATCTCCATCCTATATAATAAAGAGGTATTATAATATGCAAATTGAGCATCAATCCAACATACAAGATGGCCGCCCTGATGTGGTCAAAGATGGTGCCCCCATGCGGACACAAGGTAGCCAACAGGGGAGGGTAGTTGGGGGGGGACCCAGGTCAGTAGGGGAGGGTAGTTGAGGGGGACCAGGCCTGCAGGGGAGGGCAGTTGGGGGTAATCAGGCTGGTAGAAGAGGACAGTTAGGGGCAATCGGGCTGGCAGGGGAGAAGTTAGGGGTGATCAGGCTGGCAGGCGAATGGTTAGGGGGTGATCAGGCAGGCAGGCAGGCAAGTGATTGGTTGGGAGCCAACAGTCTTGGATTGTGAGAGGGATGTCCCAGATTGGAGAGGGTGCAGGCTGGGCTAAGGGACACATCCTCCTCCCCGTGCACAAATTTTGTGTACCAGGTCTCTATTGTGAAATTAAAATGTGTAAAGAGAAAAATGCCAGGATGTTGATAATATTTTATCTTGTTTAGTCCTAAAGAGAGTTGTCAAGAACAACCATGACCTGTTATTTAGAAATTCACAAAAGAAAAACATATTGCACATGAGAAAGTTGCTGAAGAGTAAATCATAAAAATTCTCATCACAAGAAAAAGAATTTGTAACTATGTATGGTAATGAATATTAACTAGACTTGCAGTGATTATTTCACAATATTTATAAATATCAAATAATTAAGCTGTACATGTAAAATTAATATGACATTAAATGTCAATTCTACCTCAGTTTAAAAAAAGAGAAGCTTATTTCGTAATCTACTTCATCCCTTTATGTTAGGACTGTGCTACCTCTTCCCTGTTGATTGAAAAGTTTTCTGAAAGAAAACCCATACAGTGGGAAATTCAGGAAGTCCACAATTGTATTCAACTATTTATCATTCTCTCTGCATTTCTTGCACATGGGTTGTTGAATAAGCATTTAATTATATGGAAATTTAAAACTATATGATCTTCTAAATTGAATTGTGAAGCCATTATTTGGGTGGATTACTATATGTCAAGAAATTCATGGGAGTAGCAAGTGTTTCTCAGATGTATTTGTCTAGATTCTAGAACAACATTTAGAAAAACTGAATGCAGATAAGGAGAATATATCTTAATGGTTTAGGGAACACAATACATTTTGAAGCAACTGACAAACTCTATTTCCTTTCAGAATAAAAAATCCTAACATTTCATTAAACTTAAACCTTAGCAGCTAATCAACTTCAATCCCTACATGAATCTCCTCCATTAGACAAATAGCAAAAATGAAAAAAAAAATTGTTAGTCAAAATTCCAGACTGAATCAAAGAAGAAGGGGGGGGAAAAAAAACCCAAAAAACCCTCCTCCTTGCTTTTTAGTAAGATTCATAAATCAGGAGCAAATTAAGTTTGAACAAAAGAGCACTCCTTCCCAGACAAAGGGCCACCACGTCAGCCCTAGCTTCCTCCCTGCCTGACAGGCCCAGTTCTCAGCTGTGGGAGCGGCCTTGTTTGTGTCTGTGAGGTCTATGCTGAGGCAGAGCAGGGCTTTGCAGTTGTGGTCTAGACATCTGTAAAGTTAGAATGGTAGACCAGGGCTCTGCTCCTCTGCAAATACTTGTCTTTACTTGTAATGTTCACTCATATTTTCCCTTCCACGGTCCTTGGTCCTTCTTAATATAGTTTCATCTTGATTAATTATCCTTAAAGTCATTTCTGTTAATTGGGGAAATTATTTAATCTGTAAACAAACAAACAAACAAATAAACCTATAATACTATGTTTCTTCAATGTAAATTTAAAGTGAGAATATTTTAAATTAATGAATCTCTCTGGCAAAAAATGTAATTTCATCTCCCTGGCTATTTGTTCTATATGTAATAATTTTCATGATTTCATATTATTCTTCTTGAAATTTATATGCTTAAATATTTTTTCTTTAAATGTAAATAGCAAAACATTATATTTTGAATTTAAGGTAAATGATATATTGATATCTGTTTGAACTACTTTCCTGATTTTTTAAACTATTAAGAAAGCTTATTTGGCCGGGACCGGTTTGGCTCAGTGGATAGAGCGTCGGCCTGCAGACTGAAAGGTCCCAGGTTCGATTCCGGGCAAGGGCATGTACCTTGGTTGCAGGCACATCCCCAGTAGGGGGTGTGCAAGAGGCAGCTGATCGATGATTCTCTCTCATCGATGTTTCTAACTCTTTATCCCTCTCCCTTCCCTTCTGTGAAAAATCAATAAAATATATTAAAAAAAGAAAAGAAAGCTTATTTGTAATAAAATTTCTTTTCTGTAATTAACAAACATTTTTTGTTTTAGGATTAGGTAAGTACCTGATCAGAATGCAGAAAGATAACTTTAAAATTTTAAGCCTCTCTTGATTTAAAGATTAACAAATCTTCCTCCCTCTGACTTTCCCTCCTTCCCTCCCTCTTTCTCTCTTTCCCTCCTTTCTCCTTCTATCCTTCTCATCCCCTCCCCCCTCCCCCTCTTCTTCCACATTCCCTCTGTCTTCTCCTTTTACTTTTAAAAAAAGATGATCTCAGTCTGGAATAAACATTCTTGCGAAATTGGCCAGGATCTTGGCCAAGCCTAATGTGTACATGTCAGCTGTGCTCTGGGAAATGATTGCGCCATGTGACAATATCTATTATTTTAATTAGTACTGCGGAGTGCCTCCAAGGTCTCTCATTAGGCCAGACGTTCTTACACAGGCAAAGGCTTTGTGCTTCCTAAAACGCTGACGAAGCGGATAGAAGGTATTTGACATTCTGAATAGGCGAACAAAGTAATTGTTATAAATAAGGCAGAATTCGCAGGAGTAATAAACCATTCCCCATGGGTACACAAGGCCTAAGGACCTGCCTCCTGGGGAAAGCAGGCCAATCTTTGGACTGCAATGCTCAGACTACCCAAAGGAAACATCAGCCAAACCAGGGGAAGGCCACTCTCTGGGAAGGCGGTGCTCAGAGGGCTTTGTCATAGAGTGTCCTGGGTTAGTCAGTCGTCTGGCATCTGCTTTATTTCCAGGAGACTTGCCTCTGGTTGTCTGTAAAATCCAAAAAGTGTTCATTCCAAGAACTAAAAAAAAGAGTCCTTTTGTGAAATGACAGGGAGAACACAAAATCTAGACGTCCACCCACTTGGGAAGACAGTGCGTTGGAGATGCTGGGTGAGAAGAGAAGCTTCACTTCCTCTTTTCACAGCTGTCCCCCGGCATCAGGGCTGCACTGAAGGTCAGGACAGGAAGAGTTCATCCGAAGAGGAAAACAGTTTCCAGTTATTACGTGGTGTCACTCAGTTATCAATGGGATTTTACAATAGAACAACTCAGACACTTGTATATAGTTTGTATACGTCTTCTGTGCGGACAATGGGGATTAGTCAGTCTGGTGGAGGCTTTGTGGAGGCTGGACGGCCACACCCCTGTGGGTGGAGGCGATCACTTGTCTGCTGGTGGGAATCCCCTTGTCAGTCACTCTGGGAAGAGGAGGTTTTCAGACTGGAACCGGGCAGACCCTGGTTGGAGGAAGGGGTTTCCCTCTGGCTCTGGGTCCTAGTCTCTTGGTCTCTATAGGCGACACTATAGAAGACACTGGCCTTTGGGTGTAAGAGGTGAGTTTGAAGATGGCGCCCATCAACTTGGATGCTGAAACCTGGTCCACCCAGGCTTCAGAGCGTGCACACCACAGTGTGAAAACCGAAGCATCTAGGTGAAGGATGACTTTGCTCTGCGTACACTCCGTATTTAAAAAGGCCCTATTCCTCCACTGTCCGTCTGCTTCATCCCTCCATTCCTTAGTGTGGGCAAGCAGTTCGTTGCATAAGAAACCTGGGTCTTAGTCTTCATCTGGGGAAGGTCGCAGGTTCAGCCTATGACATTGTCACGATCCCTCTCCATTTCCCAGGATAATCCTACAGTGTAATCAAAGGGGTGGAGTTTGCAACTTGTGTTAAACTCAGTGACGGTGCCTTTATCGAGGACTCCCCAGGCCAAGAACGGGACCCAGGCTCGCACGGTGTGTTTGTGCACAAGGCTCTGCCACATGTGGGGGACCGGGCCTGGGTGGGGCCTCCCTCACCATCTGTGTGGGGCCTGTGGGAACATATAGCTTGGTTCTCCCTCTCCTCTTGGCACACTTACCTACCTGGGCTTGGCCCTTTAGCCCTCACTCACTGTAGCAACCCCCTTTTAGAGCGATGGAGCCTAACCCCCTGGTGCACCTTCCCAAAGACGCCTGGCTTTTTTTTTAGGCGGTGGAGAGGGGAGTGGGGAGCGGCGGGGGGGGGGGGGGGGGGGGGGGGAGGGGGGGGGGGAGGGAGAAAGGGGAGGATTCTTAGTGAAGATTATTTCTCTACTTCTTTCTAGTTTCAATACCCAAAAAGGTCAGTTCCTTGCCACCCTCCACCCCATAATACTATCTCCAAGAGACACCATTAGGATTTCATCATAATTTGAGATTACCAGGGCCTAATCTTTTCTCATAGGGGGTTAGCATAAAGATGGAGAAGAGATATGGTTTAATTTCCTCCTGGTGACTACTCAAAAATCAAATGACAGTTCACTTCCCCCCCCCCCCCCCCACACACATATTCGTCCTGATGGAGCTCATGAAATTCTCTGTTTTCACCAAGTTTTCTATAGTTTGTTCTTTTTATTAATTCAAGTCTTGTTTAAATATGCTATCCCTGTTCAAGTTTTGCATGTTGATATTAAAGAAAGTGTCTGTGTCCAAAAATGGACACAGGCTATTAAAGGTAAAATCGTGGTGTTTTTTCTTCTCATGTTAACCGAACCTAGTGGTGGGAGGTGTCAGAAGTGAGATCTCTAAGGAGAAATGAATCTGTCAACTAGAGATAGGGCTTCATATTCTTACTATCCTTTTGCCATTTGGGAAGACCTGAATCTTATTTAAATTAAGGAAACACATCTCTACACAAAAAACTCTGGCTCTGTTGGATTTCTAATGGATTATGTGGCATATTCTGTTTGCACCGAGGGAACCCTCCTTGAATTCATGCATCTTGAATTCATGTTTCAAGGTGGCACAGTATTTATTTCTGCATGTCAGGGGGAATTAAGAAAAATCCTTAGTCTCAGAAGCAGGATAAAAGGGAAATGGAGTGATAGTTACAGGATACCCCTTCTCCCACACTTCTTTTCTTCTTTACTTTTCAATTTTGCATATGAATTAATGTAAGCTAAACTGGTTGCATAAATTTTTCATTGGCTTTTCTGCCTCCAACTCTTGATTTAGCAAATGTTTGTTAATTAGTAACTATATAGAGTCAATACAGCTGGGTTTTTGTGTGCTAATCATGGGACTTTGATAGAAGCAGAGAGAAAATTGGTGAGATTCTGCCGCCTAGACTGGATGAAAGGAAACAAGTAGTTATTTTCATATTTTGATTCTATTTGAGAACTAAATGATGACTTAACGCACACACACACACACACACACACACACACACACACACACACACACACACGGCAACCACAACGGTATGGTGCTGACCAGAGGGAAAGGGGAGGGGGAAGATGGCAAAAGGGGGATAAATGGTGGCGGAAAGAGACTTGATTTTGGGGGTGAGCACACAGTGCAGTATGCAGATGATGTGTTACGGAGTTGTACACCTGAAACCTGCATAGTTTGATGAGCCAATTTCACCCCAATAAATTTTAAAAATGCATGAGAAATAGGTAATTTTTAAAAAGTCCCCAAAGAATATTGTGGGGGGAAAACTTGTGGTGCATTTTATTTACTTTTGAAATAGGTTATCGCTATTCCAATCTTTTAGAAAAGGATGAACAGTTGTCCTTGAAGGCCAGTCAAGTTTTCAATTCTTCAGTAAATTTGGTAAGGTTCCTTTAAAAGGGTGTCTACTGCCACCTAGCGCCTAACTCGTAGAATAACTGAATTACTGTGTTTAGAAATATTTGTAAAATGGATAGTACCGCTTGGTGGCACTATGGACAGGCACATTAAAAGCACACTTCCAATTTAGGTACTACTTGTTTTTACCTTTGTTTATTAGAGTTCGTTGAATGTGACAAATACATTGTTTTCCTTTACAGTGTTTTATTTTCTAAGAATTCTGACCTATTTTTGAGACTGCTGTTTAAACCCTCCTAAGTCAGGAGAAACCTGAGCACCTTCAGATTGAATTCCTGATTTTTGAAGTTTTAAGTCTTTAGTTCAAATTAGATTGTTCTTTCCCCCTTTCCCCCTTTATCTACATATCTATAATCATTAGATGAAAACAGGCAGCACGTCTCCCATATAATCCAAAGGAAGGAAGAAAAGCAACTCTGATGAAACTATAACGGGGCTGTTTGCATTTAGAAGGTGTGGTGATGGTGGGATAACTTATGTTTTATGCATTAAATCTAGTGAGAAAATGTACCTCCTGATAAGAGCACTTGCCTGAGACGATCATTCATTATAAAGTGGCACACAGCTGGGTCCAGATAAATCAAAAATGCTACTATGGGAACGTTTGTAATTTACTGTGAGCACACTTCAGGTTTAATTTTGTTTCTGATACCATTACATTTGGAAATAGTAGAAATAGGGACTAAAATTAATTCCATTTCCTCTAATAGGCAGATTCTTGAAGAAGTTGTTCTAATAATCTTACTTTCCTTATGGTTAAAGAAGGAAGATAAGGATAAAATGCATCTATATTTGAAAACACAATAGCTGGTTAAAAGAAACATTATACACTAAACATATCAAAGCACCAAAAAAACCCTTTGGTACTGAGTATCACATAGTAGTTATCCATTTATCTGTCAAACTATCTGTTTATTCATTGTATTACATATAAACCCATACTTTTGTAAAACTTTTGCAATTGTGTAAAACTAATGTATTATCGATAATGGTACAGTTATAATGATTCCATCTAAGACTTAGACTCTAAGTACTGTTACCTCTAAAACAGGAAGACTAATTGCCAAAGTACTTCTTTGGTATGTTCTGGTAATGATTATCAAGATTTTAAAGACTTTTGAAAGTGAGTTCTCATTGTTATCACTGAGCAATAGAATTTGACTTGTTTGATTTTGTTTTGTTATCATCCCCTTTGGCTTTTATTCCAAATTACCATCATTCTCCTCAACCTTTAACTCCTTGACTCTTACTAACTGAGGCTGTTTGGTGATCTGTCAGTTTTCAGCTTTTCCCCACACCTACTATATCTGAGCATTTCCCTACTTCCTTTTCTCATACATAGAGGGTGCTGTGCTCCTCTTCTTGCTCAAAGCCACATGTTCTTGTGGGACTCTTTCTTCCATATCTCGCTCTCACCTTCTTGACAGATATGGCTTCATCAATCATCCCCACCCTGCTCTGGATTTTTCAACTTAATCTTTTTATTGGCTCTGATTCTAGGTTCACAACCCAAAGTCTCATCCTTAAAAAACAGACAAACAAAATACTCCAGCAAAACAATAAAAAAAATTCTCATAGCCAAAAAGCCCTTTTTGACCTGAAATGTTCCCTTGACTTGAATTTCATCAGTTTCCTTCCTTTTCAGTGATAAATTGTTTTCACTTTTTCACCCACTCCTCATTCTTCAACTTACTACACTCTAGCTTCCTCTCCCTCTACTAGGCCGACACAATTTGTGAAAGTTGCTAATGACCATTTAAACTATTTATTGGACCTATTTGCCAATTTTTAAATTTTTAATTACAGTTTACATTCAATATTATTTTGTATTACTTCCAGATGTACAGGATAGTGGTTAGACAATCATCTACTTTACAAAGGGGTCCCCCAATATTTCAAGTACCCCTCTGGCACCACCTACTTGGCAAAGTTGAGAGAACTTATCACAACCTCTTTCTTTGTAGTCTTCTGGTAATCTCTTCCTAATCTTCTTCTACTCTGCTCAGTTCTTAAATTTTGATATCCCCCCCCCCTTTGATTCTTCAGGTTTTCCTCTTCTCATTTTGCATCAGTAATTTTTAAACATGGGTTCCTCAGTGATCCACAGACCTGAAATTGTGTGCAGAATTCTGGGTGTTTGGCTATGTGTAATCTTCTAATGGAAAAGTCCATAGTTTACAGCATATTCTCAATGACATTTATGTTTCAAAAAAGGTTAGTAATCACTGTTCTATGTTATCTTCCAAGATGATTTTAACAATTAACTTAGTTTTTAAACAGCTCACATATATCAAGTGCTAAATGAAATTAGAATAATTTTATTAAGTAACCTTCAAAACAGCTGTGTATAGTAGACATGATTAATCACACTTTACAGATTAGGAAATTGAGGCATAGAAAGATTAAGTAACTTGGCTGAAGAGACACAATTAGTAGGTAATTGACATAGTTTTAACTCCCACTTATTCACTCATGATTCTAAAACTCACATCTTCAGCTTATATCTCTCAAGCTTTATATCTATACTAATAAAAGGGTAATATGCTAATTAGACCAGGAAACCTTCTGGACAAAGCCATGGTGGTGGGGCCAAAGCAGAGGCGGTTGGGGGTGATCAGGCCAGCAGGGGAGGGCAGTTGGGGAGAGCAGGCCAGTAGGGGGGCAGTTGGAGGAGAGAAGGCCAGTGAGGGGAGGGGGAGAACAGTTGGGAGTGAGCAGGTCGCAGGCAGAGTGGTTAGGGATGATCAAGCGGGCAGGCAGGTGAGTGGTTAGGAGCCAGTGGTTCTGGATTGCAAGAGGGATGTCCGATTGTCTGTTTAGGCAGTAGGACATCCCCCGAAGGGTCCCAGATTGAAGATGGTACAGACCAGCCTGAGGGACCTCTCCCTCCTCCCCACCCTGTGCACAAATTTCATGCACCAGTCCACTAGTTTATAGATAATAAGCTATTTCCATGATGTCTCATTGGCTCTTAAGCTCAACATTTTGGACACCAATTGTTATATTTTCCCCCAAAACTTTTTCCCTATATTTCTCACTTTTATGCCTGTGCTCATATGGTCCCCTCTGCTAGGGAAGGGTGGGGATAAGGGAGAGAGAACACAAATGTGGGTCAAATGTAGAGATGCACAAATGTGGGTCAACTGTACCACCTTTTGCACTGGCCACTCAGTGTATACAATGACTATAATATCAGAGTTATTTTCATTGTTTTCTTTCTGCTCCTCTGTGGGACCAATCTTTAGTCCCATTGAATTACATCCTAATTATTGTTGCTTTAGTTCAGGTCCTAATCATCTTTCACTTGGCTTTATGTAACACTCAGAGGCATGGTGCATGAAATTCGTGCCCTCGTGGAGGCTGAGGGGGGCGTTCCTCAGCCTGGCTTGTGCCCTCTCACAGCCCAGGAGCCCTCAGAGGATGTCCAAATGATGCAGAGGTGGGAGAGGCTCCCACCACCACTGCTGCACTCCCCTACCATGAACCTGGCTTCTGGCTGAGCAGTGCATCCCCCTGTAAGAGTGCACTGACCACCAGGGGGCAGCTCCTGCATTGCTGCATTGAGCATCTGCCCCGTGGTGGTCAGTGTGTGTCATAGTGACCAGTTGTTGTCTATTTGCATATTAGACTTTTATTATATAGGATAATACTTAAAATACCTCTATTAAGAGTCTTCTTTCACAGTCAACTCAGCATATTACACTTTTAATATACAGGATGTCCCGGCTGTCTAATTTCCTTTGATGACACAACACTGTATTGTGACAAGATAATTGGGATAGGTCTTCCACGATCCAAAGCTTACCTACTTCTCTCCAACCTTTCCCCTTCAGTTAAGTTCCCTTTCAGTTACACTGAATTACTTGGTGTTCCCTCGAGATAACTTGCTATTTCTCACTTTTATGCGTGTGCTCAGATGGTCCCCTCTGCTGGAATACACTTTACTTCATTTTATGTTTTGTTTTGTTTTTGTTTTTGTCTAGCTATTCTTAGGTGTCACATCATGAAGACGTGTAGATCTTCTTCCCTGTGCTACCATGGTTTGCTGCTGGAATCGATGAGAAAGGGAAGAAATGAAGATGACTTCAAGGTTTTGGCCTCGGCAATGACAAGAATAGGATTGTCATTGTTTGAGATGGGAATGACTACTGTTTCATGGGCTAAGATAATTATCTAGTTTGGGACATAGGAATTTGAGTGACTATTAGATTTCTAAATGTCGTTATTGGTTAGATATCTGGCTAGATGACACTGGAATTTGCAGGAGCAGCTCAGACTAGAATACACATCAGAATATAGATGGTGTTTTAAGACATGAGACTGAGTAAAAGTACCAAAGGATTGAATGACAAAAAGTTCTAAGCACCTATGTAGTAATAATCTGTTTATGTATCTGTGTCACCACTAAATGATGAGACTCTTGAGCTCCTGGGCTATGTTTAGTTGCCATTTTAAGTGCCTTGTATAATGTGTGCATAAGCTTTGTTTAATAAATGCTTGTTGAATAAAATGAATAAGTAAATGGATGGATGAATATGTGATACTATACAGAGGTCACCAAGTAAAATATATACTGAGTGGCCAGATTTTTATGATCGCTGAGTGCATAATAATCTGGCCACTCAGTATATATAGTGGCCAGATTATTATATATATTATACTGCGTGGCCAGATTATATATATACGTTAGAGGGCCCAGTGCATGAATTCATGCATGGGTGGGGGTCCAGCCAGCCTGGCCATGGGGAGGAGACATGGGCAGTTGGCAGGCCTGCCTGCTGGTCGAACTCCTGGTTGAGGGGACAATTTTCATATTAGCCTTTTATTATATAGGCTATACACTGAGTGGCCAGATTTTATTATGCATTCAGAAATCATAATAATCTGGCCACTCAGTGTATATAAGACTCAAACCACAATGCAAGTAAATGAAGCAGTTTAGGCAGAGTGGTATTGATCATGGGAAATTGAGAAGTATATGCCCTAACAAAATGGGGAAGCCACAACTCAACCCTACGTGATTGCTACCATGCACAAATGTGGGTCAAATGTAGCCACCTTTTCCCTGATTTTAAGAGAAAATGAAAATCCCTAACTTTTTAATGTAAAATTTTCTGAGTAAAGATTCTGCAGGTCAAATAAAATTTGTCCTGAATCCATTCATTATTCTTCAGGTCATAACCTCTGATCAAGTAATTCAACATCATTTTATAGTATATGAAAAGCAAGGCTTGTATGATCTATTATTAGATAGGAAGCTAACCTTTATAGGCAGCAAATTACTCTCACATTTAGTTAGGATTTTGGCTGTTTTTTTTTTTTTTTTTTTAAACTTCAACAAAAATACAGAAAAACCATAACCATAAACACTGCTCAATAAATAGAGTTATATATTTAGTCTTCTGTTTTAACTTGATAGCTTGTCACTCTTTTAATTTGGGTTCCAGAGATTTAATTGCCATATGTAATTTTTTTTTCAGTTTTTCTATCTGAAAAATGGGGATGGTAATCTTTGTCTTAATTATCCAACAGGGTGCTTATGGGAATCAAATGAGATAATCTGTGTTTAAAGGCTTCAATAGAATGCAGCTCTGATGTGTTGCTATCACGTCACTCCAGCAGGATTAGGCCAGAATTAGGCATAAATAGCTGGCTAACTTGAATAATCTTAGCTGGTAACTTGAAAATATCACATCATGGGCTCTTTCCCCAGGCACTTAATCATTTTCTTTTCAATTTAAATTCTTATTGAACTGTGGCATTCATAAATATATAGAATATTGTAATATGGAGTGTCCTGCTAATGGAAAATTTAAAGTACTTATTTCAGTGCATAAAATATGACATCACTTTAAGTACTTGAGAAATTAGACAACACAACTGTGTCACTCTGAGAGGAAAAAACTAAGAAAAAGGGTACTATATGGCTGAAGGAGGTTACACAATTCATGCAACTAAAGCTTAAAGTCATTAGGGCACACATGTTAAAAGTTAAATTTTACAGCATGGCTGGCAGGCTTAATTCCCAGTGTGGGGCATGCAGGAGGTAGCCAATCAATGATTCTTTCTCATCATTGATGTTTTTATCTCTCTCTCCCACTCCCTCCCTCTCTTATATCAATAAAATATATATACTTTTTAAAGTGGAATTTTACAATAAAGTGTTTTGGTAACTCATTAGAAAAATATCATTGGCTGAAATCTAAGGTGCCTCCATCCTCTACAGAAAACTACTCTATATTATTTATTGACTAGAGGCCCAGTGCACAAAATTCATGCACAGGGGTGTGTGTCCCTCAGTCCAGCCTGCACCCTCCAATCTGATACCCCTCCAGGGATGTCCCACTGCCCATTTAAGCCTGATCCCAGTAGTTTCCGGCCTAAACAGGTAGTTGGACATCCCTCTCACAATCCAGGACTGCTGGCTCCCAACTGCTAACCTGCCTGCCTTCCTGATTGCCCCTAATTGCTTTTGCCTTCGAACCTGATCACCCCCTAACCATTACCCTGCCAGCCTGATTGATGCCTAACTGCTCCCCTGCCAGCCTGTTTGCCCCTAACTTCTGTCCCCCTCAACTGCTCTCCCTACAGGCTTGGGTCCCCCCCACAACTGCCCTTCCCTGCAGGCCCGGTTGCCCCCAACTTCCTTCTTCTGCTGGCCTGGTCACCCCTAACTGCACTCCCCTGCAGGCTTGATCGGTCCCACTTGCCCTCCGTTGTAGCCTGGTTCCTCCCAACTGCCCTCCCCTGCTGGCCTGATCACCCACAACTGCCCTCCCTTGCAGGCCTGTTCCCTCCCAAGTACCCTCCCCTGCTGGCCATCTTGTTGTGGCCATCTTGTGTCCACATGGGGGCAGGATCTTTAACCACATGGGGGCAGCCATCTTGTGTGTTGGAGTGATGGTCAATTTGAATATTACTCTTTTATTAGATAGGATATTGTTGTGGAGTTTCACTTATTTTTAAATAAAAATTTCCCTCACTTAAAAAGCTTTTTTATGTTTTTTTGCATAATATTAAAAAATGCAGAAACTAAAAATAAAAAAAATAATAACAATTATAAATAATTCCTATAACCAGAGATGTAGACTGTACTCATCTTGGGATATTTTTTCCAGATATATGCCTGTGTGTATGTGTGAGTATTCAAAGACATATCATGTATATCATGTATAGAGAAACGTTAGCAAAAGTGGAATCAAAGTAGAGTCTATTTATTTTTAGGCATTGTATTATTAAATATCCTTCAAAAGTATAATTTTAATGACTTTTTATTTTCCCACCATAGGCTGCAACCTTGTAGAAAATACTTAACATGGGCTCTTTGGTCATCTTTTCATCTAATTGTAGGATTGTCTTACTTATTTATGAATTAATATTGTGAAAGTAACCATGGGAAAGTTTTAACAAGGATAGAGAGGTTTCATACTCTGAACTGAAATCTGCACATCTTTATAGTGCTTTGTTTGATGAATCATATTGAATCCCTCAATACCTAATTACAAATGGGATTTTTTTGGTTTGAATGTGTAGATCAAATGGTCATTATAATTGCTCATAAAGTAATTAAAATGGTAAAGTCAACTGGTGTTTAGCATTAAAAACTTATTACCTTATGTGACACATGATGCACTCCTTAAAGCTTTACTAGTTAAGTGTTATTTATTCTGTGAGGCTGATTTCATCTTTATAATTACATCTCAGCAACCTAGTAATAAATACTTTCACCACTATATGATTATATGTTTTCCTGAAGTTCCAGTTCATACAATGTATTGTCCTGTGGCACTTTGTTATTCATAAAAAGTTAGGTGGCTTTTAAAAATCAATGCGTTAAAATAAAGAACATGATGTTTGCCTCCTTAGTATTAATTTAGTATTGTTAAAAGTTGGTATATTTTTCTTGTTACATAGCAAGAAACATTTGTTGTCTCTCACTTTCCTTTCCATTGTTTTCTTCTAAAATTTCAGAAAAGATTACTTTACTGTCAGTGTTACACAATTGAAATTGTGTACAGATAAGGAAACTTGGGTGGATTTTTTGTTTTGTTCTTTTGCAAGTTATGTTTTTATAATAAAGTCTAAGGTAAAACAAATCTTAAGTGGCACCTGTTTCCCTTACCCAGAATTAGGACTATTTTTTTTTTTTTTTAAATCTTCATTGTTAGAGTATTATAGATGTCCCCTTTTTTCTCCTCATTGTCCTCTTCCACCCAGAGCGACCCCAGGCCTTCATCACCCTATTGTCTGTGTCCATAGTAATGCATATCCTATATAATAAAATCCTAATATGCTAAGTGACTGGTTGACCAGTCATCCATTCAACCGATTAAAGTGTAATATGCTAATGATATGCTAAGGTCACTCAACCTCTCGCTATGACTTACACTGACCACCAGGGGGTAGACAGTCGACCAGTCACTATCATGCTCACTGACCACCAGGGGGCAAATGCTCTGACCCGTAGGTTAGCTTGCTGCTGAAATCCAGCCAATTGGGACTGAGTAACATGGGCCGAACAAGTCCTGGAGTCCTCCTGATGTATCTCCGTGGCTACCCAACCTCCTGTGTCCCTTCCCAGCCCCAACCATGCACTGGTGAGGTCCCTTGGCCTGGCCTGCACCCTCTTGCAATCTAGACTGAGGAACCCCTCACCCCCCACTCCACCCACCACACAAACACACACTCCCAGAGTACACAAATTTCATGCACTGGACTTTAGTATGCATTTAAGATCTTTGGTTAATCTCTTTCCTTTTCCACTTACCATTTCCCTCTGAGATTTGTCAGTCTGTTCCATGTTTTCATGCCTCTGATTCTATTTTATTCATCAGTTTATTTTGTTCTTTAGATTTCTTGTTAGTTTATTTTGATTTTTTTATGTTCAGTTGTTGATATGTATTTATTGCCATTTTATTGCCCATGTATATATTTTTAAATATATTTTATTGATTTTTTACAGAGAGGAAGGGAGAGGAGAGAGATAGAGAGCTAGAAACATCGATGAGAGAGAGACATCGACCATCTGCCTCCTGCACACCCCAGACCAGGGATGTGCCTGCAACCAATGTACATGCCCTTGACCGGAATCGAACCTGGGACCTTTCAGTCCACAGACAGAAGCTCTATCCACTGAGCCAAACCAGTTTCGGCTATTGCATATAATATATATATATATATATATATATATATATATATATATATATATATATATAATCTTTTTCTCCTCCTTCTTTTTCTCTTCCTTCTTAAAGAAGACCCTTCAATATTTCATGCAATACTGGTTTGGTGGTGATTAACTCCTTTAGTATTTTTCTTGTCTGTGAAGCTGTTTATTTGACCTTCAATTCTAAATGATAGCTTTTCCGAGTAGAGTAGTCTTGGTTGTAGGTCCTTGCTATTCATCACTTTAAATAATTCTTGCCACTCCCTTCTGACTTGCAAAGTTTTTCTTGAGAAATCAGCTGACAGTCATATGGGTGCACCCTTGTAGATAACTAACTGCTTTTCTCTTATATCAATAAGACACATTTTTCTAAAACTATAAATTAGTTTCCTTTTAATATTAAGATACTATATATTATTGCTTTCATATAAATCAGATCATGGCTTTTAATAGTTTTCCACTTATTTAGAAATGTGATACTTTCAGAGATTTCTATTATGATCAACACAGAAGTAGTTTTTATCAGCATTCTCTATTTTTCCTCTTACCAAATCCTCCCAACTGCACAAATACCTATGAAGCTTCCTTATTACAGGTTTATGAACATTTATTAAGTTATAACCTACTTTGCTTTAACAGACTTGAAATCTTATTAAATCATGCAGCATACATCACAAAAATTAAAAACTTTGTTTACAGAGAAAATAAATTTACAATGGTGACATATAATGAAGGAAAAAGTTAATAACACACAAATATGTATGCTCCAAAGTCTACCACAGCTGTTAAAAGAGAACTACGTATTTATACTGATTTCCAAACTACTGTTAGCCAAAGCCAAAAGGTCAATATTATCAACAAAGAGTCATGCTGTAACAACAACAACAATAATCATAATAAAGATAAAGCAAATAGTAATAAATAAATAATAAAATAATATAATAAAATCATTAATAATAATTAAAAATAATAAATGCAGATAAAACAAGAACTAATATTTTTCTAGTTATAAAATTTAAGAAAAATTTCTCCTTGTATCTAATATTTTTGATGCTTAAGAATAGGACATGCAATGCTTAAGAGCAGGACCCAGAATCCTGGAATGAACAATATTAACAACAACACTCTTAAATCAAAATAACTAGCTTTGTGTAGCAATTTCCCTTCAATGTAAGTTGAGGGCATAAAGTCAAACCACAATGTAATAAATACAATTTTCTATGAGTGGGTAGTACAGACAGAAAAACAAGACAAAACAAAAAAAAAATGAAATAAGCTTTCTTGATGTCTGGAATGATCACGCGATAAAAATCTAAACTATTTATTGGGTTGGATGGACTATATACCATCTAATTAGTAATTTATGAATATTACTTTTTGTATTTTGACTTTTGATAAAGCTGGATAGTGACAGACATTTTATTATCTGACTAATGCCTCAGAGTAATTATTTGGCTTCACCTATTGCAATACATGTATTTTTAGAACTTGTTCTTCAAAAAGAATAGTTCACACAACTCATAAACTATCACAGAATGGTTCTTTTTCTGGTTTTCGTGCAAGAAGAACTGGACATGGATTATCAAGTTGAGATTGTTTCTTTTCAGCTTCTGATAGTCTTAATGAGATTGTGTTTCACTGGGTATTTTTCTACAGGTTATTAACAAATAATTTGTTTAAAAAAATCAACTGAGCAGAGAATAAAAGTGAATGTCCCCTTATGAATTTTAAGATGCCTAACCCAGAGTTTATCTTGATAGACTTTGCCTTGAGTAAGCACTGGCCCACATCTGCAGAGAGGAGGCCTGGAGAGCACTGTAGACATTACAAAGATTTTTCTCAGAAAACAATTCTGGGTCTGTTCCAGGATAGAACAAATCGATAAACCCCGGTTCCAAAGTTCTATATTGTAGACGATGGCTTTGGAAGTTTTAGCCTGGAAAATTTTCCAAGCAGAATTACCCATAAAAAAATTTAAAAATCCATTTGAAATGCCTGAGTTTGAGAGCTTCCTAGTGAACCTTATGGGGAAAATTACTTGTGAAATGTACTCCATACTACTAATAATGATTGACATGCTATTTAGAGTTGCTGGTTATAGACCAATTAAACCTTGGAGGACATCTGCCCCAAAAGTGAATATGTTTTTATAGATAATTGACCTTAAGTGAACTCTTTCTGACATGGTAGGAATATTGTCTATTGAGCCCAGTACTATCACAAAATAGTTCTCTATTTAGCTTCCTTGCAAGGGGAATTGGACCTGGGTTATATCATTGAGATTGGTTTCTTTCAGCTTCTGTTAGTCTTAATGAAATTGCTTTTAACTGGAAATTTGTCTACAAGTTATTAACAAACTATAATTGTTAAAATTTTACAAACAATGCCCAAGAAAGATGGGTAATTAGAACAAGTACTCAGAGGCCTTCTTAATTTCTACATACTAGCAATGGACCAAAATTTTATGTGTTAAAGGAGCTCTCAGTAACTGACCTTGTATTGCCTACCTAATAAAAGAGTAATATGCAAATTAATAATCACTCTGCTATACTCACCAGCCACGTGCACCAGCCACACTCACCAGCCAATCAAAGAGAGTATTCAAATTAACCTCAAGCAAGATACCTACTACCACAGAGAGCAAGAGGGAGGCGTGGGTTTCCCTGGCAATGGAGAAAGCCAAGCTTTCCACCTGCTCTTGCTGGCCTAGGCCTCCACTCAAGGCTACAAAGTTTCAATGATAGAAGATACATAAATCCAAACAGAAATGAGGGCAGCCACAGAGCTGGAGAGAGCATGCTAGGGTTTACCCTGGCAACTGAGGAAGCCAAGCTTTCCACCACCCTGGCGGGCCCAGGCCTCCACTCCAGGCTACAAAGTTTCAATTATAGAAGGTGAATAAACCTCAACAGAAATAGCTGCCGCCAAGGAATGAGCAGAAGGCTTGGCTTTGCTCCAGGCTACAAAGTTTCAATTGTAGAAAGTAAATATATCCCAGATACCAGTGCCTCCACTTGGGTGGCCGGGGGGCATGGCCAGCCTGCAAACCACCACAGGCCCCTCACCCAGGCCACCCCACGCCCCTAGGGAATCCCCACCCTGATCTGGGACACCCTTCGGGGCAAACCAGCTGGCCCCTACCCAGATACCAGGCCTCGATCCTATCTAATAAAAGAGTGATATGCAGATTGACCATCACTCCAACACACAAGATCAAGATAGCTGCCCCCATGTGGTCAAAGATCCTGCCCCCATGTGGACACAAGATGGCTACCATAAGATGGCCAGCAGGGGAGGGCAGTTGGGGGCAATCAAGCTTGCAGAAGAGGGAAGTTGGGGGCAAACAGGCTGGCAGGAGAGCAGTTAAGCATCAATCAGGCTGGCAGGGTAGTGGTTTGGGGGTGATCAGGCTGGCAGGCAGAAGTGGTTAGGGGCAATCAGGAAGGCAGGCAGGTGTGTAGTTGGGAGCCAGCAGTCCTGGATTGTGAGAGGGATGTCCAACTGCCGTAAATGGGCAGTCAGACATCCCTTGAGGGGTCCCAGATTGGAGAGGGTGCAGACTGGACTGAGGGACACCCACCCCCCTTCCTCCAGTGCATGACTTTCATGCACCTGGCCTCTAGTAAAGAAATAAAACTCATTAGCTTAAAAATGGCTCCTGTCCTCTACCGTTGCCCTCGCATCTTCTTTAGTTAACATTTCAAATTCTAACTCATATGGCATGGCATATACAATTCTAGGAGTAGATCAACAAATTTAACCAGGGCATGGGGGCTGGAGAAGGAAAAAGAAAGTTTACATGGTCTAAGGCTAAAAAACATAAAAACAACTTCTCCCTTTAATTTATCTTAAAAGGTGTAAAGGAAATGTGATTTTAGTACAATGAGTGAAATAGCACAAAGATAAAGGAAAAAAATGGGCAATGAATAATTTTCCCTGTCCCTTCTTACTCCCCACTTTCCATGTCCTGGGTCCTAACAAGCGATGAATGTTGACAACCTGATCATCCCTTCACAAACATACACGTACAGTGAAATACCTTGGGTCTTGATTTCTGCTTCTCCACTCTTCCAATTTACCTGCACTTGAACTCACTTTTTTCTCATGGACACCACGTAGTTGCCATTAACAGTCTAGGCTCTGAAATGGATTTAGTAAGAAACTTGGGCCGAGCATAACAGAGCTCTGGGATCTTAGTTAGGATGACCCAGGTGGCTGCGGGTGACAATGGGGCTGAAAATCTACTTCCAAGGCAGCCTCTTGCACATCTCTCCTAGGCTGCGGTGGGTGAAGAACCAGCTCACCTGGGATTTTTCATGAAGATTCTGTCTGTACCCTTTTCAGCACGGACTTCAGTGGCATCTCAAGTAGTTCCAAGGGTGAGCAAAGCAGAAACTGCATGATTTTTTATGATCTCATCTTAGAAATTGCATGGTATTTCCTCCTATGTACCCTATCAGTCAAAAGAGTCACAAGCCTGCCCAAATTTAAGGGATGGACATATGGACTACACCCCTGGATGAGAGGACAGGTACATAATTTGTGGCCACTCCCAAAGTGTCCTCACGTGAAATATTTATATGAGAAGCTCATATTTGAATTTGTATCTAAGTGGCATATAGAAAAGTAACAGGTCAATAATTTTGTGTTGCTCTTTTAGAAATAAGACCTTCTACATTCTGAATCTAATCAGGCTAGACCATATTCTTAGAGATGATAAGCACCAACAGAGATTATAAATGACAAGTTATCCTGTCAAAGAGGACATTGACCAAGTCATAACAAAAATTCTTCATTTAGTTTGAGCTGTGCATCAGCTCTTTTGAAGGTGAAAAATTTATTGGGACTGAGTTAGAACTAGTCCTGGTCACAAAGTTCAGGGTCATTGCCCTAAAAATAAAGCAGAGAAAAGCAAGCTTCTCAGGTGTCACAAATGATTGGAACTTCCATGATTGCACTCAGCATATGATATTGTTGAATTCTTTAAATCCAAGTCTGCCTTCATTAGTAGTTCCAACAGTAAAACTCAGGACCTACACAATTATTAATTACTAGAGGTCCAGTGCACTTGGGGCAGGGGGCAGAGGGATCCCCTCAGACCAGCCTGCACCCTTTCACAGTATGGGAGCCCTCGAGGGATGTCCAGCTGATGGCTTAGGTCTGCTCCCCTAAGCTGGCATTCGGACATCCTTAGCACTGCATGGAAGCGGGAGAGGCTCCCACCACCGCCTCTTCGCTCGCCAGCCATGAGCCCAGCTTTTGACTGAGTGGTGCTCCCCCTGTCGGAGTACACTGACCACCAGGAGGCACCTCCTGCATCGAGTGCCTGCCCCCTACTGGTTGCTGTGCATCATAGTGACCAGTCATTTCACCATTCAGTCAATTTGTATATTAGCCTTTTATTATAATATATAGGATACTTAAGGTTTATGATGCAGCGAGAAGTTTACAGTAAAACCGTGGCTAAGTGGTGGGCACATAGTAGCAGGCGGTGCTCAGATATAAAGATGGACAGAGTAGTTTGCCTTCAAAGAACACACAATCCGGGTGGGTCTTTCAGGCATGCAAACAGATAGATTGCAACACAAGACATTACTTGTAAATGTCATGTGCTCTCGGAGGGGAATGATCTGCCTGGGTGTTTATACATGATTAGCACCTGTAACTACTCCCTCTCTGTTGCACCTGAGACTTTGAAGTTTCTCTTTTATCTGACCTTCTAGGCTGTCTCTTTGATAGACTTCAAACCCAGTTTTCCCTTCTGCTTAGAGTTTTTGCTTTAATAACTAACTTGGATTTTAGTTTCTATCTTTAACACTTCCCCTCCCCCTAATAGCCTGTCTCAATCCTGTTGTTTGTCTCTCTGCTCTAAAGCCTGAGGACAATAGATTCATTCCTTAAGATATATATAAATAGAACAGTGATTATAAGCTGGGGGAAATATTAGCTGCTGGGGATGCAATGATGAGCCAGTTAGGGACAGTTCCTACCTGTTGCAAGGAGCTTCTGCTTAGTTTTGCCTCCTACAATTGCCTCCTACATGCTTGGGATTATGTTCCTGGCTTAGTCAAATATGGGGTGGTTTTGACCCTGAGAAAATCAGAGAAGCCTCTCTATCCAGGTGACATTTGTTCTATTCTTTTAAAATATATTTTATTGATATTTTACAGAGAGGAAGGGAGAGGAATAGAGAGTTAGAAACATTGATCAGCTGCCTCCTGCAACACCCCCTACTGGGGATGTGCCCTTGACCAGAATCAAACCTGGGACCCTTCATTCCGCAGGTTGATGCTCTATCCACTGAGCCAAATCAGTTAGGGCTGTTTTTTTTTATTTTATTTTATTTTATTTTATTTTATTTTATTTTATTTTATTTTATTTTTTATTTGTTTGTTTTTAATGAAAAATTAGAAAATTTTCAGATTGGGTGATGGCAGAGTGGAGAAGATCAGACATTTCAGACAGAGGGTACAACACATACAAAAAAAAAAATAGAAATGGCATGGTCAGTTTGGGAGACAGAGAGATTCATTTGACAGTGTAGTAAGGCATATCAGCAAGTGTAATTAGAGAAGCAGATTGGGGTCACATTGGAAAGCCTTGTAGGGTCCTCTAATAAAGTTTGGACTTAATACTATAGGCAGGGAAAAGTCATAAAAAATTTATAAGCAGGGTTGGGACAAAATCAGATTTGTTGTTCTTTAGGAAGATAAACTCAGGAGGAAGGCCGTAGGAGTGAGGAAAAGACAAGATCTGTTAAGAGACTCTCACATCAGCCTAGATTAGAACTAATGAGAGCCCATTTGAAGAGATGAAAAGAGGGGGCAGAGAGCAGAGATTAGTTCTGCAGTAGAATTTTGAGGTGGAATCAAGAACTCTTGGCATCTCATTAATATGGAACTCTTGACAGATAGTAAGATTGTGAATCTAAGATGAAAAAAAAAAAAAAGAAGGGAAAAGAGCAGATTTTGTAAGATGGTACCAAGTTTTGTTTTGGATACGTCACTCTCCAAGTGAAGACAAGCAGAGGGCAGTTGGAGACTTTGATCTGGATTTAAAACGGGAGAGATGATGGACCACAGACCCATGTTTGGAGATCATAAAATAGGCAAATTGACAGAAAATTAAACACATATTTGAGAAATGAGGAGAAAGAAGTCAACAAAGATTAAGAATCAGTGCAGCAGGAAAAGGACCAGCAAAATTAGTTTCCTAGAGCACTGCTTGTATATTAGAAAAGAGTAGTAGCCAGGTGACCTGTAAATAATCATAACAGGAAAGAAAGTCACCATGAAATAAACCAAGCCAAGTGAATCCAAACATTTAGTCTGCTCTAGAGAAGGTGATATTGGGACACAGTTTAAGGGGAGCCCCAAAATTCACTTACAAGATTTAGCCTCTGCTCCCCTTCATTGTTAATAGAATTTTCATAATTTTTTTTTTAAGTGATGCAATCTATGTGGTGACTCCTTCTTTCTTTTTAAAATCAGGTGCTCATCAGCAGTGTAATTGAAGCCTTTCCTGTTTGGCTTATAAATGAAAGCACTCCATTATATGCATTTAACTAGGGTTTCTTTCAGATCAGAATCTCTTTTGTGAAATCCAGTGGCAATCACGCAACCTCGACTGATTTGTATCTACTCAGCTGTGTACAAGTTGTATTTTTCTTACCTGATAATAAGTACCTCGAGAGCAGGAAACACTAGCTTTTCATCCCTCTGTCCATCCATCCATTTGTTCATCCATCTACTTACTGAACATTTGAGCATCTATGTGTCAGGCACTGTGATAATCTTCGGAATGAACATGATATAGCCTTCCCCTCAAAGATCTTGTAGTTCAGTTAGAGCAGAGGTAACATATCTGTTTATATTTTTATGTGAGAAAGGAATCAACTATCAAATTTAAGCCACTGCTACTTTGTGTCTCTGTCATATGAAGCCTGTGCCATATACCACCACCCTTCCCCGCACCTCTAACTTCTTGGTCAACCATATTGAATTAGACTCAGTTCGTTGAACTTGCAATGTTTTTTTTTTTTTTTTTTTTTTCATCTTCTTATCTTTACCTATGCTGTTCCCTGTACCTGAACTGTATTTTCAAGTACATTTTCTCCATCAGCCAGGGAAACTTTTACTCATTTTCAAGATTCTGGGAAGTCTTCTCTGATATTTCCATGTTGAGGTGATAGTTCTTTTATGATTGCCCTTGATAGACTCTGTACATAATGACAATATACACACTTTATTGAGTATCTACTATGTGCAATCTACTTTAAATTTGCTTTACAGAAAAAAAGCTCATGTGCTCTCACAGCGGTTTTATGGGTTGTATGTATCCAATTTGTTTTTTAAAAAAATCAAGGCTTGGGAAAAAAAGAGGCTAGGTGATTTGCCCCAGTTCATAATGTTAGAGTAAATAGTAGAGCTGGAATTCAAAGACATATTAACCTGGTTTCAATTCCATGTTCTATCATCTCTGCTTTCATTTCAGCCCTTGTTGTCTGGCATCACATTTTTGTTGTTGTTGTTGTTTACAGGTTTATCTTGTTCAATTATATTCTACCTTCCCCAGATCTAGCTCATTGTGGAAGCTCAATAAGTACATGTTAAATAACTTGGCTTAATTTTCCTTACCAATTGCCTTCCAGAGTTATGGTATAAGCTCCAGGAATAGTAGCATACTTTAAATGCAAGACCAAGAGCAATCACTGTTTCATGATCTGATTTCTCTTTGGATCATGCAATCATAATTGATCTGTTGCTCCATATCCTAGGCTAGCTTTGGTCACTGGTAGACAATGTCTTAGTCGGCTAGGGCAGCCATCATTAAATATCACAGACTGGATGGCTTCAACAACAGAAATAAATTTATTTTTCGTAGTTGTGGAGGCTAAATCCTAAGATTAAGGTGCTGTCAGGGTTGGTTTCTGGTGAGAGCTCTCTTCCTGGCTTATAGATAACTGAATTTTTGTATCTTCATATGACATTTTCTCTGCATCCCTGGTGTCTCTTTTCCTTTTCTTATAGGAACATCAGTCCTGTCAGCTTAAGGCATACCCCCCCTTCAGACCTCATTGTTGAAATAAATTTCTAGGCCTAAGAGGGAGCCACTCCTGCTCAGACAGCCAAGTCAGTACACTTAAACTTAAGACAACTTTCATGTCCCAGTAAACATTTCTTTTGACCAGAAACATAGTATATTCAGTTAACCAATTCCTAATGCCAAGCCAACTCTGGGCTCCATACTTACTTCCTTGTTTCTTATTCATTTTCTGTTTTTCTTTTTCTTGCTCCTTATTTTTCATCCTATAAAAGCTTCCTACTTTCCATCCCATTTTGCAGCTCTCTGAATCCTAGGATATGGAGACTGCCTGCTTTATGAAGAGTTAAGTAAAATTTGTATTATACAAATTGTCCTTTTTAATCATTTTTAGCACTATGCACACACCAAAAAGTTTTCCTCTCCAATATGTTCTATGTAAACTACCGAGGATGTAAAGTTTGCTAGCTCAGCCTACTTAATCCTCAGTTTCTTAATCTTTAAATTGGGTATAATGATAACAGTCCCACCTATCTCACAAGTGGCTTTCTTTTCTTTGCTTTTTTTTGGGTATTAAATGCAGTAATATTCAGAAAGTACTCTAATAACTGAAGGCACTATGTCTGAAACATTCTTTCCCCTCTGTCTGATAGATCTTGACTCATTTTTTTAAGACTCACCTCAACTATGAAGCAATTATTTTGTTTATAATTGTTGACTGGTGGATGAGTGAAGTTTTTGCACCTCCCGGGTCCAGATCTAATTCCGGAGGATTTGAGAAGAGCATAGCTGCTTTGCTGAGGTTTGTAAGTAAACAGCACTTGCTTCTTTAATTTTGGAAGTACACCATGTCCAGACACGAGCTCACTTCTTGGTCCTTCCTTCTTATCATATTTTTCATCAGTGTCTTATGGAAAAAGTTTAAGGTGTGAAGTCAGGCCCATCAGGGTTTAAATATTGATTCTTCAACCACCTTCTTACTTGACCTTGGGCCAGCTCACTTTACCTCCATGTGTCTTGTACTCCATGAATCTAGAAAGCACTTCAGCTAGAATTGCTTTCCTGATTTGGTTCCTACCTCTATGTGGGCATAAAGTGGAGGGGCTGTGTGTGCAAAAGAGGAAAGGGGGATGGTAGAGAGGGAGAGGGACAAGTATTGAGAACTGTGGGAACCAGGGACATTTGTGGCATTCTTTATGTTTTTATTGTCACATCTGTCCCCCAGTTGAGATCTATATTAAAAATCTATGGATATTTTCTGTTAATGTCTCACTAAGTAAAATCAGGCTTCTGTTATTTTTCCCCCCCAAGTAGTGCTTTTTGTGTTTAGAGGAGGTAGATGTGCAGACTTTTTGTGTTTTGAGGAGGTAGATGTGCAGACTTTTTGTGTTTCGAGGAGGTAGAAGTTATAGTTTCTGTACAGACTTCCTGGAGCTCAGGAGGAAGCAGGGCCATTTCTGGTAAAGAAGGTAGGTAGGTTGCAGATGCCCATAAAGCATAAGTGTGGGGGTGTGGATTATGTGTTGACTAGGCTTAGAGTATAGGAGAGCTTGAAATTTCCAAGAAGAAAAAAGAAATATTTGGCACTTGGGACTGAACAAAATAAATTAACCATCTCTGATTGGTTTCAGATTTGCAGATCTCTAAGGAATTTGGAAAGAATATTAAGCAATAGAGGAAACTCCACATTCTGGATAAACTAAGTATTTTGAAGCTTGCACAAGTTCTGAATCTGGTCCAGGCTTTTTCTGTTAATACCTATTATATTTCCCCAAACTAAGATGACTGAAGAAGAAAAAAATAAATAAACCTCATAAGAAGAGAAAGAACCAAGTGATGAAAGATAGGAAAGGCCTTTATCATAAGACTTTCAGGAAGTGCTGTTTTATTCAAAGATGATCTGAAATGAACACTAGTGACTTAGAAACTCGATCTCCTTACACTCACCCCACTATTAGGTATAAATTAATTCTTTTTTTAAAAATTTATTTGAGAGAGAGAGAGAGAGAGAGAGAGAGAGAGAGAGAGAGAGAGAGAGATTTGTTGTTCCACTCATTTATGCATCCACTGGTTGCTTCTTGTATGTGCTCTGACTGGGATCAAACCCACAACCTTGACATATCAGGATGATACTCTAACTCAGCTAGCTGGCCAGGGCTTATAAATTCATTGTTTTTTTGGAGTGATATCTTGTCAAATGGACAATATTGATCCTTATCTATATCCAGTGATACATTTAAAAAAGGCAGTGTAGAAGACTTGAGAGACTCCAAGTAAATGAATTAAGAGCAAAGTACATAATGATAACTGGGCTATGAATTTTGTATCTGTGAAGGGTGTTTTAGCTCCAGGACAGAGGAGACTAGAAGAAGATGAGGAGGAACGGGAGGTACTAAAGACAACTATCTCCGAATCCAAACAATATTTTTCCTGGCCTATGGCCTGGCCTATCCTAACCCCTGAAACACCGTACTTGGAATATCTTGTCTCAGAAAGCAAAATCAAGCACAGGTGTATCAATCAGAAGGTGACTGCATATTGAATAACCGTATTTTATTTATTTATTTATTTATTTATTTATTTATTTATTTTTGAATAATGTATTTTAAATTAAGGATTCATATGGCCTCAGTTTATATTCTTTTAAGCCTCAGTTTCCTTCTCTGTAAAATGAAGACAATAATAGCTATGCCTTTTTGGGCATGTGCCAGGTGTTTCACATTAATTATCTTTGTTCTTCAAACAACCTTGTAAACTAAGAACTGTTTTCTCTGAAGGATGAATTGTCAAGTGCCCCTCCCAACTTGGTAATTATCCTTCTTCAAAAAATAAATTAATTTAGAGAGAGAGAAAGGGAGAGAGAGAAACATCAATCTGCTGCTCCACCCATCTATGCATTCCTTGGTTAACTCCTGTGTTCTTGTATGTGCTCTGACCTTGGGTTGAACCTTCAACTTTGGCATACGGGGACGATACTCCAACCAACTGAGCTCTCTGGCCAGATCACGAACTATTTTCTATGTGATAGAGGAGGAAATTAGCACAAAATGGTTAAATAATACACCTGGAATCATAGTGAATGAGTGGCTAAGTCAGGCCTTTGGAACTTGACAGCCTGATAGTTGTTGTTCCACTGTACGCTAGGCCTCGGTAACACTGCTCTGTCTGCCACACACTGCTGCCGTGAGGACTGAAGAGTAAGCATGCGTTTATAAAGTTGGCACACAGTAGGCATTTTTCAAATGTTAGTTTCCTTGTCCTTTCCTTCAAGTGTCCAGACTCTGCCCATATCAAAATTATCTCCTTCTGAAAGAAATGTGTTTATGTGCAATAAAATGCAAATATAGGTGCAGTAGCACAATAATTAATCATGAAAATGATGTTCAGCTCTGAATCATTTAATTTTCATTTATTTAAGAGACAATGGGTTTTATTTTTATTATTGTATTTTGGGCATAGATGTAAGAGGAGGCCTAAAATTGGGGGTTAGGGGACAATACATGCTTAAAATGTAAAGTGACACCATGTACACTATACAAAGAGGCAGGACAGGGGCCTCTTTAGTGGGTTTCAGGATGAGGCAGAAAGTGGCTAATATGAGGAGTTAAGATTGAAGTATTTCTGGACAAGAGCTCAACAGGCTGCTGTGAGATAAAAGTCCATCTTGAGGACTACAGACTTGTAAGCCAGAATCTTACGGTGCAGCAAGACTTTCAATTTGAAGAAAGGACATACCTTCTAGGGAACTGGTAGTAAGGCCAGATTCCTCAGGGTCAGTGGTGACTTAGTAATCCAATAAGTATGATCTGTATGTAATCTCTAAAGGGCCTTTGACCATATCCATATAATAGACTAGCTCTGTCAATTTTGAACTTGTGTGTTGACTGATATTCTTTTTGATGAGAGAACTATAGCTTCAAACTAGGGAAAACAATCAATAGTCAAAGAAAAGCAAGGCAGGTAAGGAGTCCTAGTCTTGGGCAGCAGCATAGATAAATGTGTCACAGGTATTTGCCAGGAACTTACACCATGGAGTGAACTGGAATCTGAAGCTTCCTGGAGAAGGTTTCAATAAAGACTCTTGCTTCTTTCTTTGCTTCCTGCAGGAGAATACATCTATTCTCATTTTTACCAAATGGAGAAAATAGTGCACTAGCAAAGACAGCCACGGTGACAGCTGAGTTCTGTACAGTACAAGCTACTGCAGTCACCTAACTAGTACATTACCGTGGGACCCAGCTCTGAACTTGGCCAGTGGTCAATCTATTCATCATGGAAAGAACAGATGGGTTTACAAGTCTCTCTCTTCTTCTCAGTGCACCACCACTACAAAACCCCAAACAGGAACAAATAAAGCACAACTGACAAAAGCAAAACCCCACACCAGACACGTGTAATTTACCTCTGTGAGGATGAAGGATGATAGAGGCTGAACTCAGGACACAATGAGTGCCTGAAGAGCTGTCACTGTGAAGCTGTGGCCATTTTTTAGGCTGGCCCAGGCACGCTCTTCAATTAAAGAAGGCACTAAATCCAGGGATTTGGGATTGGGGCTATAATTACAAGTCATAATTCCTCTGTGGGCCTTCAACATGCCTGAAGCAGGAGTGAGTGATGCCGGCTGGGGCTCTGAGCACCCGCCCCTGCATCTGGGCTCACTGTGGCCTCTTGTCTGAGGAGCTCTCTCCCAAACAACCTTCCTCACAGCTTTCTCTCAGACGCTGCACTTTGTGATCCAGGAAGGGGGCCAGTGCTTGAATATTGCCTTTAAAATTTGTATCTTGGTGGTCTGTCTCAGAACTCACTTTTATAGCTGATATATATATATTTTTTTACCTTGGGTCTTTAATAGAGACTTCCAATTTAATATTCTGTGGTATATGTGTAAGGTAGGGAGAGAGAGAGACAGAGAGAGAGAAAAAGAGAGAGCGAGCAAGCGCATTCTTTGGTAATTATTTTCTTCTTTTTAAAAAATATATTTTTATGGATCTCAGAGAGGAAGGGAGAGGGAGAAAGATTTAGAAACATCAGTGATGAGAGAGAATCATCCATCGGCTGCCTGCATGTCCCACTCTGGGGATCGAGCCCTGACTGGGAATTGAACCGTTTCCCTATGATTGACGGTCAACCACAGAGCCATATCAGCTGGGCTATCATTTTCTTCTTGATGCTTATATGTACTTTCGATAAAACCATATATTACTTCTTTTAATTGTGGTAAAATACACATAAAACTTACATTATTAACCATTTTAAACTTTATTTTTATTTAACACTATTACAGATGTCTCCAATTCTCTCGCACCCTGGGCCCACCTCCACCCAGCTCCCACCCCACCCACCTTCCCTCTGGCCATCACCTCACAGTTGTCTGTGTCTATGGGTCATGCACGAATGTTCTTTGGCTAATCCCCTTACCTTCTTTCCTCAAGTGCCCCTTCCCTTGGAAATCTACCCATCTGTTCCATGTATCCATGTTTTTGGTTCTATTTTGTCCATTAGTTTATTTTGTTTATTGGATTCCACATACAGGTGAAGTCATATGGTATTTGTCTTTCTCTGACTGGCTTATTTGAGTTAGCATAATAATAATCTCCAGGGCCATCCATGTTACCACAAAAGTTAAGAGTTCCTTCTTTTTTACAGCCATGTAGTAAACCATCGCGTAAATGTGCCATACATTTTGTCCACTCATCTAGTGATGGGATGTTTCCAGATCTTGGCTATGGTAAATAATGCTGCTATGAACACAGGGGTGCATACATTCTTTCTGAATGGTGTTTAAGGATTCTTAAGATATATTCCCAGAAGTGGGATCACTGGGTCAAAGACAGTTCCATTTTTAATTTTCTGAGGAAACTCCACACTGTTTACACCATTCTGCATTTGTTCAGTCAACCATCCCCTCTGCAGGAGCAAGCTCAGCCACCCTGGGCTCGGGGGCTAGCTCAAAAGAGTCTCCCAAGGAGAATGATGCTGGCCCAGTCCACAGGAGGAGGCTAAACGCTTTCTCCAGGTCTCAGACAATGGCCTCTGAGGGTGTCACACTTTGAACTCTCTGCTCTGAGTTTCCCTGTGGAACTCCCTTTTCCCTATGGAACTGTGCCAGTGGTGGTATCCAGGACTTGGCAGGGCTGATCCAAACGGTCTCCCATTGAGGGTGGTGCCTACAGCAAGAAGGAGAGGGGCGGGCACTTCTTCTCTTTCCTTGGGCGGAAGTCAGGCCTGGGTCCCTGGTAGCTGGTGTTGTGAAGTCAATGCCCAGGTCCCAGCTGCCACTGGCGCCAGTCAGGCCTGACTTACACGTGTACTGAGAAGTAGGCAGAGGACAGACCACTGAGGGTCTTATATACCATAGCAGGGAGCTTAAATTTTATTCCACAGAAGGAGGAAAATGTCGAGCATGGGACGTGTTGGTCTTGCTTTCATTTTAAGTGAACCATTCTGGTGGCTGTGGGAAGGATCAGTTTAGACAGCTGCCGTGTTTTTGGGCCCAAGAAAAAGAGAGACTGATGTTGGGAACTAGGACTAAACAGAGGCAGTGGATCAGAGACATATGAGGAAACCTGACGGAACTATTTGTCTGATTACACAGGGATGAAAGCAAATGGTATTAGCCCAGGTTTTCCAGTTTGGGCAACTTTGTTGAATGGATGATTCTAATAATTTGGAGGAGGTATTAAAGAAAAGGAGCAGAGTAAGGGAGCTTGTTTAGTTCAGCAATAGCCAAATAATTAGGACAGAAGACAGACTTATGCTCTTTCTTTGCGGCAACGTTTGTTTTTCTGCCTTCTGTCACCACCGTGTAAAGCTAATGTGCCGTCTTTTCTCCTAATCTAGGATATTATCTATCTACTACACATTCCTGTCACTTAAATTAGCTTTCCTGCATGATCCCTTAAAAATACTTATTGAAGTCATTCGATGCTCTGTGAGTATGGGGACTTTGAAGATGTAGAAACATTATGAGCCTATATAGATTGATAAAGAGATATTGGGTGCTCAATTTTTAACAATAAGAATCAAATAATGTGGTCATATGAGAGGCATACTTTTAATGAGCCAATGTTTCTTTACTGAGTGTCACACTTCAAAAGAAATCCTCTCAAATAATACAATACATAACACTCCCGTTAAAATGTAGGACCACTCTTGAAAAACACTCCTTCTAGAGCTCATTTTGGTGGATAAATCTCCCTCCAAGTAAAGCAATCCTATATAATAAAAGTGCAATATGCAAATCAACCAAACTGTGGAACAACTGATTAGTGGGAGGTGGGGTCGGCTAGCAGGGGTCGCCAGTCCAGCCAAGGTGCATGCCAGCGGGCAGAAGGAGAGGATGACAGATGGGGTGGGGGGTGGGGGACGGCAGAACCCAGCGATTGGGGGGGAGGCAATGGGGGCTGGTGCCACCCCTGAACGCCCACCTGGCCACCTCCCACAGAGGGAGGCCACGGGCAGTAGCAGCGGTGGGACGATTTGGGGTAGGGCCACCAAGCACAATCCCCAGATAGGCCTGCCAGGGTTGACTGCCACAGAGGGAGGCCACCAGTGGCTATGGCGCAATTGGGGGTGGGGCTGGCCACTTGCTGCCCGCACCATCCTGATCAGCCCACCGGTTACTTCTTGCAAAGGGAGACCAGACTGGGGGTTAAGCCTGCTCCCTGCTCCCCTAAGATGTCAGTAGGACATCCTCCAAGGAATCCCCAATTGGAGAGGGTGCAGGCTGGGCTGAGGGAACCCCCTGTGCAAGAATTACACTAGTATTAGTATAAGACATTTTTTGGGGGGATAACAATCTGTACCTGTGCCAGTAACCTAATGTACATTCTTGATAGGCTATAATTACGTCATTGCTGTTTTCTCCACAATCTGATCTTACAAGACCTGTTTTCCTAATTACTCCCAATTTACAAAGGGGCCATAAACAAAGAAGGTAACAGCTTAGCTACAGGGGAGGTCACTAGCACCACCCAGACCAGGCCTTTAAGTAGATGCAATCTAACTTCTCCATTCTGACTCAGGAGGGGCTGTGGAAGCCCGCCACAGAAGCCTGGTAGTTAGGAAACAGACAGAAAACAAAGAAACCAAAGGGTATAAAGGGACACGCTTCCTCCATATTGACTCACTCAGGGATTTGGAGAGCTGATCCCGAGTCACTGTACTAGCACATCTGAAACATCCGAAAATAAATGGGTTTATCCTGGACCTCCGAGTACTACCCCCTGTGTATTTTTTGGTCGCCTGGCAAATTCTGTAACAGATGAGTCTCTTTCTCTCCCTCTCCCTTTCTCTCTGAAATCAATAAAAAAAATATTTTTACAAAAGCCTCCCTAGAGGTCCCTAAAGCCAGCAGATCCCTGTGCAGAACTGTCTATGGCAGCATGGCCTCTACCACAGTCGGAATCCGGAGGGAACTCCCAGGCTGGGGCAGTCACTTTAGGAGTGCTCTTTCCTGGGGAGGGGCCATCCGAGACTCCCCAGTGGGCCCAGTCCTCACTGACTCCCACAGTCAGAGGCCACGCAGGCTCTTTTCCCATCTCTGTTGCTCTGGGTTGGGGATCCCTGTGTGCAGCTGGGACCCCCACAGTCCTGGGGGGAGGGAGTGCTGCAGCCCCATGTGAGGGGCTCTCCCTTTCTTCTCGGTCCCTCTCAGCACTCTCTGTGGCTGCTTCTGTGCTCCTGGATGTCACGTTTCCGATTGGGCAGCCTTCAGTTGGTTTTTCAGGTTGATTGCTCTGTAATTTAGCTGAAAACCCCATTTAGGGCCTGGAGCAAGTGGGCGCAGCTTCCAGCTACTCTGAAGCCACCTTGGGATCCCCTGTATTACTTTTGTAGTAAGAAAATTTCAAATGAAAATGTCACTTACTTATTAATTTATTTTTAAGCTTCAAAATGTTCAATAAGTAGACACATTTATAACCAATACTAAACATGTACAGAAATGAATGATGCTGAAGCAAGGTAAAGCAGACTGAAGAAGTATCTATCATCTATCTATCTATCTATCTATCATAATTTTGAAGTAATTTTAAATTTACAGAAAAGTTGCTACAATATTACAAAGAACGTCCATATACTTTTGTTCAGATACCTCATGTGAGTTTCCCGCTATCATAACAGTAGCTTTCACAGCAAGAGGGTCCTATTCAGGAACATGCATTGTACTCAGTGTCATCTTACAGTCTACTTCAATCTATTGTAGAACAACTCCTTGATAGGTTCTTCACTTTGAAGCCCTTGATGTTCTTGCACATAACTTTGTAGATTTCTTTCATCTGGGTTTGTCCACTGTACCATCATGATTTAGAGCCAGGTTTTGTATTTTTGCAGAATTTCACAGAAGTAATTCTTCTCCTTGTATCCTATCAGAAACACACTATGACATTTGTCCCATTACCGGTGGAGTTAATATGGATCACTTTATCAAGATGTGTCTACATGTTTTTTCTGCTGTAAAGTTTTCTTTTCATTCCAATTAATAAATATTTGTGAGGAGACACTTGAAATGAAGCAAAATTTTGTTCCATCCTACCTTCCCCCATCAGTTTTAGCATCTATTGATTATAGTTGTATAAATTAATTATTACTATGATGATTACCAGATTGTGATTTTCTAATTTCAACATTCATTTTACATTGATGAGTTAGTTGATGTTCTATAAAAAAGAAATTTTTTAATCATATATTTATTAATATCCATTGTACCTTGTTTTAATAAACATGTTATAATTCATTACTATTGTTACTTATTTTGGTGCTCAAGTCGTTCAAGTTATTTCCAGTAAGAGCTTTTCAAACCGGCCTCTTGAGTCTGTTTGACATTTTTCTATCATTTATTTAATATCTTCTAGCTCATCTTGTTCTTTTCCTGTTCAAATCCTGGAATTAGCCACTTTTTCCAAGTATCTCAGTTCCATTTAGTGGAGAGTGATATACAAAAGCCAAAGATCTGGGTGATAGGTGTGCTTATTGCTCCTGAGATATTATTTCTCCACACTTTTTCAGTAGACAGTATCAGAAAAAAAAAGTATATACACATTTATATCTATATTTATATTTCTATGACTATTTCTATATATTGAAAGACATGAGTTCACATTAATGCCTCCCTTTTCAGTTCAGTACTATGAGATATATTCTAGCTTTCCTCCTTTTTTAAAATTTTTATATTTATTCTCTGATATTGAGAAAGAGTTGCTCCCATCCCCCTCAGCATGTTAGCTCATTTTTTCAATTTCTCTGAATATCGTTAATGTCTTGACTTCAATAGGCTGCTGCCCCATTTGGATGCTCTCCTTGAATGGACCCTGTCCCACTCAGATGCCCTTCTTGTATGGACTTTGAACTCTGCTAGACTGCTTTCTGGGACCCTCGTGTGGGCCCTGGCCAGCCCAGAGGATGAAGGAAATCAGAAGGAAGGAATATGAAGGAAAATGTTCACTGTTAATCATATTTTTAAAAGCCACTTATATTGTCTTGTTGTTTTGGAAACTCAAGTATAGTGTTTCTTTATAGCCATTACTATGGAATCATTGCATTGAGGCCTGAAGAAAAAGTTAGAGTTTCTAGTCAAGTTCTCTTATTTAACATATATAAAATACATGTTCTGAAAGGATGTTTATTGGAAAGGTCATATAACTAATTAGAAGCTACACGCTGAATAAGAATTCAAGATATCTAAGTTCCTAAAAATCTGCCTTTATCGAATCATTCTGGTGCATTGAAAATGATTTGCTTGTTTTTTAAAGTATCACATGTAATATCCATATTATAATGGGTATTTGTTGTTTTGAATTTCTCAGTATACAGTAGGTCCCCAGGTTACTTAGGAGATCCGATTTTTGCCGTAAGTAGGAACCCACCTACATAAACACCTACGTCACTCACATGGAGCACACACACAGCAGTAATGAAATTAAACAGTAAAAAGAATTTTAAAAAAAAAGATGACAATTCCTGACCTTTACTTGTGGTAAATAAATAATAAAAAACATAAAGCACATATGTACATTCATCAACATGATGGAACTTTTTTTTTTTTTTTAAATAAATAAACTAAAGGCCCCATGCACAAAATTTGTCCCCGGGGGGGGGGGGGGGGGTGGGGAGTCTGAGAGCTCTCAGGGGTTGTCCAACTGACATCCCT
The DNA here is from genome assembly GCF_964339955.1 of Pipistrellus hanaki. Lineage (NCBI taxonomy): Eukaryota > Metazoa > Chordata > Mammalia > Chiroptera > Vespertilionidae > Pipistrellus > Pipistrellus hanaki. The sequence goes on from NC_140503.1 coordinate 146,233,921, forward strand.
AGCACTGCCACGGAGGTGGGAGTCTTCTGCCACTACTACTGTGAGCCTGACTTCTGAGTGAGTGGTGCTTCCCCTGTGGGAGTGCACTGACCACCAGGGGGCAGCTCCTGCATTGAACATCTGCCCCCTGGTGGTCAGTGCGCATCATAGCAACCGATTGTTCCGCCATTTGCTTGATTTGCATATTGGCCTTTTATTATATAGGATGGGAGATGGCAACGTAACCACAAAACAACATACAATGAGTCCAAAGTAACCCCAGGACTGCCTGTAAGTGACTATGGAGAGGGCAGGGCAGAGCTCCCAGAATCGAATGGGTTTTCAGGGCTTAAAACTCCTCTTTCCCTGAGTTCAAAGCCCACAGGTAGGGCTGTCAGGGTGGCAGGACATTCTAGGGTGAGATTCCACCATGGTGGAGACTATGTGTGGTCTCTAGGCTCATGAACCTCCGTGGCTGTCTTAAAGGGACTTGGCATCCCCTGTCTTGTGCCTTCGACGCTGGGTAGTGGGGCAACCTACGACCACAAGGTGATCTGGAGTTGTGGGTATTAGGCACTTAACCCAACTTTCAGAGATTGGGAAATCCACTCTCCACATGAGGAGCAAGCAGCCCATCAGTGTGGCTCAGTGGTCAGGTTAACAAGGGGGCAAGATCTCGGGAAAAAGTGGGCAGGCTCAGGTGACCAGCCGGAAGTGGTCAGGTAAAGAGGGTCCAGGTGACCAGCTGGAAGTGGTCAGGTGCACAAGGGGGTGGGGCCACTTAAATGTGGAGGAGGGTCACAAAAGGATGCAAATTCCCCACCTTCCTGTGGTCCAGATTGTGGATGGAAGCAAGAAGGTCCCTGTCCTCAAGGAAGGATGTTCCCTTTGAATGAGGCAGAAACTAGTTTTCAAGATCCAATGTCTAGTTATACTGTAGGTCCTTGGATTATGTAGGAGATCCGTTCCTATGGCGATATAACATGATTTTCGCTGTAAGTCGGAACCCACCTTCATAAGCACCTATGTCACTCATTGGAGCACATACACAGCAATAATGAAGTGAAACAGTAAAAAAAAAAAAAAAAAAAAAAAAAATTAAAGAAAGACAACAATTCCTGACCTTTACTTGTGGTAAATACAGTAAATAATAAAAAACACAAAACACATATGAACATTCGTTGAAGTGACGGAACTTTTTTTTTTTTTTTTTTTTTTAATAAATAAATGGGAGATGGCGACGTATCCACGAAACGATGTACAATGAGTCTGAAGCAACCCCAGGACTGCCTGTCCTATTCCTTCCTTTTGGGAGAGGTCCCAATGCACTGTTATTTGCCTCTGACCATCACCAATTGTGGGGCTGACTTCACTCTCTGACTCCAGGGTGGGCCTGGACTCAGGCCTGGCTAATGAGAGCCACTGGGGCATCCGTGGAGCGCCAGGAAGGAGGTCCTCTCTGCTGGGGCTGCTAACCCGGTGGGAGGTAAACTGCCTTGGCCAAATGCCCGCAAAGATGGCCTTTATTAAGGTTTAGGAAAAGGCTGCCCATCCATGTAGTCAAGAGAGGAAGAGAGCTTCCTGATGACATCCTCACGCCCAGATCAATTTTTGCTTGAAATTGTGTTGCATCCCTGAACTCCATCATTGTTTGATCCACTACATTCTTTTGTTCGCTAAGACCATGGATGGCAGACTGTGGCTCTCGAGCCACATGTGGCTCTTTGCCCCCTTGAGTATGGCTCTTCCACAAAATACCATGGCCTGGGTGAGTCTATTTTGAAGAAGTTTCATTAGAAGAAGTTTAAGTTTAAAAAATGTGGCTCTCAGAAGAAATTTCAACCACTGTACTGTTGATATTGGGCTCTGTTGACTAATAAGTTTGTAGACCACTGGCTTAAGACAATTCACTCCTCAAAACCAAGAGTGATTTGGTCCCAGTTAAAATCTCTTATCTCTAAAACTGTCCGTCAGTAAAAGCCGAGCTGACGTCAAGGAGTTCTTCCTTAATACTTTAATACAGGAGAAAGAACCAAGGAGCTTTTGTTGAAAGCCAGATCTATCAAGAAGAAAAGCAAGCCTTTTTTTTCTTAATTAAACAACCCTGATTTCACCTCTGTGAAGTTTCTAAGTGGTGAGACTTATTACTTAATAAGTGAGATCTTCCACGGTAAACCACATCATTTAAAAAAAATTAAATTTATTGGAGGAAACATTGGTTTCTTCTTTGAATAGGCTGTTCATAAACTTACACCTTGTATTCTTTTTGTTTTTGAAAGAACCCTTGTTCATTCCAGATGTTAGAGCCTTGTAAATTTTACATTTTTCTCTCAGTCTGCCACTCATTTGCTTACTCTGTCAACATTGTCATTTGCTGGAAAGACACCTTTATTTTTGATTTAATGAAATTAACCAAATTTTATTTTATGGTTTGAGCTATTGGAATTTTACTTAAGAAGTCCTTTTTTTTTTTTTTTTTTTTTTTTTTTTTTTTTTTTTTTCATGAAGAAACACTCTTATATAAGCCTCTCGAAAGTGTATCATTTTATTATTCACTTTTGGGCCTTTAATTAATCTATAATTTCAAGTTGCATGTGGGTGTTAGATCTTCTATCCACAGTGACTCACTTTTCCACAGATACCACTGCAATAGTTCTTGTCCCTTAATTTGTGGTGTTTTATTTGTATATTAAATCCCCATGTAAGTAATGACATGTTACTGTGTTGTCTGTTCTGATACATTGTTCCACTTTCTATTCTTGCACAATAGTGTATTTTCTTCCATGATAATATATTGTAATAACTGGCAAAAAATCCTCTCCTTAGCTCTTTTTTTTTTTTTTTTTAAAGTTGTTTTAATTATTTGGGGGCATTTATTCTTTCCACATAAATTTTAGAATTATTTCACATGGTCCCTAATAAAATCTGGTTGGCATTGCTATTGGCATAATTTGGACATCATAGATTAATTTGATGAAAATTGACAACTATATAAAATTAGGTTGTCTCATCCAATAGCATAGAATATTGTTTAATTTATTCAGATCTTTTAAGATGTTTTCTCATAGAGTCTGAAAATTATTTTTTTTTTAGGGAAATAATTTCTCACCTGCAAATCTTTTTTTCTCTCTTTCTGGGATTGTATTTTCAAGATGTTGGTATTTCTACTGCTGTTCCTGTATCTCTTAGATTTGTTTTTATTCCCTTAATCCTTTTTGATACTTTCTATTTATCTTCCAGTTTATTGATGTATTCTTCAGTAGTATCCAACATATTTATCCAATTTATTATGTCTTAGTTCAATTATATTCAAATTCAAAGATTTCTTTTCCCCCATTCATACATATTATTAACATCCTCTGTATGTCATTGAAGAAATGTATTTTTATTACTTTAAATTCTCTTCAAATTATTTTCATTTTGATAATCAATTTGCATATTACTCTCTTATTAGATAGGATGAGCTGATAATCTTCCTTAGGTTTCTAAATAAGGAATGCAATGATCTCATTTGCTCCTCTGACCAATATTTTATTATGATAATTTTAAACATACAACAAAGTTGGATGAATTTTACAGTGAACACCTCAAATCAATTCTACTATTATCATTTTATCAAACTTGTTTTATCATTATCCTATTCACCTATCCATCCATTAATCTATCAGATTTTTATGTATTTCATGATTTATAGACCCTAGTACATTTACCACTAATTAATTCAGTTATATATATTGTTACCTACAGTTTTGAGTGGTTCTTTTTATTTTGATGAAAAATTTACATAACAATGTGTAAATTGATGACATTCAATAAATATTTGCACCTGTGTAAGACAAATTCTATTGAAATATAGACCATTACCATCACCCTAGAAACCTTGTGCTCTTTCTCAGTTAACAATAATCACTGCCCCAGAAGCCACTACTATACTCATTTATTCCCACCATAGATTAATGAAGCCTATTGGAAAATTTCCTATAAATATAATATTCATATAGTATATGTTCATTTGTGTCAAGTGTCTTTCCCTCAAAACATTCCTTTTGAAATTCACCCATGTGTTGAATAAGCATCCATAATTTATTCCTTTTTGTTGTGGAATAGTTTTCCATTACATAAATGTACCACAGTTCATTCATTTTACACTGAACATTTTGGCTGCTGCAGTGTGTGACAATTACCATTAAAGCTGTGATTACAATTGTTGCACAAATCTTTTAGTAACATAAATCTTTTGTTTCTCTTAGGCAAATCTCTGGAGTAGAATTAATGGGTCATAAAATTGGTGAGTTTTGTTTTACAGGAAGCTAGCTGACTTTTCCTAAAGTGCATGAACCTTCCTTACTTAGTTTTTAAACACAATCATCCTGGTTGTTATCTGAATATTGTTAAGGGGACAGGAATAACAAGCTATATTGTCATAGCCTATAGACAGAATCTACGTGTTCGTTATATCTCCATAAATGTACAACAAAGTTGCATGATTTACTGTAATCATACCAACTTAAAATCACATGATTTTTAATTGCTAGTAAATCTGATTCAGTGTCATCATACCAAGTTAAAATCATATGATTTTTAATTCCTAGTAAAGCTGATATCTGACTCAGAATGTGATAACCACAGGGCTGGCTGCAGCTGTGTACTTTGGAGATATGAGAGAGATTAAAACCCAAGTTCTACTTAGAGGAAAGAGTTTTTCATTTTACAGAAGGTAATACCTGTAGATCATGCAGAAAATCCCATGAGTCTTGGTGGCATTTTCCATGTGAATGATGAGGTGTCAAGCAAAGCTGTATTAATTTTCCTTTTTTTCAAATCATAAGGCTTGTAGATTTTTCTTTTTCATTAAAAAATAAAACCAGATTTAGAAAAGCCACACGAAAGAATTGTATAACTTCTAATTATTATGGGATGAATGCTCTCTTTACTGTCGCCCAGGCCAAAGAATAACGTTTTGCCAGCCATCCAGAAGCCCCTCCAGGCCACCTGTCCGAACCGGAGAGTTTCCTCCTCCGAAAGTAAACACTGCCCTGACTTCTATGGTAATCACTTCCTTCTTCCTATTTTACTGCTTGAGTATATACTTTATTAGATACTACAGTTGATTTTGTCTATTTAAAAATTTGATAAGGCATTCTCCATTTCATTCTTTTAAAAAAATATTTAATTCATTAATTAAGTTTATATTCAATATTATTATGTATCAGTTTTAGGTGTGTAGCATAATGGTTAGACAATCATATACTTTACAAAGTGGTCCCTACCAAATTTTTAGTGCCCACCTGGCACCATATATAATCCTACGTAATAAAAGCCTAATATGCTAAGTGTCTGGTTGACTGTTCAACCAATCAAAGCATAATATGCTAATGATATGCTAAGGCCATTCAACTGCTCACTATGAAGTGCACTGACTACCAGGGGGCAGACACTCTGACCAGTAGGTTAGCTTGCTGCTGGGATCCGGCTGATCAGGACTGAGTGAAACAGGCTGGACATGCCCTGGAACCCTCCCCAGCTGGCCAAGCTCCTGCATCCCTCCCTGGCTCTGATAGTATGCTGTTAGGGTTCCTCAACCTGGCCTGCGCTCTCTCACAATCTGGGACCCTTTGGGGGATGATGGAGAGCTGGTTTTTGCCCAATCCCACAGGCCAGGCAGAGGGACCTCACTGGTGCACGAATTCGTGCACTGGGCCACTAGTATATGTATAACATAATTGAAAATTCTAAGAATATTTACTTTTACTCTGTTCTATTTCCTTTATTTGATATTTCTATTTCCTTCATTTCTACTTTATTTCAAAATAACCTGGTCTTAACCCACTAAGTGAGTTATCTCCAATTTGAATACTATGTCCTAAGGAATATGATTTAAGATGGATCACAAAGGTATCACTTCCCAATTCCTTATACTGATGTTGCATTTCTAGAATTGGAAATCAAGATTTTGATTCTCTGTTTAAGCAAATGTCTTTGGAAAGGGGCTTCAACTTTGCTAATATTATGCCTTAAAGTCAATGACTTATTAATTTTTCTGAAAAGTCAGTGTGTTAGAGGGGAGAACAGAGAAATACAGGAGCCTGAAATATGTGCCTGAAATGGAACAATGGTGAAAAAGGTGCTGAGAGAGAAGTGTTGCCATTACAATTTTACCTAAAGGTTACTATAGCTGGCCCAAAGGAAAATAAATATTTACTGCTAGAAAAGACTTTAGCATCTGGCCAGCATGACTCAGTGTTTGAATGTCGATCTATGAACCAGGAAGTCATCCTTTGATTCCCGGTCAGGGCACATGCCCAGGTTTCAGGCTTGACCCTGAGGAGGGGGTGTGCAGGAGGCATCAGATCAATGATTCTCTCTCATCGTTAATGTTTCTATCTCTCTTCCTTCCTCTCTGAAATCAATAAAATAAATATATATGTATATATACAGGTAGATGTATATATACATACATATATACATACAGATAGCTAGCTAGCTAGATAGATAGATAAAGAAGAAAAAGAAAAGACCTTATCAGTTCATTCTCTGAATGAGGAGGAAAGAATCCAGAAGGTTAAACCAGGATTGGGAAACAGAGCAATCGTGCATCATTTGTTAACTCTGCAGATAAGATGGAAGACAGGGAAAGGAGTGGCCTGGAATTACCTGGAAAGGAAGGGAGTGTGGTGTGATTATCTCTTAAGCAAGAGGTGTCAATGGACCATAATAAACTCTGGTCCTCAGGTTTAGGCAAATTGCCTAGTCTGGATCCTTACTTTTTGTTGCCAAAACTCAATTCCACTACAGTAATCTGTCCAAACAAATCAATACATAAATTAAGAAAACTGCTTCAAAAGTCATCAATGGTATTATCAGGCAGTCAGTGTTCTCCCACTGGGTCTATAGATTGCGGGGTTGGGGAGAAACATATGGGAAAAAGAGCACATACCAAATTGAATGTGTGTGTGTGTGTGTGTGTGTGTGTGTGTGTGTGTGTGTAGAAGGTCTTTCTCCTTTTTTGCAAGCATCCCAGGTGGCCAGCTTGAATTTCATCACCATGTTGGGATGTTCTGGGCCTGGGCCACCATGATTTTGTCTGGGCGGAGGTGTCACTTACTAACACTGCAGGGTTATTTGCACCAGGTCTGTTTGTAGACTAAGACAATTTCACCCTCAAACTTGAGGTATGAATGTAACACAAACAGCACTCCGTGTATGAAGTAAAGAAACTTTAAATGCACCACAGTGTATGTATTACATTTTATCATATCCCTGACCTCTCATCAGTTGCATAAGACTGCTTTTCTCTGGAAGAACCAATACCCTTAGAAGAAGATCGGTTTTCTCTTATTTAATGCCTAGAGACATTACACATTATTTGCAGTGTTTTTGGGCCCAATAAAAAGAGAGACTTTTCCTTTGTTTGGAATTCTGTGGGGCCAGAATACCCAGAGGAGTCCACCCATTTTCTCTTTGTCAATTTCTAGAGAAGGAGTCAGATAAAAATATGACCACACTGCTTTCTTCCAAGAATAATAATCACTCAAGTACCTGAGGAGAAGTCCAGCACAAAGTTCAAAGTATTTCTAATCTCTGGAGAGAGAGAGAGAGAGAGAGAGAGAGAGAGAGAGAGAGAGAGAGAGAGAGAGAGAGAGAGAGAGAGAGAGAATATGGCTCTGTTCTTACCTGCCTGAGATTGAAGAAGAGACTGGTGTGTGTGACTCCCTCCCACCTCCAATGACTTTGCCATTAGAGCCCTGCATTAGTGCAGGAGTCCCCATGTGCCTTACACTCAGAGAAGGAGAATTTAGTTGGGCTGTAGGATCAGGAATGCCCCCGAATGTTATGCCCTAAAAGGGAAACATAGCCATGTCCAATCATCATGTAAAATAAGGCAAGACTGACAGATGGCTGTGACTCCTGCACAGATGCTCCTCACTCCACTCCTTTCAGAGCAGAGGTAAATCCTGTGTAAACCAAGCCTGGCAAGGCTGCGGGCCTGGGGCGAGACCAGAGCCTGCAGAGGAAGCAATGGACCGCAGTACTGGATCTGGAAGTTCTGCGCTTCTTCCAGATGAGGAGCACGGGATACCCACTTGAAATCCTTGGTAAGTAACAACACCTGCCCCCTCTTTCAGTACTCTATCATCGCCTCATCGATTCTGCAGTGAGCCATACTCTAAGGTTTTACCAGTGAATCTGCTCTGTGAACATATACTTCCAGTTCTGTTCCACTGGAACAGGTGGAGAGAACTTCAAGGATATAAGCAAACAAAATGACCACATTAGGTGCTACACAATGATAGCATTTTCATGATTGCACAATAATCTACATATATATATATATATATATATATATATATATATATATATACACACACTAATAAAAGAGAAACATGCAAATTGACCACCAAGCTACTACACCCACCAGCCAATCAGGAGTGAGTATGTAAATTAACCCAACAAATAGGGTGGTGGCCATGGAGCTGGAGCAAGCAGGAGGCTTGGGTTGCCCCTGATGATTGAGGAAGCCAAGCTTCCTGCTCACCCTGGCCAGCCCTGGCCTCTGCTCAAGGAAGTGCTGAAAAAAAAAAAAAAAAGAGCCGAAACCGGTTTGGCTCAGTGGTAGAGCATCGGTCTGCGGACTGAAGGGTCCCGAGTTCGATTCCGGTCAAGGGCATGTACATTGGTTGTGGGCACATCCCCAGTAGGGGGTGTGCAAGAGGCAGCTGGTCGATGTTTCTCTCTCATCGACATTTCTAGCTCTCTATTTCTCTCCCTTCCTCTCTGTAAAAAATCAATAATATATATATATATATATATATATATATATATATATATAGAGAGAGAGAGAGAGAGAGAGAGAGAGAGAGAGAGAGAAAAGAAATAAAAAAAGGAGGGGCTGAGAGCCTGGATCACTGGGGGATGTGGCCAGCCTACAAACAGCCCTCAGCTCCTCACGCAGGCTGGCTACATTCCCATGGGGTGAGGGTTCCTGCTGAAAGGCCATCAGCCCCTCACCCAGGCACCCCAGTGGGACCCCCTACCTAGGTTGCAGGCTCCTTCCTGGCTGGGACCCAAGTCAGGGCTCATGCAGGAGGCAACCAATTGAAGTGTCCCTCTCATATTGATGTTTCTCTCTGCCTTTCCCCATTTCTTCCACACTCTCTAAAAATCAATGGAAAAATATCCTTAGGTGAGGATAGAACAAAAGAAAGAAATGTCATATCCTATGAAGGAGATATCTTGAAAATGCCTAAAGAAAGTTGTCATGAAGGGACTGGAGTCTGTGTTGATGAAAACACCTTGGTGGCTGCAGCAGCTGGCACTGGCAGCAGCAGTGGAGTGATGGGGGTGGCACCTTCCCCTCACCAGCCTGGTCACCTCCCACTTTGGTGCCTGGGACCATGCTCAACCTATAACAGTGGGGATTGCAATCCATCCCACCTTTCTTCTCACATTGTTTCTGTAAATGCTAACTCTGATTAATATGTAGCTTATAGATAAACATCATCTACATATATGAAAGCCTAATATGCTTATTTACCCAGAGAATGGGTGTTTGGTTGCTCGCTATGACATGCATTGACCACCAGGGGGTGTCGTGGGATGAAGGGAGGCACCAGCTGGTAGCCAGAAGGCCCCGGTATGCCCTGATTGCTGGCCAAGCCTGGAGACCTTACCATGCACAAATTTTGTGCACCAGGCCTCCAATTTTTATATAAGAATCCTAGGAACTAATCAGAAGATACAGTAAAACCTCGATTTTTTAGACCTCTATTTAATGGACTTCAGATTTAACAAAATTTCTGGTCTATATGCCATATGTTAAAATTAACATCCTATTAATTTAAAAATGCCTTTAACCAAGATTTGTTAATAATTAAATTAACAGGCTATTTTTCTTATTACTTCACTGTTTTTTAAACAAATGTTAGCAAATAGGTCATATGTTGGAAAATATGCTGTATAATATCCCCAACATAAACAAATATTACATATCTGCAACTATAGTCTACATATTTGAATCCAAGAGTCACAGCTTATAAACAATGTTTGGCAAATGATTAGCATGTTATCTCACTGCATGGTGAGTGGTAATTGATTCTGTTGTCTCATGGTGTGACTTTCTGCAGCCGTTTTTTTATGGTGTAGGCTGATGTTCTGATGTGCTCTATGTTATGCTTCAACCATGTGCATTAGTTTACTTTCAATGACTGGTGAATGCATGCATTTACTAGACCTATTCGGTATAAATTTAAAATCACTGTAATACAAATAGAAAACATTTATGTGAAATCAAACTTCTCAGGCATACTTAATTTTTTAAATATTTTTTTTTTAATTTTTTTTTATTAAATTATTATCTGTGTACATATTTTAACATTGCCCCCCCATACATACCCTCCCTCCCCAGAGTTTTGTGTCCATTGGTTGTACTTATATGCATGTATACAAGTCCTTTGGTTGATCTCTTATCTCCCCCAGATCTCCCTACTCTCCCCGCTGTAATTTTACAGTCTACTTGTTGCTTTACTGTCTCTATATCTATCTTTTGGTTTGTCCGTTTATAATGTTTTTTAATATCCATAGATGAGTGAGGCCATGTGGTATTTCTCTTTCATTGACAGGCTTATTTCACTCAGCATGATGTTCTCTAGTTCTATCCAGGTTGCTGCAAATGATGAGAATTCCTTCTTTTTTATGGCAGCATAGTATTCCATTGTGTAGATGTACCAAAGTTTTTTGATCCAATCATCTGCTGATGGGCACCTAGGCTGTTTCCAGATTCTAGCTATTGTAGACTGTGCTGCTATGAATATAGGGGTGCATATATCCTTTCTGATTGGTGTTTCTAGTTTCTTGGGATATATTCCTAGGAGTGGGATTACTGGGTCAAATGGGAGTTCCATTTTCAGTTTTTTGAGGAAACTCCATACTGTTCTCCACAGTGGTTGCACCAGTCTACATTCCCACCAGCAGTGCACGAGGGTTCCTTTTTCTCCACAACCTCGCCAACACTTGTCGTTTGTTGATTTGTTGATGTTGGCCATTCTGACAGGTGTGAGATGGTACCGCATTGTTGTTTTGATTTGCATCTCTCGAATAATTAGTGACTTTGAGCATGTTTTCATGTGCCTTTTGGCTTTCCTTCTGTCTTCTTTTGAAAATATTCTATTTAAGTCCATTGCCCATTTTTTAATTGGATCATTCATCTTCCTTTTATTTAGTTGTATAAGCTGTTTGTAGATGTTGGAGATTAAACCTTTATCAGTGGTAACATTTGCAAATATGTTCTCCCACACAGTGGGCTTTCTTGTTGTTTTGTTGATGGTTTCTTTTGCTGTAAAAAAGCTTTTTATTTTGATGTAGTCCCATTTGTTTATTTTCTCTTTAGCTTCCATTGCCCTAGGGGCAGTATCAGTGAAGAAGTTCTTTAGGCATATGTCTGAGATTTTGTTGCCTGTGGATGCTTCTAGTATTTTTATGGTTTCCCGTCTGATGTTTAAGTCCTGTATCCATTTTGAGTTTATTTTTGTGTATGGTGTAAGTTGGTGATCTAGTTTCATTCTTTTGCATGTATCTGTCCAATTTTCCCAACACCATTTATTGAAGAGACTGTCTTGACTCCATTGTATATTTGTGCCTCCTTTGTCAAATATTAATTGAGTATAGTGATTTGGGTTGATATCTGGGTTCTCGATTCGATTCCATTGATCTATATGTCTGTTTTTGTGCCAGTACCAGGCTGTTTTGAGAACAGTGGCTTTGTAATACAGTTTGAAGTCTGGTATTGAGATCCCTCCTACTTTACTCTTCTTTCTCAGGATTGCTGTGGCTATTCGGGGTCTTTTATTGTTCCAAATGAACTTTTGGAGAGTTCTTTCTAGGTCAGTGAAATATGCCGTTGGTATTTTAATGGGGAGTGCATTGAACCTATAGATTGCTTTAGGAAGTATGGACATTTTGATGATGTTGATTCTACCAATCCATGAACATGGTATGTTCTTCCATCTGTTTACATCTTCCTCTATCTCTTTTTTCAGTGTCGTGTAGTTTTCCGCATATAGGTCCTTTACTTCCTTAGTTAAGTTTATTCCTAGGTATCTTAATTTTTTTGGTGCGATGGTAAATGGAATTGCTTTTTTAGTCTCTGTTTCTATAAATTCGCTGTTGGTGTATAGAAATGCCATAGATTTCTTGGCGTTAATTTTGTATCCTGCTACATTGCCAAATTCATTTATTAAGCCAATTAGTTTTTTAATGGAGTCTTTTGGGTTTTTTATATACAATATCATGTCGTCTGCAAATAAGGATAACTTTACTTCTTCTTTTCCAATTTGGATGCCTTCTATTTCCTCCTCTTATCTAATTGCAATGGCTAGTACTTCCAGTACTATGTCAAAGAGGAGTGGCGATAGTGGGCATCCCTGTCTTGTTCCTGATCTTAGAGGGAATGGTTTTAGTTTTTGCCCATTGAGTATGATGTTGGCTGTGGGTTTATCATATATAGCTTTTATTATGTTGAGGTATGATCCTTGTACTCCCACCTTGTTGAGAGTTTTTATCAGGAAAGGGTGTTGGATTTTATCAAATGCTTTTTCTGCATCAATTGATATGACTATATGATTTTTATCTTTCAACTTGTTTATGTGATGAATCACGTTTATTGATTTGCAGATATTGTACCAACCTTGCATTCCTGGAATAAATCCTACTTGGTCATGGTGTATGATCTTTGTGATGCTCTGCTGGAGCCGATTTGCTAGAATTTTGTTGAGGATTTTGGCATCTATGTTCATGAGGGATATTGGCCTGTAATTCTCTTTCATTGAGTTGTCTTTATCTGGTTTTGGTATTAGGGTGATGCTGGCTTCATAGAAGGAGTTTGGAAGTGTTCCTTCCTCTTGAATATTTTGGAATAGTCTGAGGAGAATAGGTTTTAGTTCTTCCTTGAATGTTTGGTAAAACTCTCCTGTGAAGCCATCTGGCCCTGGGCTTTTGTTTGCTGGAAGCTTTTTGATGACTGTTTCAATTTCTTCCCAAGTCACTGCTCTATTGAGATTTTTAGATTCTTCCTGATTGAGTTTTGGAAGGTTGTATTTTTCTAGGAATATGTCCATTTCCTCCAGGTTGTTCAGTTTGTTGGAATAGAGTTGTTCGTAGTATTAAATATGTTTTTATTGATTTCAGAGAGAAGGGAAGGGGAAAGATAGAAACATCGATGAGAGAGAAACATGGGCCGGCCGCCTCTGTACACTCCCTACTGGGGAATTGAGCCCACAACTGGAGCATGTGCCCTCACTGGGAATCGAACTGGCAGTCCTCTGGTGCAATGGATAATGCTCAACCAAGGGAGCCACACTGGCAGGACCACACTTCATTTTAATTACACAAATGTGTCTACACAATAAAAACAGGTTAACTAATTTGTCAATTTTTTAACATACACATTCGAAAAAACTATTTTATTATATATGGACATCTGGCTTTAATGGACACCCCTCACTCAAATTAGGCCATTATATTGAGGTTTTATAGTTCTGTGAGATTTGCTGACTCCGGGACTAAAAAAACCATAGAACTGGGATGACTTAGAAAGAGGATGACGAAGACCAGGATGACACACACCAAATGATCGCCTGACCAGTTTCAAGACCCTTGGGAGAATGGCCTGTGCTGGCTGTCTGTGGAGAACTTTTCAACTCCCTCCCCTGGACGTCTTTGTTCTGCTTAGCAGTCTCCCTCCTTTAAAACCTGTCTGCACTGAGATGTTGAGATGGGCTTTGCGACAAGAGCCCCCATCTCTCAGGTCTCTGGCACTTGAAGAAATCACCTCTCCTTTTCACCAGCTTCTGTCTCATGACTTTGGTTCTTGTGGTGACAGGCAACCAAACTTGGGTTCCAGTTACAAACGTGTCACACTTCCCAGGGCAGATCAAAGGAACTTTTAAGAGAGAATGTTTTCTGCTCATGGGAATAATAGAGTAGAGAGTGAAATAATTTATTAGCTTTCTAGGGCTGACATAACAAAGTGCCACACTTGGTGGCTTAGAACAACAGAAATAGACTGCCTCACACACAATGCTGGAGGCTGGAAGTCTGAAATCAAGTTGTTGGCAGGGTCCTACTTCCTCTGGAGCCTGTAGGGGAGGCCTGCCTTGCATCTTCCTGGTTTCTGGTGGTTTGCCAGCAGTGTTTGGTGTTCCTTGGCTTGGAGCTGCATAGCTCCAATTTCTGTTCCATGATGTTCTCCCTGTGTGTCTCTGTCTCCACAAGTCCATTTTTCTGTAAGGACACTGATCACGTGGGATGAGAAGCCCACCCTATGATCTCATCCCAACTCATTCAATCTGTAACAACTTGGTTTCCAAACCAGGTCACATTCTCAGTTACTGAGGGCTAGAAATCCAACATATAGCCTTTTTAGGGACACAATTCATTCCATAACATATACAGTGATAGCTTGAGAGATGTGTAGGGTGATAGGAACTTGTAAGTCTAACAGACAATGTTTTCTGCTCTTGGGAATGACCTAGGGCAGAGGGGAAACCTGATGATACAGTGAGAGAGAGAAGGTAAAATTGTGGGAACAAAGACCTTGGATGAGTAACAGAAATGCATTATATCAGTGGTCTTGGAAAAAAAGCTTGAAAAGTTTATTTGCAATAACAGGAGGGAAAGCAGGGTGTAAGAGTTTAGATAAGGGTGGGCTGCAGATTTGATGGTGGAAAAAATAATTTCTCTTCTGAGTGTTTATATTTTCTCAGTGAAAAAACAAACATGTTTCTGATTTGAAATTCAGATCAATGTTATCATCACAATTAATATTGTTTTAGGGGATTGTGGTGCATATTGGAAAAAGAAAGAACTATATGAAGGTATATTTGAAACATACATAAACCTTTATACTAGATACTTTAAGTCTATTATTTACTTTAATCTTTATAACATTCGACACAGGTATTCTTTGGCGAAAGGACCTTTTTCTCTACACACTGTAATGATTGGGTTGAGTATTAAATATGCTCATATAGTAGTCCAGAGGTTTAGCTATTAGCACATGGCCATGTCAGTGGGTCCTTTGGTTGTAGGCAGGTAGACAGACCTGAGCAGACGGGAAGGATGGGCCAGGCACAGAGAGTCACAGGGGCATAAAGCCCCAGGTGCATAACAATGGGCAAAATGGAGAAAACAAGGACCTTGCCCCCAGGGTAACCTTTCCTCCCCTAGCATATTGCTGTCCTGACTTTCCATATCACTTGGTCATGTGGTTTGGACCCTCCCCTGACCACTCCTCCCCTGGCGTGTTGCTAGTCGTGCAATAGATCCCCTTGGAGGAGGAACAAAGGGTTGTAGAGTGCATTAAGCCCTAGAGATAACATCTAGGCCTCAGTTGTGTTTCAGCTCCAGGCCCAGAAAAGCAGCAAAACCCGGACAAGCGATGCGTTGGCTGACCTCAGGACCTCAGGACTAATGACCCCCTGCCATGGCTGCAACCAGTAAGTGGAGCCCAGGACACGGAAAGAGCACACAGGGAAAACCGTGACGATTCTGCTGAAACCCTTTCCCGAGACCTTCTTATAGATAACCTGAAGACAGGGGACCCTGGGCAGTGCCCCCTCCTGGGAGCACACCTGAGCCTTCCTCTTTCTCCTCTTTTCCCTCCCAGCTGTGTTACGGTTATTGTTCTCTCTCCTAAGCTCCAAGGGCCCTTCTCTTGCCTCTGTAACTTTCCTCCTGAACCTGTTTCTTCTACAGTTGGTAACTCTACCTCTGTGACCTTCTAAACAAACTTCCTCTTGAACTGGGAGTCTTGTATTTGGATATATGTTCACTGTTTTGTGCTTTGAACCGACAAACTTTTTGTTTACCCTGCCTCCTATGAAATTGTTATTTTTTAAATCGTCTTTCTTTTTCTTCCTGTTGGCTTCAAAGTTACATATTTGTCTATCACTTTTTAGTGGTTATCTTAAACGTTTTTGAACATACATATTATACATATTGAAGTATAAACTGAAAAGGTCAAGGAAAAAAAGAGTTTTGCCCAGCTAATGTGGCTCAGTGGTGGAGCTTTGACCTATGAATCAGGAGGTCACAGCTTGAATCCCCATCAAGGCACATGCCCAGTGTGGGGTGTGAAGGAAGCAGCCGATCAATGACTTGATCTCATTATTGATGTTTTTCTCTCCCTCTCCCTCTCCATTTCTCTCTGAAATCAATAAAATATATTAAAAAAATAAATAAAAGGAGTCTTGACTCTGAATTCTTTCTTAATCACGACTCAAGTACTGAGGTTGCTGAACCAAGGTCAGGTTTGACTTCACTGGTCTAACACCTGGTCCCATTCTCACCACCAGCACTTTGACCTTTGTAATTAGTCAGTACAAAGCTGAGAAGAATAGAGTTTAAAAGAATTATTTTTAAAGAAATATTTAAGGTATAGATTAAAGACCAATTAGTAACTATTTACCAAGAAACAAATCATCTTATTAATGTCACTGCTTATCAATATGGGTCATGTGCTATAAAAGAAAGAAACCAAGTAGCCTAGAACAACAAAACAAAAACTTTCTTGTCATTTTAAACCTTTAAGGACCTTCATATTATTTTTCTTTTATCATGTATTTTGGATAATAACTACTTGTTAGAAGAATCCAGGCCAAGAAAAGAAATGCTACCCCCCCCAAAAAAAAAAAAAACCACCCCCAAACAAAACCCATTTAAACAGCTGTTAAAGGGCTGCGAGTACAAGTACTCTGACTAGCAAGCACTTTTAGTTTTGCAATGACCAACTTCACCAGCTGATCAAACACCCATGGCCCTTTGTATGTTAGGAAGCTTCTTTGCTCACAGCCCACTCAGAGAGTCTTGTCTCTGTTTTTACTTCTCAAGTGCAGATCAGTTTGTTAGCAGAGGTCTTTTCCATGCTTATCAATCCTCATATCAACAGAAGTTTAAGAATTTGAAATGTATACTCCTCTTTATTGTTGGTCTTCATTCCAAATAAGTCAACATTTAAAACCAATTTACTTTTCTGTATTTTGGCTATCTTTGACTTAACGTCACTGCTAACATTTGAGAATATAAATTATATGTGAAGCGTTCTTTCTGGTTAAGGCAATGAGTTGATTTTCCAAATGTTCACACACTAGAATTTAAATGTCAGATAATAATTCAAGCAAAGGTTATATGACAAAAATAACATCTGTAAGGAGATGATGGCATTTAGCCAACTACATGTGAATCTGGATGATAGGGTGAAAACACTGTTATCTTCAGTGTAGGCTTCAATCAGATCTGCCCCATAGACCAAATTGTCCCAAATTATGTCTTCATACCAACTATAGATTAGAGTGTAGAGATATTATTTTTGTTGATGAAATTAGAGCTATGAACATTGAATACTATAATGTTAGCAGGAGCATAAATGAATTAAAAAAAAATAACAGGAATCTAAATATTCTCTAATTATATTAAAAGTTAGGCATCTCTGGGCCTAGCTGGTGTGGCTCTGTAGGTTGAGGGTTGTCCCATGCCCAGAGAGGTCACATGTTTAATTCCTGGTCAGGTTATATACCTGGGTTTCGGCTTGATCTCCAGTAGGGGTTGTGCAGGAGGTAACTGATGGATGCTTTTCTCTCTCCCTCTCCATTTCTCTTTCTCTCTAAAAATAAATAGAAAACATATTTTAAAATACATACATAAAAACCAGGCACCTCTATACCTACTCTACTAAAGGCTTTGGTATGATCTGGTCTCTGAGGGCACCCAACCCCAGTCTTTGGTGCTATAGCTACAGCAGAGCTCATGCACAGTGCATGCAGACACTAAGGCTATGCATACCTCTTCCTTGTCTGATCCAGTCATTTTGCTAATCTTACTCTTCAGCCTTGGCCAAGGTGGAGCATTAAGAACCTTTTTCAAGATAAAGCATAAAGCTTTATGTGCTTTAATTTTTTTTCTACATTATCTGGATGACAAATTTATTTTGGCTCCAAGTTTATTTCAAGATTTTTCTGAGGTCTTTAAATATTCAAATCCGCCGAGACCGGTTTGGCTCAATGGATAGAGCGTTGGCTTGGAGACTGAAAGGTCCTGGGTTGGATTCCGGTCAAGGGCATGTACCTTGGTTGCGGGCATATCCCCAGTGGGGGGTGTGCAAGAGGCAGCTGATCGATGACTCTCTCTCATCGATGTTTCTAACTCTCTATCTCTCTCCCTTCCTCTCTGTACAAAATCAATAAAATATATTAAAAAAAAAAAATTCAAATCCTAGCCAAAACCGGTTTGGCTCAGTGGACTGAATGGTCCCAGGTTCGATTCCCGTCAAAGGCATGTACCTTGGTTGCGGGCACATCTCCAGTAGGGGGTGTGCAAGAGGCAGCTGATGGATGATTCTCTCTTATCAATGTTTCTAACTCTCTATCCCTCTCTCTTCCTCTCTGTAAAAAAATCAATAAAGTATATTAAAAAAATTCAAATCCTAGAATTTGATCAAGAATAAAATAGGCAGTGATCTAATATAGAAGACTTGGGGTTATAAAGATAAAAAACTTGAATATAATATATAGATAAAAATCTTGAATATAATATTGGTAAAATTTGCTTTGAGTTGACTTTTAATAGATTTAGTAGGAAGAAACAACTTAGAGAAGTTACACTTATTTTGAGTAAATTATTTTATATTATTCTATTTTAGATTAAATTTTTAGTTTTATTTAGATGTTTTAATGTTTAGATAGTTATATTTTACATGAAAACTCTCTAGAGTAATTATTATTCCTATACAATATTTTAGATCAAAGCTTACACAGTGCTGGAATTTATTGTACCTCCTATTGTATTTTAATCATTTGGATTTTAAGGTTTCAGCCTGTCTTTTCCTTTACATGTGGGAAGGTACAGTTACAGTTGGAAAGCCTTGTGAAGCATAAAATTCTGGCCTTAGGGTATTTTTCCTTGCTAAATACTGTTTTCAGACTCAGTCCTTGTTTTTAATGTGAATCTGTAATCCACCCCATAGACAGGAGAAAGCAGGGTTCTTCCTCAAATTAAAGAAAATCACATTAAATCCAGAATGGGAAAGTTTCTCTATGCTCAACACTGGTTTTTCAATAAGAAGGTGTTTATTCTACTTAACTTTCTATAACATTTTTACCTCATTGTTGCTACTATTTAAAAATTAAGACTAAAAACTTAATTGTGAAATAATTTTTTCAAGTCTTAGAAAATATAAAAAATCAGGAAAAAAATGTTTACATTTCCAAATTCAGTTATGATCAGCATTGAAGATTTTGTTCACTCAATTCTTTTTCTCTAAGCACATTTCATACAAAAATGAATTCAAGCTCATTTAAAAAAATTAAGATTAGCCGAATCCGGTTTGGCTCAGTGGATAGAGCGTCAGCCTGCGGATTGAAGGGTCCTGGGTTTGATTCCGGTCAAGGGCATGTACATTGGTTGCATGCAAGAGGCAGCTGATTGATGACTCTCTCTCATCAATGTTTCTAACTCTCTATTCCTCTCCCTTTCTCTCTGTTTTTTTTTTTTAAATATATTTTATTGATTTTGTACAGAGAGGAAGGGAAAAAGATAGAGAGCTAGAAACATCGATGAGAGTCATCAACCAGCTGCCTCTTGCACACCCCCTACTGGGGATATGCCCGCAACCAAGGTACATGCCCTTGACCGGAATCCAACCCGGGACCTTTCAGTCCCCAAGCCGACGCTCTATCCATTGAGCCAAACCGGTCTCAGCTTCCTTTCTCTCTGTAAAAAATCAATAAAAATATATTTTTTTAAAATAAAAAAAAATTAAGATTATATCAGCAACACTTTCCTATGACATTTAAAATAATGAAAACTGTTTTGAAAGGACAACTGGAGTAGTAGGATGAGAGCTCAAATATATAATAACCCTAACATTAGTTTGAAAATAAAACAATGTGAAAATTACAGTTTGAAGATTCAATTCCATCTTAAAGATTAAAACTAATTGAAAAATGTGAAATGAAATAAACACTTAACATGTGAAACTCACTGAAATAGAAATTTTTAGGGGTGAAATAAGCAGGTTTGGGAAATTTTTAGAATTGGGGGTCCATGGGAAAAACATAGGGCTACAGAGTTACAAAAGGGTACATTTCCATAAGACAAGAGTGCAAGGAGCCAGCAGAAGTTACATTTTCTTAAGATAAGGGAACTGAGAGTAGCCAAAGGTCTATATTTACAAAATAAAGAAGGAGGGTCTCACATGTTCCATGTGAGGTTTGACCTTTGAGTTCAGGAGTTGCTATAGTGATCAAATCAAAGGAGAATGGTGGCCAATCAGAGGGGGTATCGAGGCACAAAAACTGCAGCCTTTATAAACCGGGGTGAAAGAAACTTGGTGGGACTCTTTCCCCCTCCCCACATGGGAGTCTGTACTTGATCTTCAATAAATTTCCGCTTTTGCTGTACCATCTTCCATCTGTGGTTTCATTCTTTGACTCCAAGGGATGAAGAATTCAGGGAAGCCATCCTGCCCAGGGGAACACTGCATGTTCCAGTCCAAAAATCCTGTCTCATCACATTATCAAAACCATACCATTTACTTCTCCCATCCTTTGTTCTTTCTCCATGCCTCAAGGTCACAAATGACAGATAATACTAAAAGATTGAAAAGGAATCCATATGTATTCAGTATTTTTCTGAATTAATTTCATTAGAGCAATTCTTCTTTTAGAAATCTAGGTGACAGTTATGGGACATTGGAATAAAGTATTTGCTTTCTTTTGCATATATTAACCTTGAAAAGACCCACGGTGTTTTTGTTTGCATAAGTAATTGGGCTTCTTTTAACATGAAAATTTTTTCATATAGAATTTAGCTCCCAAACTGCAATGAGAAATATATTTTCACTTACAAATGTCTTAAGTGATTTGAATTGAGAACTATGTTGTCGGATTCCCAGAAGACACTCTAGGCTCATCCGTTGTCCACAAGCTTGGAGAAATACACATCTACCAGATGAGGCATTTCTAGAAATTGTGCTTGGAACATGAAATATTCTGGACATTTGTGAATCTGTTATTTTCTTAGTGTCACCAGACTTTATGTCTAAGGAATATTTCCTCTATCACAAATACACGTTGAACTCTTCCCTACAGTTCTTAGGATATTAGGACATGTTATTTGGGGAAGTAAGTTTCCTGTGTATTCAAATAATTGTCCTTCCCTATAATAGTGTTAGAGGCAGAAATAGAATATTGAGGACTAGCTATAATTATGGGAAATATTAATCATGCTCTGTTAACAGTGACTTTTTTTCATATATATATATAAAGCACATATTATCCTGGCTGGGGACCTGAGAGCTCTCCTGGAAATTCAGCTCATCCTCCTCATCAGGGAGCTGCCTATTGTCATGGAAAGATTAACAATTTTATTTCTGAAATGAGAGATACCAGCTCTTTGCAAACCCCAGATTCCCAATGCCTGTAATTTGTAAACATTATACTGTACCTATTTTTATTCCTTTTTGCCTGCTTCCCCATGCTTGCATACCCATTTTTATTTTGCATACCCATTCTTATTCCTTCTGTCTACTTCCCCATGTAATCTTTGTCCTTGTACCACATATAAGCAACTGGTTTATGGGGGACAGTAGAGCAGATTTTTGTGGTGACCTGCTGCTCTCCCATACTGCTGGCATTATTGGAATCAATACTCATGTAAGATTCAATTAAGATTCTGCTAAATTGGCTTAAGTAGTGACAGGCAGCCTGGACCCCTTGGTTGTCTGGTTCCCATATTTACCTGCTTTTATATTATTTTTGTGTAAGTCATATTTTACTTCAAGTACATTTATCTACATTAAGCTCTTTCCATTAGAACGGATCATATTTATGCGTAAAGGCGCAGGTACTAACGTTTGTTTTTTCAGGTATGTGCCAAGAATAATTTTCGTCCTCCTGAGACATACCCAACACAGGCATCCAAACAAAGAAATCTACACTAATAAAAGAAAAATGCTAATGGACTGTACCTTTGCTACGCCCACAGCCAATCAGAGTGAGTATGCAAATTAACCCAACAAAGATGGCAGTTAATTTGCATACGCAGGCACTGATTGGCCTGGGTCCCAGGAACATCCTCCAGTCCCAGGATGCTCCTAGCCTGTAGGCCTGTAGTCCCTGAGCAGCAAGGGTCCTAGAATGCCCCCTGGCCACTCGGAGCCTATGAGTGCAGGCTCCAAGCGGCTGGGGGCGGGCCAGGAACATCGTGGGGACCTTCCCACCCCACCTGCAGATAGTTGGGAATGCTCCAGCACCAAGCGGTGGTTTGGGTCCAACCCCAGCCTAGGGTCTCAGGCCAGCCGTGGCACCCACATCCACAAAGAGATCCCCTCCCAGCCCAGCCTGGGGTCTCAGCCACTGAGTCACACCAGCCAGGCAGATGTGGAGGAATCTTAAATGTTTCTTTATATATATATATTATTGATGTTTTACAGAGAGGAAGGGGAAGGGATAGAGAGCTAGAAACATCTATGAGAGAGAAATATCAATCAGCTGCCGTCTGCACAGTCTCCACTGGGGATGTGCCTCCAACCAAGGTACATGGCCTTCACTGGAATCAAACCTGGGACCTTTGAGTCTGCAGGCCATTGCTTCATCCACTGAGCCAAACCAGTTAGGACTGTCCAATATGTTAAAGAAAAAACCCTATATAATAAAGAGGGAATATGCAGGGGAGGGCATTAGGGGGTGACTGGGCTGTCAGGGGAGGGCATTTGGGGATGATCAGGTGGTCAGGAGAGCAGTTAGGCATCAATCAGGCTGCCAGGGGAGTAGTTAGGGGCGATCAGGCAGGCAGGTGAGCAGGTGGGAGCCAGCAGTCCAGGATTGTAAGTGGGATGTCCGACCACCTGAGGGAGGGAGAGAGGAGTGAAGACTGAAGACAACATAGAAGGAAGAGGGAAGAAACGTGGACAGCAAGGCAGCTGCTAGAAGGAAAGTGCAGGTGGGGCAGGGGCGGGGCAGGGCGGGGCAGGGCAGGGCAGGGCGGGCAGCAGCCACTTGCAGGAATCTTCCTGCAACAGGCTCCTAGTAGAACTATAAAATGTTACAGTTTCTACAAAATTACAAATCCTATCGAAATTTTAAAAGGAAGAAGAAGAAGAAAGAAAAGAGCATTTTCTAAAGTTGCCTATCGGGACTACATTTGGCCCAACAGAGAAGTCAGTTTCTGGTCCAGAAAAGGTTACCTCACCTTTGATGTTCTGTGTGCCCCACAGACAAGTCCTGTCACAGTGCATAAACCACGCTCAAAATCTCAAGATCTGGTTTGACTAGTTTGAAGTGTTAGTTTTCCTCGGCTTGGCAGTTATGAAATACTTTAATTTGTGTTGTCTCTTTGACCTCTCATAACAACCCCATGAGATACACGGAAAAGCTAAGGGATTGAAACTACAAAGATGACAAAACTGTTTACATGGCTTCAGTTAAAAGGAGAACTCCAGTCTTCTGACGCCCATCCCATTGTTCTTTCCCCAGAGCTGTGCTGCCCGGAGACAGGGGTTGGAGGAGTCAGTCTAAGGTGCATTCCTGAGAGACCTGGCAGCTCTTTCAAACAGGGCTTCCTTACTTCCCAGGAGTCCCAGGCGAATGCCTCCTCTCATTGCAGGGAGAGAGAGTACTTCTGCCTCAGGAATTTGGTGTGCATGAGAAGGACTAGACATGAAGCTGGTCAAGAGAATTCACATGGAGATTTAAACTCCTCATCCTGCAGGCACTGAGGAGAAAACACTTGCTCTGTTTTGCTTTTTAACTGTTCATAATGAAAAAACTAAAAACAGGAAGGAAAGGCAAGGGAAGCGAGGTGGGTCCCAGGTACTGAGGAGTTGAGAACCCTGAAAGGAACTTCTTGTCATATTTTCATTCCACTCATTTGTCTAAGGCCAAGCTTTGTGCTAAGCTCTTACCTTGAAAACAAAATTCTTTATTGCTCTCACATTTTTCCAACTGGTCAATTTCACTCAAGCACTGGGACTCTGACCCTCAGGTGTTGGGACAGTTGAGATATGGCAAGTAAGCTTTAGAATAGAAGTGTTTATGCCGGTTGCCCCGCTTAGCCCCATTGGCCATCAAAGACTCTGGTTAGTCAAGATTCAACAGAGTGAGAGGAGTTAGGTGCCTTTTAGGGCTATTTTAAGAAACCTGTGCTATTTTTGTTAGCTTTATGATACAGATCACGCCAGACACACTGGGTTCTCATCACTGAGCACATGAAGACACACAGACTGGTTCTAGACTTCTACACTTTGATAAGTTTTTATTCCTTTAATCATAACCTTTTGAAACATTAAAATGCCAAATAAATGTGTATAGAAAAACACACATTTCCTTAGGAGGAAAACAATGTGAATAGCTTGGTGCATATTTCTCCATTAAAATGTGTTAATGTTAAGTGCATGCATATGGGTGCATACACGTTGTTTATGTCGTCTTACAACATGTTCTGCTGTTTCTTTTTTTTTTTTTTTTTCCATTCATTTATTTAACATCTTTCCATGGTAGACATCTACATTTTACAAAAATTCTAAGAATATGTTAAGAAATGTATGGGATTAGGAAGCGCAGAAACCATGGTGAGGTCGTGCTGCATGTGCTGAGCTGAATGGGAGCAAAAGACCTGGGGATATGGGCGCATTAGAAAAGCGCAAACGGGAAAGGAGGAACAAACCCTCAGTAGAACATGGGCTAATGTAGTTTCCAGTTTGATTTACTCAATCCAATTAAAGTCACACACCATTATTCTCAAAACAATGACCAGGTATTGTTTTTGCGGTATAATGGAAAAGAGGCAGATCCAGGCCTACGTTCCAGTCTAAATGTGTACTCTACTGTGTACGTCACTACACTCCCCTGAGCTTTCCTTTCCTTGCTCAAAATTGACTGGATTAGACTCGATGGTATCATGCCTGCTTTAATTTCCTGGAAAACAACCTCAAGAATGTTGTCAGGCATAAAGTAATCTTTGTCCCAGGGCATTCTCGGTTGTTCTTGTCATTGCTCAATGGCTGCTCACGAGGCTGATTACACAGGTCACATTACCCTACCGTTTTAGCTTATAATACTGCCCTTCTGTTTTCCAGGTTATAAAGAATTTCCACACACCTTATCACATCTGATTTTCAGTTTTCCAGTGATGTCGATTGAGCAGATATTACTTTAATCCCCATTGTGTAGATTAGGGATTAAGTACAGTGTGGACTTGCCCAAATGTGACTCCTTCCAACATCATCTGCCGCGATGATGGCTGAATAGACATATATGATTTGGATAGAGTCACCACCTTGCTCTTGAGAGTTTTATGTGTGGCATGTTTGTAATAATAAGGAATGAATGTTAGTTGGTATTTGTAATACAGGAAAAAGGAGGTTTATAAATTCACCAAGGAGATTTTTACTGCAGGTGAACATAAAGAATCTTCTGGAACATCACTAGATAAAGGTGTTTTTGACCCAGTGAAACTGTTAGGGGCAGAAATAGAATACTGGGGACCAGCTACAATGATAAGAAATAGTAATCATGCTCTGCTGTGATGGTTCTGTCCTGATTAGAGAAAGCACATTCTAACCTGGCTGGGAGTTGTCCGCCCTGGGACATGGGAGCTAACATCGGAATGCGGTCCATCCTCCTTTCCCAAGAACTGCCTATCATTATGGAAAGATTGACAACTTCGAGGCTGAAGCAATCTAGTCCTGGAGGCACCTGCACTTTACAACCCCCAACCCCTATTGCCTGTAGCTATCATACCTTAAGGATACCTTGCCTACTTTCCCCCGCTTGTAATTCCTACTTTCCCACAGAATCTTTGCTCTTCTACCCAATATAAGCAGCTGGCTTATGGGGAGAGGCAGAGCAGATTTTTGTGGGTGACGTGCTGCTGCCTCATACTGTCGGCATTATTGGAATAAACGCTCATATTTGATTCAACCCTGTCTCTGCTTAATTGGCTCAAGTAGTGACAGGCAGCCCAGACCCCTTGGTTGTCCAGTCACAGAACTTGGAGGTTGTTTTTCATTCTGTCAGATTCTGCTTACCTGCCCCAGACTCTCCAGTTTCAAAGACCCTGTTGTAGTTCTCACTCTTTCAGGTCTCCCAGGATTTTTTATTTTTATTTTTATTTCTTCATCCTAGAATGTGCTTCCACTCCCCCCTCTCTCTGTCAAACTCCTACTTATCCTTCAAGCTCAGGGGCTCCCTGCTCTGTCAGTTAATTTCTCAGCATCCTCTGCAGACATAGGTGCTCCTAATCTCTCTCACTGCAACCTTTAAAATCTTCATTATAGCAGCCATCCCACTTCTAACCTCAACTACAAGCTTCTTGATGGTAAAATGAAATCCATCTTCTCACATGAGTATTCCCTAATAGCATGGTTTGTGACCCAAAAGTTAAAAATAGGTTGAAATTTTAGCAAAATTTTATTTTTAATTTTCATGTAATTTGTTGCCAGAACTTCCTCTTTTATTAAAACTCAATGTCTTAGTATTTAAAAAAAAAAAATTAAAGCAATTAAACACTTACGGAAGAGATGCACAGAACAATGACCTTTCCTTTGAACTGTTTGAGTGTGAGTTGTTGCTCTGATGCCCCATTATCTTAGAATATTTTAATATGTATCCCTTCGTTCTTTGATCACTTTCTTGCTTTCAGGCACAAGAGTCTCTGGCTTCATCTTGTTCTTTGTCTGCCCAGACCTGGGATCAACCCTTTCTTTAAGGAGCTCTGGTTCTTAGTTGAGAATAGTTTTTGGAAGCCAAACTTAGGGCCCTTCGTATGCTCATTGTCGTTAGGGTCTCGCTGTTCCAGCCCCTCCCAGTGAACAGTGCTGGGGTTATTTATGGCTGTATCTATTTTTACCAGTATATATACAGAAAACCACGAGCTTACACGGATATCACCAATTCCAACCTGACACCATGAGTTCATTCTAGTTTTCTAGTTTGTTTCTAGTTTTCTCCCTCTCCATGTTTGCGATAACTTCCCCAGATGGTGAGAAAACTGACTACTATTATCTAGAATATGTTTACGTATTTAATTAATTCCCATGTGTAAAGCACATCTTCTAGTTTGATCTCATCTCCTTCTGCCTTGATTCCCCCTTTCTCTTCCTTGGCTGCTGATACTCAATTTTTTTCTGCACCCAGATTTCAATATGTGGGAAGGTTCCCACTTGCATAAGGCCCGTCTCACACACCAGCTGGGTGTTCTCCAGTTGAACTCGGTTCTGAAACTGCCCATAAGGAGGTAGGTAGCATCAGACCCCAGTTTAAGGGTTCCGTCCCACAAGAAAGGCTGCCTCTCCCTTCAAACACCAGTCACAAGGTCCAGGTTGTCACTTATGCTTCTGACTGGTTGATTATAGATGGGAGATTCCAATGATGCACAGAACCAAGAGAAACCCTTTACTTATACTAGATCTCTGGATTATTATAGAAGGATGTGACTGAGGAACAGCCAGATGGAGGAGGTGCCCAGGACAAGGAATGGGGAAAGGGCATGGAGTTCCATGGTTCCTCTGACTGCTCTCCGTGAATCTCCTTTGGGTTTTCATGGAGGCTTCGTTACATGGGCGTGGCTGGTTGAAACATTGCGGCTGGCGGGTTAGTTAACCTCCAGCCCCTCTTTTGTTCCCCAGGCCAGGCTGGAGGGCTGGGGGTGGGAGAATGGGACTGACATTTCTAACCCTCTAATTGCCTGGTTGATTTTCCAGCTCCCATCCTCTGATCTGTTGTGGGGAGCTGCCCTGAATGCAGGGGTCCTATATGCCTGAATGCAGGCATGGGTGTAGGACACAGCTCTCCATGTGTCCCCCTTTCCAATAACCTAAGTGGAAAATTACTACTACCCCTAGGAATGCTGCTACCTGCAGATGTCTTTGCGTTAGGGTAAAACAATTGATAGGAGCCTGCTGACACAGAAGGAGCTGCGAGTTGTAAAAGGTCAGATGGTTGTAAAAGGTCAGGTGCTGAAGGAACTTATCTGTACAGGAACTCATCATGTTAGCAGAAACGGCCACCTGCACGATTGCCTGAAATAAATATTTCCTCCTTCAGAATTGTATTTAAAGGTTGGAAAAATAAAATTCGGGGTGGCAGACCTCGGGTCTGAGCCCTCCCGACCCCATCTGTTCTTGTCTGTTTTTTTCTTATCCTCACCCCCTCATTCAGGTACTGTTCCTTGCTGGCAGGTTCCAGCAATCTGTCCTCTTTAAAGGTCACCTCATTAACATGACAAGAGACACCTTTTAACTCTTTCACTTAGGAAAATCCAAGGGCATTAGTATGTGCCTGCAACTGCATGAAGACCTAATGTCTATTTCCTATTTAAATCTCTCTATCACACCCTCCTCCTGGACAGATGCCCTCCTCCCTGTACCAGTCACTATGGT
Organism: Pipistrellus hanaki; assembly: GCF_964339955.1. NCBI lineage: Eukaryota > Metazoa > Chordata > Mammalia > Chiroptera > Vespertilionidae > Pipistrellus > Pipistrellus hanaki. The sequence goes on from NC_140503.1 coordinate 146,262,329, forward strand.
GCACACTGACCAGACCTGGCACCTCAGCAGGGTCTTCCTCCTCACCCTGGTCTGTTCTGTACAGAGTCACACCAGGCTGTCTCTCCTCACTCTGGACCCATGGATGCCCTCCAGCCTTCGCTCCACATCAAGGCTTTGCTTTGCAGGGACTCCTCTTCCTCCAGCTTGTGCTCCTACCAACCAGGGGGGAAAGTGTGCTCCCCTTGTCACAGGTGGGTGCTGACATTCTGTGCTGGGGTGCATGCACGCAGTCTTACTCATTAGGAATGTAGGGGTGATTTTCCATGTTCCCTCCCACAATCTGGACACCTTTGTCACCCTGCTTGGCCTATTGCTGCCCAGACTAAGTTTCCCTCTTACCTGGATGCCCTTCTTCCCTGGTTCAGAATCATTGGACCCCTCTGGTGCCCTCTGCACAGGTATATGTTGTGCTATTCCTTACATAAGGGCTTTAGGACTGGAAGGGAGAAACAGGAAAGGAAGGAGAAGAAGGTCAGGGACATGCCTTACCTTCTCATAGATTTACTTATGAGTCTTTCCACAGGAATTGGATGCATGGGAAAGTTTAAGAGGCCAATTTGCTTCATATTTACAATAGTAACAAAAGATTTGGACTGAGAAACGTCGGAAGCTATTAGAAAAAGTAACATTTGAGATTAAATGCCCTTTCTATTTGAGGAGATAGAAAAAGAGGGCCAGGCAGTCAGTCAGGGACAAGGACCAGTTAGTCAGGGGCACAGACCAAGGGGAGGGGGGCAGAGGAGAAGGGAAGCAGAGCTTTGCAGATGTGGAGAAAAACAGGACCTAGAACTAGACCCAGCTAGGTGGGCCTGAGCTTTGAAATAATTGGATATTGCCAGAATGCTTTGAAGGGACCATTCAGAAGCTAGCAGGGTATATGAATATCCTATATCCGTGATCGGCAAATTGCAGCTTGCGAGCCACATGCGGCTCTTTGGCCCCTTGAGTGTGGCTCTTCCACAAAATACATGGCTTGGGCGAATCTATTGAATATTTTGAAGAAGTGGTATTAGAAGAAGTTTAAGTTTAAGAAACTTGGCTCTCAAAAGAAATTTCAATTGTTGTACTGTTGATATTTGGCTCTGTAGACTAATGAGCTTGCGGACCACTGTCCTATACAATAAAGAGGTAATATGCAAATTGACACTCATACCTTTCACACACGATGGCCCCTGTATGTGGTCAAAGATGGCTGTCAGGAGAGGGCAGTTGGGGGTGACCGAGATGGCAGGGGAGTGGTTAGGAGGTGATCAGGCTGGCAGGCAGAAGCAGTTAACGTTACCCAGGCAGGCAGGTAGGCAGGCAGGCGAGCAGTTGGGAGCCAGCAGTCCTGGATTGTGAGAGGAATGTCCGACTGCTGGTATATGCCCAATCCTGGATGGGGCCTAAATCATAGTCTGACATCCCTTGAGGGGTCCCAGATTGGAGAGATTGCAGGCTGGGCTGAGGGATGCACCCTTCTCTTCTCCCCCCTGCCCCCCCCCCCCCGCCCCCAAGTGCATAAATTTCGTGTACCAGGCCTCTATTCCCTAAATCAGTGGTTCTCAACCTTTCTAATGTCTGACACTTTAATACAGTTCCTCACATTGTGGTGACCTCCAACCATAAAACTATTTTTGTTGCTACTTCATAACTGTAATTTGTTACTGTTATGAATCATAATGTAAATATCTGTGTTTTCCGATGGTCTTAGGCTCTACAGCAGCAGTTCTCAACCTGTGGGTGGTGACCCACAGGTTGAGAACCACTAGTAGGGTTGCCTAAGGCCATCGGAAAACACAGATATTTACATTACGTAAATACCCCAGATTAAGTTTTGCCCTCAAAGATGGTGGCACCCACAGCTAATAAGGAGGGAATATGCTAACTAACTGCCCGGCCCTCAAGGATGGCGGTGCCCAAGACCACAAGATGGTGGTGCCCAGTCCCCTCAGCCCTGTCGGGGCGGCAGGCGCATGGCAAGGCCGCCCCCCCCCCCCCTCACTCGTGCCTGCCTCTGGAGTCCCCTTCCCCCTCAGCCCCCCAGCTGCATAGGGCCAGCCCAAGTAAGCCTCGGATGGTGGCTGCCCAGCCGCCCATGGCCACCTGAGGTTCAGGTAAACAGGGCCAGCCGAGGCTTGCACTGCAGACAGTGGCAGCAACAGAGGTGTGATGGGGCCTACCTTCCCCCGATCGCCAGGTCGCCTCCTGCCCCCGAGGGCTCCCAGACTGTGAGTGGGGGCAGGCCAGGCTAAGGGACACCCCCCTCCCCCCCATGCATGAATTTTCATGCCTTGGGTCTTTAGTAAGTACATAAACATCAAACCTTTCTCACTGAGAAGCAGATAAAAAATACTGTATATTCAGTCATTATCTAATTTCATTTCTTTTGTTCATGCTTCACAAATCCTCTTTTGGATGCTTCTGATTCCACACAACAGGGACTGAACGGTGCATTTTCTCTGGTCAAAGCCCTCACTGCCCTTGTTATTGTTTTGAGTTTGTGATTTCTCTGTGCTCATGGCGAAACTGAACATTCTCTGAGGGCTCTGCCTCCAGCATCATGTTGCCGAAGAAGTTCTGAAGAAGTTCTGCCTTTACAAGTTCGCTCAGCAAACATCTGATTTTTCTGGATTCATTCCTGAAAACAAAAATTTGAAATTCTGATTAAAGAAAGAAAAGGAGATTTTATTATTGAAGGATGTCTCAGATTTCTTAATATGCTACTTGTGCTTTGAGCATAGGTAAGCAAGCAATACAATGCACCACTTTCCATTTAAAAAATTATTTGAAAAATCATCTTTATTATTATTTTCCAGTTACAGTTTACATTCAATATTATTTTGTATCAGTTTTAGGTGTACAGCATAGTGGTTAGACAATTATATACTGTACAAAGTGGTCCCCCCAATATTTCAAGTACACACCTGTCACTTATTTATTACAATATTTCCAATAACACTCTTGTAGAGTCCTATCAGCTGTGTAATTTAAGAGCTTAATGGTGACACAACTTACTTCTGGCCCTTGAGTGAAACAATTGCCCTTTTTGCACCAGTGGAATCCTGTAAATTAACAAGTATACAGGTTTTATCACTGGAAAGGACACATCATCAAGATCATTTTGCTGTTCTCCCTCGGGGACAGGAATCCTTCTACCTCATGCCCCTGGGTTTGAATCACCGCCAGTCTTGGGAAATCACTACTTTTCAAAGCAGTTGTGAGGGACACTGCAGAAACTATCCTCTTGCTACTTTGCTCTCTTACGGCTGCCTTCTGCTTTCTGTAGACCCTCTCCATATGACAGCCCTTCAGTTATGTCCACCTATCCACATCCTTCTCGGATCTTCTCTCCCTGTCTCTTCCTTCCAGAGTTATACTTAAATTCTCCTAGGAGATGAGATTCTTTCTCCTGCCCCATCTCCTTGCCCTTGTCTGGATTTAATATCTTTTTTTTTTTTTATGTGCTGTTTTAGAAGGCTGTGAATTTCACCCATGAAAGGCGAGAAACACTTTGAATTCTTCTTGTTCTTACATCATGGTTTCACTTTATCTCTGGACAATTATATCCACCAGACACAACCTTTGTCCCCAAGCGCCGCATGCACTTGGCACACACTTGCTGACCTCCTGCGTAAGTCAGCTTTTCTTGAACCCTCATCTGAACAAACATGTATTTTAATCTGCGGATATCCCGTGCGGCGTCAGGAAGGGCCGGCTTGGGCAGTGCTGGCTCAGGGAGTTCGCCACCACGCTCCAGATTTCGCTTCCTCCTTCTCCTCCGGGTTTTAGAAGTGAGACAAAAAAGTTAATTCCTGCGAGCGCTGAGACAATGCAAGGGGCTCCAGACTCTATTCCAGGAAGCTGGTCTCAAGGTAAAACAAAGAGACCGCGGAGAGCAGAAGGCAAGCCAGGGGACACCGACGCGGAGGTGTCATTAAGGTAACCTCGGGCGGGGAGAGGATAATAGGGGTGAGAGCTGGGCTGAGGCTGGGGACCCGCAAAACCAGAGGCCGGACCGGGGGCGCGGCGCCCTCCCGCGGCTGCGCGCGGGAGTGCGCCCCGGGGGGAGTGTGCCACCACGTGCTGCAGAGGCGGGGACAGGGCCATCCGCCTCTTATCTGAAAGGGGGTGCGGGGCGCGACGGCAGCCAACAGGCGGACAGGCCAGGCGAGAGGTTAGCAGGTTAAGCCAGTCCTTCCGACTAGCTTGCCAAGGGCAGAGAACTGGGAGAGGGAGGGTCCCGCGGAGACGCTCAAACCCCCGGGAAGCCCGAAAGGGACCGCACGTCCCATCCCTTTGGAGTGTGCTCTCGGGGATTCGGGCCGAAAGCCAGGAAGAGGAGGTGGGGTTCCACGGAGCATGGGGTTTGAGGGCTCCCTAAGAGCCGTCGGTGGCGTGGGCTGGCTCTCCGGGAGGAGCCTGCGCCACCGCCGCACTGTAAGCAAACCCCGGGGCGTCTGCAAACCTGGCTCCGGGGCAGCTGGCCCCGTGCCCGGCGGCCGGGCGTCCGAGGGCTCCAGCCGCGCAGTCCTCCCGGGGCCCGGCCGGCTGGTGGCCGGTGGCCTTTATCTCTGTCCCCCCTTTGTCCTCTTTATCTCAGGCTCCCCAGGAGGCCCGGGGCCCGCGCTGCCTATCGCTCCCCGCCCCCCGATCGCCGCACCGCCTCTTCAATGCCCCGCCGGCCGCCGGCTGCTCTTCTCCCGAAGGCGGCGGAGGACGCGGGGCGCCCCGTGCCACCACCGCGGACCCCGATCGCCGCCGACGCCTGACCCGCGCGCCCTTGGGCACCGATGCCGCCGGCGCGCCCCGCGAGCCCCCGCGCGCCCCCGCCCGCCCCGGGTCTGCGCGGAGCCGCGCCGTCCAGGACGGCCCCGGGCCGGGCGGCGGCCGGGCTGCTGCTCCCGCTGCTGCTGCTGGCGGCCGCGGGCCTCGGAGGGGCGGCGGCGGGGCCCGGGCTCGCCTTCAGCGAGGATGTGCTGCGCGTGTTCGGCGCCAACGGGAGCCTGTCGGCGGCGCAGCTCGGGCGGCTGCTGCAGCGCCTGGGAGCCGGCCCCGCCGAGGGCGCCCTGCAGTCCGCGCCGCTGCACTTCAACCAGGTAGGGCGCCCCGTGCGGCCCCGGGCCCGGCTCCCCGGCCGCTGCTGCTGGAAAGTGCGGGGGACGAGCTGCGGGACCTGTTTCAAGCGGGAAGCGGCGACTGGGGAGACTTGATTCCCACCAGACTAGGCTCCCCAGCCAGGGGTCAAGGGCTCGCGGGAGGGAGGGAGGGAGCCAGAAATTGCAGCCCATGAGCTGAATAATCAATCAGCTTGTGAATATAAGATTTGATAGAAAAGTTTATAAAAGTAGTTTAAGGCGGGAAGCAACTTAACAGATGCTCTTTCTTTCTTTTTCCCCTTCCTTCCTTCCTTCCTTCCTTCCTTCCTTCCTTCCTTCCTTCCTTCCTTCCTTCCTTCCTTCCTTCCTTCCTTCCTTCCTTCCTTCCTTCTTCCTTTCTTTTTCTTTTTTTTTAAAGCACAGAAACCGCGTACTTAAATCCTCCCAGCAAAAACAGGGGCTCGCATGCTGTCTGTCCTCAACAGTTGCTTGGCAGGTAACCGCTGCCAACGAGATATAATGCAGTTCTGCTTTTTCTGTGTCGGTTTACACGAGGCATTTAGTTTCCCCGAGGAGACTAACTGTACAGAGAGCAACGAAGATGATAGCTGTTAACCCATTTCAACACGGCGATAGTATGGATTGTTATTTACAGAACACAGGTTCTGTGATTAGTTCTTAAAACGGTGAAGTAAACACTGTGGTTTCTGCATCCTCCCCACTTTTTAAAAGTGTTAACTCAGTGCCTTGATTTTTTTTTTTTTTCCTTCTCCTGCTCTTGTTCCTGGGAGAATGGATGAGGAACAGTAGGATGCCTCCTTTTCCATATTACTTGTCACTTCTGGCTCCTGTGTGCGCTACAAAAACGGTTTATGGCTCAGGACGTCTGGGGCATGCTGCACACTGTACTCCACTCTTGGAAATGTAACAGTTCCTAATGTACCTGACCTTAGGTCACCGTTAGGGAAACTTTAATCCGAGGAGCTCCTTGCTGAGAACATTGTAGATAGGAAGACGTTCCTTTTTTGTTGGGAACACCTTGCCCCAATGAAAACACACGCTGCCCAAGAAGAACCTGTGATGCCATGTGTGTCGGAGGGAGGCTGACCTCCCTTTGAACCTAAGGGTTTTGTGGTTCACTTTATGCATGTTCCCCAAAAATCTAGTTCTGGCTCCGGCCTGGCTTAATTAAACATTTGCTTTCTTGGCTAAGACACATGTTAGCAACACTGAAATTCCCACGTGTTATGTTAATATTTGGAAAAGAAAACAAAGCAAGTAGCTTCCTAATTATTTTCCGCCTCGTTGTAGTCTCTTCAAGTAGGGGAGACAACTGAGCTGACGAAAGGGGTTCTAGGTAGCGGTGGGAGGGGTCATGTGCTCGGAAGGAAAGAAGCTGGGGGGACTTGCAGCTGCCTATCTGTAGCCCACACATTGTTGTGACTTACATTGTCTTCTTTATCTCACAGTGTGTGGAGGTGTTGACGAATTTTAAAGAGACAAAAGACCTCTTGGCAAAGACTGGAAAATATGTCTAAATAATTTTAAAAAATTATTTAAGTTTACTAATAGTATGATTTCCAGTTTGTGAGTGAGTAGGGCACCTCAATAGATTAGTTATATGCATGCTGACACCTTGTTTCTCATTCTCACATTTGCACCTTTACTGTCATTATGGCCTCTGTGGGGGCGCCTACAAGGAACAGGAAGAAGCCTATAATTTGGAAACAAAGAGAAGCCAAAGGAAATTTATCACTTACTCAGGCCTGACAAATAACAATGTGAAGTTCTAAAGAGTCCTGATGAAAACAACCATCATCAAACAAAACGCTGACAAATGAAATAGATTCCAGAAGAATCTATTAGTTTGTTCACATTCGTATTTGTTCCAGCAGGAAACCATCCAATTTGGAGCAAAATTTTGACTCATTAGTACCTGCATACCCGAAAGAATGCAGCTGGAGTCTCCTCACCTGTAACAACGTAGGATAGATAACGTATGGGCCTATGGTGAGAAGCTTGAGAAAAGCTTGAAAAAATAGAATTTATTTCTATGGTCAGGGATTTATTGACTCTTCTATGGGATCTGTTCACAAATGACCTTGTTCCTTCCGATGAGGGCTGTGATATTTCTTAGGTGAGCTTAACTCAGATTATAGACCTTCATACTCTGGAGATTTGTTAGACAATTTGGAAGGTTTTCTATTTTTTTTTTTTTTTTTTTTTCAGTATTCCTAAGTACTATTAAAGTGACTTGTTGCTTTGGGAGATCAAAGTGATTTAATTTCAAACTGGTGACAATAGAACTATTGAGGTTATTGTTTTGCTTCATGGCCACTGAGGGTCCAAAGATCAGGTAGAAGTGAGGGCCCCAACAGTGAGAGGAGGTAGCTTAGTTCAGTGGGAGGGGATGGGGCATAAATCAACCAAGTCAGGGATTTCCTAGGATACACAGAGAAGCCCCAACTGAATTCGTTCTTTGGGTGATGAATTTAGGGGGTTAAAGTCGCCTCAGGGCTTGTTTATGCACATGTTCCTCTCTCACTTTCCAACTGTTCTTTTCTCTTCATTTCCTTTTCCAAACACCTTACCCCCAAGTTCTTGCTATAGACACTGATTAAATAGACTGATAAAAGCCAAGATCCTCATTCTCCAAATTTTCACACTAAACTGATTTTAATAAACCAGTCTCTCAGGGAGGGTTACTGGGGTGCTGGAGAAGTGGGACTGGGTGTGGTAGGTTGGCCTGTGAGGCAAACCGTTTCACATCCTCACTCAACCTCATCCCTTGCTTCTCTCTCTCTTAACTCTGTTTTCTTTTGATACATAATTTACAGTGTATCTCCTGCATCTTTCCCTCCTTTTGACATTCCTGTCACCTGCTAGTCTGAACATTGTAAAAACTTCTTTCAATTCTCATTCCATCCTTCTAAGGCAATTCTTGGTGTACACCTATCTTCTTTCATCTTGAGCCTGGCATTCAAGGCCCTGCACCTCAAGGTTGACCCTGAAAAGTCTACCTGTCTCTCCAGACCTATTCCTCCCTAAAAAACTATGCACTTTTCTGTGAATTCACCTTATATTTTGTTCAACCACTTTCTAGCTTATGCTCTTCCTTATACCCTTTCTGTTTCCAGGGTATTAAAACCTTCCCAGGGTTTGACAGCCAGCACTGATATGCTGCTTTGTCTCTCTTTTTGAATAACTGAAATGTTTTTTATTATGGTAATGACACTTAACCAGTCATGTGTTCAACAGATATTTTGAATGACTACTGTACTCTAATTAGAATGGTCATTTTAAGGTACAAATCTGATCATATCACTCATCTTAATAAGACAATTACATTCCTTCAAGATAAACTTCAAACACTTTAATGTGGCTTAAGCCCTGGTATGATCTAGTCCCTTTATGTTTCTCAAGCCTTATCCTTTGCCAGTACTGCAGTCTTAGTGGACTGCCTATAGCTCCTGGTTTCCCATATACGTCTGCTTCTGCTTCAGGTATTGGTTTGTACATGACTTTTTCTGAGAGGCCTTTCTCGGTCTACTCAAGGGTTCAGTTGCAATTATATCATAAATAGAGGCTTGATGCACAAAATTGTGCAATTTCCCCCTTTCCCCTTCCCCCCCTGCTGCCAGCACTGGCTTCCCTCCAGCCTTGGCTTCATCCTGAAGGACTTCCAGCCTAATCAGCATATTACCATGTTACTATTATAGATATTGATAGATTAAATAGAGAAGGTAGACCGGAGACTGGGATGGCAGGACACACACAGGCTTTATTGGAGGGAAGGGTACACCGACCGGCTGCTTCCAGGGAGAGGAGCGGAGAGAGCTAGCCAGGGGAGTGCAAGCACCTTTAAGGATAGGGGGCGGAGCTTAGGGCACTCAGCACACACTGATTGATTAGGGACCTAGGGACTTAGGAATGGGGGTGGGGGGAGGGGGAAAGGGCTTAGGGTATTTGGCAGGTGATGATTGGTGGTTCAGAGCTCAGGAATGTCTGGCCGCAGGTTGGATTTATGTTTGTCCATCAACTGAAGTAAGGGAGGATCTATCAGATATGTAAATAATTTAGTAAGTATTATAATATTCTGTTTATATGACAACACCCTTCCAACTTCCTTACCACCCACAGTTTTAAACAAATCCAATGGAATGACCTAACTTTTCTGACTAGAGGTTAGTGTAATACTTGGTACATAACATGTATTCATTATGTACTTTTTGAATGAACACGTGAAGATTGCTTAATATGAGTAAGATTATTTGGGCCCTCACATGACTTGACAGTTCACTGGGGGAGGTATGCTGCATGCACACTTAACTGTAATGCATGATGGGATGATATGTCTAATTTAAGAATTACAAAAGAAAGTGGAATGGGATCAGACTTGTGTTTTCAGAAGATTCATTTGCATGAGCGAGTGGAAAGTGCTGGAGGGGGTCAGGATGGGAGCTAAGGAGGGAATGGCAGTGGTTTACCTGAGATGCAATGATTGTTTGAACCTGGACACAGCCAATAGGAAGCATAAAGGCTCTGCCTTTTTCTGGAAGAGCCGGCATGGCTGAAGAGTAGGCAAAAGAGCCCCAAGATAAATACTTTCTTCTTCAGTCTTTTGCCTGCAGTGGTCATTTAACTATTATTACATCTTTTTCTTCAAACAAGGCTTGAGGACTTAAAAGGGAGAGGTAGCAGGATAACCCTTCTTTCCTTCCTTCTTTTTCTTCTTTTTTAAATGATTTATTTATCAACAATTCAAAAGCTATTTTTGTATCCGTTAACATAATATTACAACTAATATGGTCTGAAAGTGAGAGTTTTAAATGTCATACAAGTCATAGTGGCCTCAAACTATTTGAGGCTACTTTTAAAAGGCCTGCTGTACACCTTTGGAGGAGTTCATCATTAAGGCCAGAGGCTGTAAAACCATATTTCCAGTGCTCTTCTTAATCACTGTTGCCTTTTTTGTCCATTTTTAAGCCAGCTGTGATTAGCTTTTGGTGGCTTTTAACTGGTAATGTGTCTGATGAAGGGCTTGTGCTAGGTGTGGAAGAAATGCAAGATGAGATATGTAGAGGGAACAGAGGGGAAGGGCGTTGAGCTCTGCTGAGAGGGGCAGGGTAAGGGAAGTGATGCATTCTAGGCAGAGGGAACAGCCTGGAATAGCATGAGCCAAGATTCAGAGGCTTTAAATTAGGGGTGTTGAACTCAATCAGAGAAGGGTCCAAAATCTAAAATCCAGCCTAAATCGCGGGCCGAATGGTTTACTGAACAGTCATAAACTGACAATGTCATAAACTGACAGCGGAGTGCAGTGATGACAGTGCGGTGCGGGCCACATTGCAAGGCCTAGCGGGCTGGATTTGGCCCGCGGGCCTTGTGTTTGACACGTGCTTTAAATAGTAGGTAGCTTCACAGAACTATTTGTTCAGTGTTGCTGAATGTAAAGATGGTAAAAATTGTCTTAATAGATTTTTTTTTAAAGTGGGGGGTAGGAGTGGCTGTTGAGTTGTTAAGGAAACAAACCAGCTAACCTGAGTTATGAGGCTCCTGTCCAGAAGAACATCTGTTCTTACACACGGATATAGTAATCTTGGTCTCAGATCCTTGCTTTCCCTTCTGGCCTGTAGAGCTTCTGATAGGAAATAAGGTTTCAGCCTTATGGGAACTCCTTTTTAGGTAACAGTTTTCTTTTCTCTTGCTGCCTTTAAGATTCTCACTTTGTCTTTAATTTTTTGGCATTTAAATTATGATGTGTCTGGGTGTGGGCCTGTTTGGATTCTTTTTGCTTGGGGTCTTCTGTGCCTCCTGAACTTGTGTGACTTTCCTTTACCAGGTTAGGGAAGTTTTTTGCCATTATTTCTTCAAACTCATTCTCTATTCCTTTCTCTCCTTGTGCTTCTTCTGGTACACCTGCTATTCTTTCAGTCCACAGACCAACGCTCTACCACTGAGCCAAACCGGCTTTGGTACACCTGCTATTCTTATATTGTTATATTTTACCTTGTACCACAGTTCCCTTAAGCTGTCCTCCTGTTTTTAAATTGCTGTTTCTTTTTGGTTCTTTGATTGATATTTTCAACTCTGTCTTCTGATTCACTGATTTGACCCTCAGCTTCCCCTAGTCTGCTATGTATTCCTTCCAATGTGTTTTATATTTGTGCTATGTCATTCTTTATCTCAGATTGTTCTTTTTTCATAGTTACTATGTCTTTTGTCATGCTGTTGAGCATCTTTACCATAATTACTTTGAACTCTGTTTCAGATTAATTTCTTATCTCTGTTTATTTACCTCTTCTTCTGGGGAATTCTCTAGTTCTTTCATTTGGGAGTTGTTTCTTTGTCTCCTTCTTGACTGTCTGTTTGGGTTTGTGACTATGTATTAGGTAGATCCTCTACACCTCTTAATCTGTAGTGCAGGACAGTGGTAAATTAGACTAGGCAAAGACTCAAAACCTCCAGAGACCACCTTTGCCTATAGACTGATAGGCTTGCCTACAGACCCCAGGCAATCATCCTTAAGGTGTGGCCAGAGTTTTTTTCAACAGAGTGGGATAGTTGCTTCTGCCAGGAGGCTAATTATTATTTTTAAACTCTTAAGTGGCTTCAGGACAAGGTGTTTTCTAATAGGATGTGCCAACTGTCTTCCCCCTAGGAAAGGCAGATGTCTATGTGGGAAAGATGTCCTCCACTGCCTGAGGGAATGACTCAGCTCAGGAAACTTGGGGTGCCTTCTGAGCTCTATCCCCCAGGTCCCTAGTCCCAGCTTCTGCTCTCACAGCTCCAGTCCACTTCACCTTTACTCTGCCAGTGCACAGGGTGGGTGGCTCCACAGGGAATTTTATGCATTGGCCCTTTAAGAGGGTGCTGGAATTTTCAGAGGTCACTCCCTGGCAGATAGCACCCCACTGCTTTTCACAGCCAGATGTTATGTGGGTACCCTCTCAGTTATGGAGCTCTGTGCTTGGGGGCTCAGTTTGGGGATTAGATCCCAGAGTTCTCAGTGGCAATCACTCACATTTGAGATATCTCTCTGAGACCTCAGTTGCCATCTGTGGGTGCCCGGCCAGCCCTTTCTCACCTCTGCTTCTCCTAGCAGTCTCCACGCAGTCTCCACTTTTGGTCCTTGGGAACCAGGGTTCTTTCCTGTGAGTTTTATGTTGATTATTCAAGAAGCATTGCCATATTTTAATTGTAATTCAGTTTGTTCCTGGGAGTATGTCTGTGCAGCATCCACTTACTCTGCAACCATTTTAATCCTCCACTCTTGGTTTATTTCAATGGATGGCCAAGTTAATGGCATGAAGCAAACAGAGGTTGTCATCTACTGTAGATTTTCTGGGGTGGGATAATGGTGGGTTAGATGAAGGGGGTTATGGGAAGCAGTGGCCCTGGACAAAGCAGAGAAAGAGCATATGGTCTTTTGTAATCTATATTCTGAGAAATGGTGGGGGTACATCTTTTAGGGATGCCTTCCAGACCGCTTGTTCAGATGAGAAACTGGAAGGGTGGGACAGTAAGGTGGGGCATGAGGGCAAGGTTACACTTGGGTCTCTGGTCATTTTTTCTTCAAGACAATAGACCTATTCTGATCTGTTATATCCTCTCATTGAAATTGACCGTGTACAGTGCAATCATTGTTTTCAAGAGGTTTGGGAAAATGAGGGATACTCATAAATCATTTGTCTTTGATGCTGTCTGGTGGCGGGGCCAAGGTGTAATGGCCAATTGTAAGGAGACAGAACCTTTGGCCAAAAAAAAAAAAAAAAAAAAAAAAAAAAAAAAAAAAAAAATTTAAAAAATGAAGCAGGTATACTTGATAGAATATAACAGAATTCATTAGACAGCAGTTTACTTAGGGGAAGACTGAGTTGGAATGGAAAAGACGATCCAACAGTCTGCACAGATTATTCTTCACCTACACACCCCTGCTGTACTACTTCAGTTTTTATAGTATAACTCAGGTTCTAATGATTGACAAGGTAAAGGGACAAAGAATGCTGTAGCTCCAGGGGCCATACCTCCTGGGGGTCTTATGATAGATGATTTCATATAATCGATACTATTACTGAGTTGATACTTATCTCAGTTGTCATGCCAGTCCAGCTATACTAACAAAAATATTTATAGTTACATTTTAAGGAACATATAACATCAACTAGAAATCTTTGATGTACTTGTTGAGGATGGTGAGGTTGGTCAAAGGTCACAGCATGGAACTTAAAAATAAAATAAAACCTGGGACCCAGAAATGGAGTTGGTTTTGTTTCAATCTACATCCATACAGATGTCAGGAGCTCAGTTTGCCTTCAGGTCAGGTATGATTGGAATCTGGATGGAAAAATGTCCTTCATCCTTTCCATACCTAACTCCCAAGCTTGCACCTTTTACCAATACCTAGGAGTCACATTGACTCTTCCTACATAACATACATAGCAAGGAATTGTCAGTCTTTTTTTTATATGACATACTTTTTAAACCAGTTTATTTTATTATCATATTTCATACTTACCATATAACAATCCTATGACAAATGTACCATTATTATCTTCATTTTATACATGAGAAAAATGAGATATAGAGAAGTTCAGTAACTGGACCAATGTTATTCAACAAGTGGTAAGAACCTCAGGCAATCCTAAACATGTGTTGTAGTGGGTTTTTTGAATTATAGGCTAGAAAATTACACCCTTGTATGTGGGACAACTATGACCTCCAATTTTGAACTACAGGTAGAAGTTACTAATCATCAACTGCTTATCTAACTCTACTGCTCAGTCACATTAAGAGAACAGTGCTGACTACAGAAACTCCACTTCTGATGATGGGTCCTTGTGCTCATAATTAAATAAATAACATAAAAGAGAGCTTATAATTTAATTGAAAAACAGGATAGAAACTTGGGAAAAGTATACCAGGCAAAACTGCAGTAGGTAAGTGGTGATCACTGAAACAGATATAAGACATCTCAAGAGGCTGTATGTGATTAATTGTCCAATGTTGCAGCAGGTGTTACTAGTTTAGAAGGGCAAGGGATCCTTTTGGGAGGTGTCTCACGGGAGAGTTACAAATCAGTCAGCTATCCTTTTGGAGAATTCTGCTTATCTGGTTTGATTTGTAATATATTCATATATTGAATATCCGCCTGTACCAAGTGTATTTCTACTATTAATCACAAGATGGATTTTCCTGTGAATTACATGAACTATTTTTTATAGAATGACATTTTCCTTTATTCTTTCTTATATGAGGAATTTTTTCCCCCAGAGAAAATATATTGGCAGCAATAGTTTTCTTAATTCTGAGTTTCTCAAGTTTTCCTAGAGAAAACCATATTAATTAGATTTCTTCTATGGATAGACTTCAGATATGAGAGAAACACTTATGTCTAGTGTTAAAACATTCAGTCGTGCCTGCTGGTGTGATGTAGCAGTGGAGTGTCAAACTAGGAACCACATGGTCACCGGTTTGATTCCCAGTCAGGACACATGCAGGGGTTGTGGGCTTGATCCCCAATGGGGGGCTTGCAGGAGACAGCTGATAGATGATGTACCTCTCTCATCAATGTTTCTATCTCTCTCCCTTCCTTTTTCTCTAAAAATCAATAAATATTTTTAAAATAAAAAGCAAAGAAAAAAGTTCTTTAGTCCTGCTCTCACTTTTAGTCTAGAAGGATTTTGCCAATGAATTCACACTCTCTTCTGCAGCATAGAGTGTAAAGCCTCCTTTATCATGCTGAGAAGCAACTGCATCACTGATGGGGTAACACTGGAGAAAGTGGCCTGTGCCTGGGTGACAGGGAATGAGTGGTAGCAGTGAGGGAAGAGGAGGTGAGCAGAGGACTCTAATGGAGTTACTAACTGGCTGTAGGCAAGTCTGAGCTCTCTCACAATTACTGTAGGGAGAGGTAATTTTTTCTCCTTTATTGGGTTAGGCCTTTGCCTCTCTCTAGGGATGTTCAAAGTAGAGTAGCTGGGTGGGAGACTTGCAGTTTTTTTTGGTAAGTGTGTGTGTGTGTGTGTGTGTGTGTGTGTGTGTTTGTGTGTGTGTGTGTGTGTGTGTGTGTGTGTTGGGGATGCAAGGTGAGAAGAAGAGTGACAATGGCAGTGTTTCTGTAGAAACAATCTTGTGGGCATGTAGTCTACACTGGATAAGACGTGTATTGGATAAGATTGACTGGAAGCTCCTGACTCTCCAGTTAGGTGATATAAGGGCCTGTTTGTGTGTCATTCTTATGTGTCTTACCAAACCTTTGGGATTCAGGACCCTTGTGTAATTATTCTTAAAAATTATTGAGGACACCAAACAACTTTATTATATGTGGTTTATATTTACTGATATTTACAATTATAGAAATAAATGTTGAGAAAATTTAAAAATATTTATTTATTAAAAATAGCATTAATAAACCCATTCCGTGTTAACATTTTTAAAATGAAAAATAAGTATTTTCCATGACACAATAATTAGTGAGAAGAATGGCATCGCTTTACATTTTTGCAAATCCCTAATATCTGGCTTAGCAGAAAACAGAGACTCATATATGCTTCTGCATTCAATCTATTGTGACATATGTCATGTGGCCTTTGGAAAAAAGAAAATGCAGTCTTAGTATTATTTTGAAAACAATTTTGACCTTGCATATTTTCTAGGGAACACACTTTGAGAACCACTCACTGTGTTAAAGGATTGTTACATAGTTGGGCCTTGCAGAGATGAGATGGCTCTAGAGAGGATGAGCTCACTCCTTGTGGCAGCCGCCCAGCCCTGAGTTGAAGAGGCATTCCTTCCACACCTTATCCCCGGAGGCTCTGAGTGGGAGGCCCGTGGTGAGCAGCTGGGCCAAAAAGGCCTTTGGTCTTGGCAACCAATGGAAGGCTCATCCAGCTATATTACAGCTGATAGTAAGTAGGGTGGCCCTTGCCCCTTGGGGCAGGACAGGGGCAGGAAGTTAAGAATGCAGACTGAGGCTCTGTGCTCTGATGCGAGGCTATGCTTTACGGTGGGGGCCCTTGAGAAACTGACTGTGGAATGGAATAAGGCTGAGAAACTTGTCAATAGCTGAAAACTTTGTAAGCCTTTTTAAAAAAGTGTGTAATAGCTTTTACAATTTTATCTTCTTTAGTAAAATTAAAAAAAATAATTCTTACCTGTCTTAACTGTGTTTGGAAGAACACGTTAAGAGTTTTAGCCCTCCTCCCTCCATGCTCTAATTTAATTTTTCTAATTAAAATAAGAACACATGCATATTGTCTAAAACTTTGGCAAATCCAGAGGAGCAGAAAGGGAAAAGTAAAAATCACCTCTAGTTTCACCACCCAGAGATAAAACTTAACATTTTGAAGAATGTATCTCTAGATTTTAGTTAACCTTGTTTATAGTATCTTGTTATTCTATACATATTGTTTCATACTAATTCTTTTCCCTTAACAATGCATCCTAAAACACAACATCTTTCTCTTTTGAATAGTATATTTAGGAAAGGTACTTTTTGCTTCCTCGTAAGGAAGAGTTTTGAGAGTGAATGTGAGTGTGCAAATGTGTGTGCATGTGTGTATGGACTGTGGGTAAGAATGCACCCACACCATAGTGGCTTCAGTAAGCAGTGTTAGCAACCTGAAGGAAAGATGGAAAAATGCATCTTGGGAAACAGAGGTGGGATCACTTGATTAAGAGGGAAAAAGTTCAAGAGAAGTTTGTACGTAGGGTAATTCAGTACGTAGACACGCTGAGCAATATCAAGGCGACTTGGGAGTGGTACTTTATTCCCTGTTACTGAGGTCAGGTGGTTTCATTTTGTATCAGCAGTGGTTCTCAACCTTTCTAAGGCCGTGACCCTTTAATACAGTACTTCCTGCTGTAGCAACGAAAATAATTTTATGGTTGGGGGTCACCACAACAGGAGGAACTGTATTAAAGGGTTGTGACATTAGGAAGGTTGAGAAGCACGGGCCTAGGGCATGTGGCAGAGGGTGTTGTGCAAGGTTGTGCCAGGCTGTCTGCTGCTTGACTGTGGTGATTGTGTCTGCCCAATATTCTGTTTGGGTGAATGACAGAAAAGCTTATTGGGGCAAAAAATCAGAACCATCTTTTATTTCTTTAATTTTCACCATGATGAGAAAACATGGCTGATAATTTGAATTGTTTGAGTTGGCTGACGTTTGATTGTTTTTGCAGTTTCTCTTTGGGTGGGATGCTAAATATGGTCTAAGAGTAATTTAACTGTATGACTCAAGTCACTCTAAGGGGCAACAAATACATTCCTTGCCAGGGTCTGAATGGTTCCCTCTTTCACTCTTTGTGTTCTTCTAATTGTTCAACCCATCAACATGAGAATACAGCAGCAAGAGTACTGGCTTAGAAGTCAGATGACATATGAAGATACTGATTTGAATTCTGTCTTTAATAAGTTGTTGAATCTTTGAACAATTTATCTCTCTAATACATGATTTCTTCATCCCAGATATTTCCTAAAATCTATTATGGTAGTTGATGTAGGGATTAAAATATATTATATATGTTTAGCATATAATTTTTATGTGCTTCCCAGACTCTTATAATAACTATTGTTTTTAAATTTCATTTGTCAACTAATCGTATACTTATTGCATTACTGATTTCTGCCTTAGGTTTTTGTGGCTCATGTTTTATCTTTCTAGCTATCAGAAACACTGAACTAACATTTTATTTATTTATTTTTATTTTTTAAATATATTTTTATTGATTTTTTACAGAGAGGAAGGGAGAGAGATAGAGAGCCAGAAACGTCGAGGAGAGAGAAACATCAACCAGCTGCCTCCTGCACACCCCCCCCCTCCCCCACTGGGGATGTGCCCGCAACCCAGGTACATGCCCTTGATTGGAATCGAACCTGGGACTTTTCAGTCCGCAGACCGATGCTCTACCACTGAGCCAAACCGGTTTCGGCTGAACTAACATTTTAAACTCAGCATACATATCTCCTCTCCAGGAAACCTCCCCTGACCTTTCCCTCTCACAACACTTTGCACATCTCTTTATTATTTCACTTATTGTATTGTATCATAGTTACCTGTTTTATCTTTATATTTTACCTACTGACTGATGAGCTAATTGAAGATGAAACCATATCTTAGTCTCAGCACCTACCAGAGACTAATACCTATCCCAGAGATCAGTGATTGAGCGTAGACCTATAAACCAGGAGGTTCCTGGTCAGAGCACATGCTAGGGTGGTGGGCTCCACCCCCAGTGTAGGGTGTGCAGGAGACAGCCAATCAATGATTCTCTCTTATCATTTATGTTTTGATCTCTTTCTCCCTCTCCCTTCCTCTCTGAAATCATTAAATTTTTAAAAAAAGCATTTTAAATAATTACTTTATATATCATTCAGAACTGTTTCATTTGAATGAGAAACAACCTAATTAGTGTAAGTCAAAAAGAGAATTCATTGTTTCAATAACTAACAGAAGACTTAAGGGCAGAATCAGTTTTAGGCACAACTGGATCTGAAGGATGAGTGATGGTATTGGAACCCTGTCTTTCCTGTACTTATAGTTCATCTTCTTTCACATGGTAGAAAAAAGTAGACTAAGGAGATCCCGAACTCATAGCAATCCTAGTAGAAAAGGCTTCTCCTCTAGCTCTACCAGAATAGATACCGTGTTTCCCCGAAAATAAGACATCCTCTGAAAATAACACCTACTTACAGGTTTCCTTCTGAATGAAATATAAGGCATCCCCCGAAAATAAGGCCCCCCCAGGCTCTGTCTCAGAAACTTTGTGAAACCTAAACTGCAAGAAGTTGTGACTTGGGTGAAGAATTCATCGGAGAAAATCACTGACAGTTGCATTGCAAATGCACTGCGAGCAGGCTACCTTGACAAGAAGTACTCATTTAAAGACAGTGCTATTGCTAAACATGAGAGATTTGGTCCATTGATTCTGAAAGAAATGGAGTCACAAGAAATTCACCAGGAAATTCAGGAATTAGATTGTTATAATGATGTTCCAGAAGATGATGACATGATTGTCATTGAATAAATGAGTAAATTCTTGATACTGTAGGATTCAGTTTGTCTGGTTTGTGTCAACAACTACCGTACTACCGTACTGTATACAGGTAATAAATTTCCTTTATTTTCATTTAACAAGAAATGTGTACCGTATTCTTCATGGAAAAATAAGACATCCTCTGAAAATAAGACCTAGTGCATCTTTGGGAGCAAAAATTAATATAAGACACTGTCTTATTTTCGGGGAACCAGGGTAGATCTGGGTCATTTGTTCCCTGGTCTGCCCCACTTAGACCACACAGAAGGTCCCACCCTATATATGTATATTCCTAAAGCTTCCTTCTTATTTCTATACTCTCTCTCGATGGTGTCTTCACTCCTACTCAGCTGTTGTCTGCTCACGTCCTTATGTCTGGCCTCTACCTTTCTCAGAGAAAGCTCACTCATCATTTCCATCTGGTGTAAAATGTCTAAAACCAAACTGACCCCCATCCTTCATGTTTCTCTGACTGGCCTCCTTAAGCACACCAGTAACAACATCCTCTTGCTATTTCCTCAGAGTTTTAACCTCAGAATAGTTTTTGACTGTTTCCTCTGAATTTTATTTCTTCCTTTTATGAGCCTTCATAGTTCTTTACTATTAGGCTTCATGTGAATTTATCACTTTCTCTCCAGTTTTATAGGTATTGTTGTATATGATTTATTTCTGCCACAATTATTTAGGTTTCTTGATGACAAGTGTTATGACTCAATTACCTTTGTACTGTAGTAGTCCCCACCTTATCCACAGTGTCAATTACCCATGGGCAACAACGGTCCAAAAATATTAAGTGGAAAAGTCCAGAAATAAACAATTAGTAAGTTTTATATTGTGTACCATCTTGAGTAGCATGGTGAAATCTCTGTCCCATCCAGGAAATGAATCTCCCATTTGTGAGGACTAAAAGAAGTGCTTTTACTTCCACCTTCTAAGATTGTCTTGCTGGGCTAATTCAAACAACATTAGCAGATTAACAGAAGAAAATAAATTTTTAATACATACACACGGGGAATTGATATAGCATAAAATTGCAAAGATAGTGAGGGAAACTTGAGTGTGTGTGTGTGTGTGTGTGTGTGTGTGTGTGTGTATATATATATATATATATATATATATATATATATATATCATTTTGGACAAAGAGAAGTGAAAGTTATTGATTGACAGGTAATTGAGGAAGAATGGAACACACATGGTAACCCAGAAACAGTGGATACAGGTTGATCTGGCCATCAGGCCCTTCCCCAAAGCCCTCCCAAGCCCCATACTCAACTCAAGTTAGGCTAAGGCAAACATCCTAAGACTTTATTACTGGAGCAGGCCTTTCTATCTGACTCTCTTTGGTAGGAAAAGGGGAAGGTGAAAGATTCTTTCTACGTTTTTTGTTTCTTAATAACCAGCTTAAAATCAATGTGCCAAAAGGCACAGTTTTTAGGGTGGCAAAACTTTGGTTTCCTTCATTTTGTCCGGCATATCTATATATCTAGGCTGCCTATGCTCTTTGTCCAGTAGTTATCTAGTAGCCTTCTCAGTCATCAGATCAACTTCCCTGGTGTCAAAGTGCCTATATTCACGGAACTTCTATTTTATTCAATGCCTCCTAAGTGCAAGAGTTGTGATGCTGGCAGGACAGATATGCGAAGAGAAGCTGCAAAGTGATTTGTTTAAATGAAAAAGTAAGAGTTTTTGACTTAGATAAGAACTGTATGCTGAGGTTGCTAACATGTCCGGTAAGAATGAATCTTCTGTCTGTGAAATTGTGAAGAAGGAAAAAGAAATTGTGCTAGTTTGCTGAGAGAGACCACATTTCCATAACTTTTATTGCAGTATACTGTTATAAATTGTTCTATTTTATTATCAGCTGTTGTTAATCTCTTATTGTGCCTAATTTATAAATTAAGCTTTATCATAGGTGTGTATGTATGGAAAAATCATAGTCTATCTATAAGGTTCGGTAGTATCTGAGGTTTTAGGCATCTACTGGGGTCTTGGAACGTATCCCCTGTGGGAAAGGGAGGACCACTCTATTTCTTTCTTGGGGGTCATCCTCCAGCTCCCCCCACTTCCCACTTCTCCCATCAATATTCTACCCGGACTTTCATGATTCAATAAATACTTATTGAGAGAAGGGAAGAATTTATGTGATACGTAATATAATTAATTACATGGTTATTATACTTGTTATTGTTGAGGAAAACCAGAGCCTAACAGTAGTGAGGGCCATAAAAACAAATTTTATTTAAGAACCATTGCAGTAAGGGGAAAGGGGCCTCAGTCTAGAGCTGCGCTCAATTCTGGATAGAACACAAAGCAGGGTGGGGGAGTGCATGGAACATTCCTGAGACAGAGTGCCAGAGGTGGGGGAATTTGGTTAAACAGACCCAACCAGATATTTGCTGAAGGCAGGCCTGATCAGATATCAGAAATGGGGGATGCTCTCTAAACTGACTGAGCAGGATTCTTGTTAAAATTGGGCAATGCAGGCCCCACCGGGACAGACACGAGGCTGAAGCTAAGAGAGCTTGATTAAAGTTTAGTTAAGTAGAGAGTCTGTGTCATTATCTAAGCTATGCAATTTTAAATCTTGCCTAACGCCTTGGCATTTATTAAGATAAGCAGATTTAAACTGTATAAAAATGTTGAGTGAGGAACTTGCTGTAATCATTCAACTATCACCTTTCCCTCCCCTCCTTGTACCAGCCTCCTTCATTCCCACTAACGTATGTCTGGGAAGAAGAAAAACAAACAAAACCCCAACCCCTCAAACTGTTGACTAGTTAGAACAGGTGAGGAAGAAGGAGCAGGGAAAGCAGCAGAAGAAAGGTGTGGAGCTATTTGGGAAAATGATTTTGAATAGAATCTGAGATCTCATTTATGATAGGGTTCTACAACTTTCCTTTAGTTTGTTGTTTATATAAGGCCCATTTGAGATAACCTTATTGTGACAAGAGATTAATGAATGTCTTTAGGAAAAAGTCAACCCACTCATCATTAGGGCATCAAGGGAGTTTGTCTCTGATAGCACAAACTTCAAGAGGCTAGAAAAACATCAAGCACACTCTTGAGAACAGCAGTGTTATAAAAACACATAGAAGAAAAGCTCAGTGTGTAAATTGGAAGATGTTGAAAGCTTA
The DNA here is from genome assembly GCF_964339955.1 of Pipistrellus hanaki. Classification (NCBI taxonomy): domain Eukaryota; kingdom Metazoa; phylum Chordata; class Mammalia; order Chiroptera; family Vespertilionidae; genus Pipistrellus; species Pipistrellus hanaki. The sequence continues at coordinate 146,284,602 of NC_140503.1, forward strand.
TGAAGTTTCTTTTAAGGCACATACTATTCTGGCTAATCACTCTAAGTTGTTTCCTGAATACTGTGAATCCCACTAGTTTAAAAATATATTCATTGTTTGTTTTGGAGGTGAATGGGGTGTGTTGAGAGGATGTTTGAACTTCCTTAGTAGTTCTACTGGTTTTATTGCTCTCACAACTCTGACTGTCATCCTGTTTGTACCTGCTCTGGGGATCACTGCAATTTTTTTTTTTTAGTGAGAGAATGGAGGGGAAGGAGAAGGTGGGGAAAGAGATATATATATATGCATTGATTACCTCCTGTCCTGTTCACACCCCAACCGACCAGGGCTGGGGGTCAAGCATGCAACCGAGGTATGTACTCTTGACCAGGAATTGAACCAGCAACTCTTCAGACCACAGACCGACCGTGGGCCAAACTGGTCAGGACAACACTGCCCTTTCTTAGACAACTGCTTTCTTTGTTTCAAGTTCAACTTTGTTAAATCAAAGCATAATTAAAAGAAATACACAAAATCTGCTGCATTTCTGCACACTAATAAAAAACTATCAGAGAGAGAAATTAAGGTAATAATTCTACTTACAATTGCATTAAAAAGAATAAAGTACCTAGGGATAAATTTAATAAAGGAGGGGAAAGACCTATATATTTAAAACTACAAGACCTTAATAAGAGAAATTGAAGAAAACACAAATAAATGCAAGATATTCTGTGCTTATGGATTGGAAGAATCAATATTGTTAAAAATATTCTTCCTACCCAAAGCAATCTATAGATTCAATACACTTCCTATTAAAGTTTCAATGTCATTTTTTACAGGAATATAAATGTAATCCTAAAATTTGTAGAGAACCACAAAACCCATAACAGCCAAAAGAATTTTGAGAAAGAACAAAGCCAGAGGCATCACGTTCCTGTCTTTAGACTATATTACAAAGCTGTAGTAATTAAATACAGTGTGGCATTGGCATAACGACAGACACAGAGGTCAATGGAACAGAATAGAAACCCCAGAAATGAAACCATACATATATGGTCAATTGATTTATAATAAAGGAGTAAAGAATATACAATGGGGAAAAGACACTCTCTTTAATAAATGGTGTTTGAAAAACTGCTCAGCTACATGCAAAAGAATCACACTTGACCACTGTCTTACACCATACCCCCAAATTAACTCAGAATGGATTAAATACTTGAATGTTAAGAGCAGAAACCATAAAATTCCTAGAAGAAAACCTAGGTAGTAAGCTCCTTGACATAGGTCTTGGTAATAATTTTTGAATCTGACACTAAAAGCAAAAGCAACAACAGAAAAAAGGGGACACATCAAACCCAAAAGCTTCTGCACAGCAAAGGCAACCACCAAACATTCGATTAAAAAATGAGCAGAAGATGTGACTAGACATTTTCTGAAGAAGATTACACACAGATGGCTAACAGGCACATGAAAAGTTGTTCAAATCATTAATCACCAGGAAATGCAAATCAAAACCAAAGTGAGATATCACCTCACACAGTGGCTATCATCAGAAAGACAAGAAATAGCAAATGTTGGTGAGGATGTGGGAGTAAAGGGAACCCTGTGCACTGTTGGTGGGAATGTAAATTGGTGCAGTCACTATGGAAAGAGTATGAAGTTTCCTCAAAAAATAAAAAAAAAATCAAACTACCACATATTCAGCAATTCCATTTCTGGATATTTATCTGAAGAAAACAAAAACACTAACTCAAAAAGGTATATGCGCCCTCATGTGCAGTATAGTATTACTTACAATTGCCAAGATAAGAAAGCAACCTACGTGTCCACTGATGGATGAATGGAGGAAGAGGAGCTGGTACATATATACAGTGGAATATTAGCCATCAAGAAGACAGATAGCATGGGTAGATCTTGACTACATTATGCTAAGTGAAATAAGACAGGAAAAGACAAATACCATGTGATCTCTCTTATATGTAGATTATAAAACAAAACAAAACCAAGCTCATAGATATGCAGAGCAGATTTGTGTTGCCAGAGGTGGGAGGTAGAGACTGGGAGAAATCGGTGAAGGGAGTCAAAGGACAAGAATATATAAAAATGAAATAAAGTCAAAATTATTTAAAGCCAAATTTGGCTGCTGTATAAAATTATTTGCATTTTAGTTGCTGGCAGATAGCTATTTTAAATAAATCAGGGCCACCCTTATTTTTGTTTTGTCATACTGATAGTATCCTTCAATTATCTATTCCCATTCTCATAACATAAGGCAAGATCTGAAGTTCTGTCATCTCTCCACTTATTTACTCTTTTTTGAGATTGGGCATTTGCCACTGTCAGTATTATTATCCCTGAGTGCCTGCCAACCAAAATCTCCACACAGATGCTACACATATCATCAAGATGCTAAGCTACCTTATAGTACTGATTATTTATTCCTTTGATTATCTTTTATTCTAACTGTATATAGGAGAGTGTGTTTAAGGATGCCATTTGAGAATCCTTAAGGGAAGTGCTTTTCAAATATTTGCCTGCCACTTATAGTAAAAAATGATTTTTTTTGGAATTAAAAGAATTACAAATATCTTCACTTACAGTTGACATTCATTAGTATATTAGTTTCAGGGGTACAGTAAAGTGGTTAAGACATTTACATAGCTTACAAAGTGATCCCCCTAATACGTCTAGCACTCCCCTAACACAGTGTGTAGCTATGACAAATTACTGACTATACTCCCTGTGTTGTACTTCACATCCTTATGACTATTTTGTAACTGCCAGTTTGTACTTCTTAATGCCTTTACCCTTTTCACACAGCTGGTACAAAATAAACTTGGCATTGTGCTCCCATGTACGTGTGCATGGTTTGTATAACGTGTAGCCCAAGTACAATTTGATCCAGCAACACTTATCCTAGTTGTGTGTGGTACACTTTGTAGTTTCTATTATGTTGTTTTTTACTCCTTCAAGAGGCTGACTGTAAGTGAACTTCCTGACCCACTCACAGGTCACAAGAGTCTGAAAAGAACTGCTTGACAGTCATTAAGTTTTAGGACACCTTAGAGTATTAATTCCGAGAAGGCTTTGGAAATTACCCATTGGCAGCCTCCCTCTTGTTTTATAGTTGGAGGAACCTGACTTCCAGGTAGGGGAAGACTTCCTTGCAGGGACACAGTGCTGCTCTGTGTTTGTACTGCTACACCTATTCATTCCTGGAATCCTGCAGTGGGCAGTTGGAACTCAAGAACTTTGTAATTTTTGAGCCTAGCAAGTATGCTTCCGTGTAGTTTCATGGTAATGAATAGACTATACTCACTTTTTCTCCCCCCGTTGGCTAACAAGCTATTTTCTCCCTTCGTTAGTTTATTATCCCCTCTTCTCACCGAAGGGAAGATGTTAACAGAGCACTGAGTGTACTGTCTCTTCTTCTGGGGATGACACACAGCTGTCATTGTCATGAACCCAAAGAGAGCATGAGTTGAATAAGAAACAGCTGTATCCATCTACTTACACTTTAAAAAAAGAGCGGTCTAAATTATATATATATTTTAAGGCAGTTGTACTCTTAGCTTTTGACAACTCCAAACATCTTGGTGTATTTGATGTTTTTTTATTTTATTTTATCTTTCCTTCAAAATCAGTAGTGATCTCCTTTCATAAAAATTTTACAGTTTTAGTTTCACTGTTCCTTTTGTGAATAAAGTTACAACACTTATGGGACAAAAACTTTTGAGTTCTTAATATCAATTATAGTGTATTAGTTAGCATAGGTTGCTATAACAAAATACTATTAACTGGGTGGCTTAAACAATAGAAGTCCATTTTCTCACAGTTCTGGAAACTGTTAGAAGTGACAGAGGTTTGGTTTCTGTTTAGAGCTCTCTCCTTGGATTGTAGATGATTACTTTCTTGCTATATCCTCCCTCTGTGACTTTATATGCTAATAAGTCTTCTAATCTGATTGGAGCAGGGCCTCACCTTCATGACTTTATCTGACCCTAATTACCTCCAAAAATCACCACATTAGAGGGTAAGGCTTCATTATATGAAATCTAGGAGGATTTAATTCAGTCCATTTTACAAAGTTAAGATCTAAGGAAAAGAAAATAGATATATTGGCTGAAGTATACAAAGAAATGCTCTCAGTTGCACTTATTAAAAACAGACTTCTGTTTGAGTGAATAGATGTTTTCACACTCTATAATTCTTATAACACTTACTAGCAATAGTAACACATTTAATTTCTTTTATATTCTTCTTAATTATGTGAGTATATAGAAAATGGTTTAGTTAAATTTTGCCCAAGAGTAAAATGATACCTTTAAAAAGTTATTATTATTTTCTTTTTACAGAGAATTCACTTCTAATGATGATTCTATTTCTCATTAATAGTTAATGAATTTCTAGACAGCACATTACTATTTCAAAACTTTATATTAAATGGAAAAGTTATCCACCATCATTGAACAAAATACATGTTTTAGCGAACAACCATTTGTGCTAAAGACATATTTTAAAAAAACTTTCATGTGATGGCACTATTATTGCTATTTAGGAGGATGGATACTTTTTAATTGTGAAACTGTAAGTGAACCTGCTCTTTGTCTACAGGAAATGTTATAGAGAGCCACTCCAATAGCTCAGACAAAATACTCATTCAAACTGAAGATAAACAGAGAGAATATTGAATCACCTTAAAGCCCTTTTGATTAAAGTACTTGGAAACCTTCAAACCAGTTCTCACCTTTTAGGCTGCTATGGTTAGACTGTTGATCAAGAAGTTTTGGCTATTTTTATGGTTTCTAGGTTAAAAGAGGTGCGGGCTATTTTAGGGGTCTGTACATTTCTGTAGTGGGCTTTTGTATAAAGAGTTAGTGCTGTGTGTCTAGAAGAAATATTCTGTGTCTCTTCGTTGTGTCTTTGAGTGCTTTTATTGAATTAACATGTATATGTTTACTTTGTTTCTTCTATTTCAGTGTTTGTCAGCTGAAGAGATCTTTTCCCTTCATGGCTTTTCAAATGCTACCCAGATCACCAGCTCGAACTTCTCTGTCATCTGTCCGGCAGTCCTACAGCAACTGAACTTCCATCCCTGTGATGAGCATCCCAAACATGATTCAAAACCAAGTCTTTCTGAAGGTCTGTTGGAAGCTTGTCCCCCATTTATTTGAAAGGTTTATGGGGTTGTCTGAAATGATATTAACACACTTTCTTTTCTGCTTCTATTAATCTACATAGAATCCCCTGGTAAAGTACGTGTATTCTGGAAGTATGTAGAATAAGAATAATTAGAGCTCATTTAACTTCATAAGTTTTACTCTTCTATTTGTAGAGTGAAAATTATACTTGATACCATGTAAAAACTTTATAAAATCCAATGCTTGATTTTAAAGATATGTTTTATGCTATATACATTGAATTATATATTAACTACCTAGCTCAAAATTGATCAGTTAATTTCCATCGAATTGTGATTTTAGATAGTATTAGAAACCCTATAAATTTATCTGTAAGTGTCAGTACAGGAAATGTTATATCTCTATAACAGAACTAGTGCCTCTAGATTAAATCTTAAAGTACTGAATTATCACCACTATGAGAGTCCTGGTGCACAGATTCGTGCACTGATGGAGTCCCTTGACCTGGCTTGCACCCTTTCGTAATCCGGAACCTCTTGGGGGATGTCAGACTGCCAGTTTCGGCAAGGCCCTGCAGGCCAGGACAAGGGACCCACTGGTGCACAAATCCATGCACCGGGCCTCTAGTATGCATATAAGATATTTGGTTAATCTTTTCCAGCCCTCCCCACTTCCCCCTTCCCTCTGAGATTCATCAGTCTGTTCCATGTTTCCATGCTTGTGCATTGAACATCTGCCCCCTGGTGGTCAGTACATGGTCAACCAGTTGCTTAGGCTTTTATATATATATATATATATATATATATATATATATATATATATATATATATATTTAGACCAGATGCTTGGTGCATGAAATTTGTGCATTGGTGGTGTCCCACAGCCCGGCCTGCACCACCTCCAATCTGGGACCTCTCGGAAATCCCTCTCACAATCTGGGATCACTGGCTCCTAACTGCTTGCCTTCCTGCCTGATTGCCCCTAACCACTTTTGCCTGCCAGCCTGATCGCCCCCTAATTGTTCCCCTGCCAGCCTGATCACCCCGAACTACCTTCCCCTGCTGGCCTGATTGCTCCCAACTGCCCTCTCCTGCCAGCCTGGTTGCCCCCAAATGCCCTCCCCCACTAACCTGGTCACCCCCAATGACCCTCCCCTGCTGGCCTGATGGCCCACAACTTCCCTCCCCTGCCGGCCATCTTGTGGTGGCCATCTTGTGGCAGCCACCTTGTGATGACATGAGGGCATGCGTGAGGTCGCGAGGACCACCTAGGCTTTTTTTAGTATGGATACTTTTCATTAATGAAAGAAAATACCAATGGCTGTTTTAAGCAGCTATAATGGCATTATCACAGGTAAAGTATTTTAAAGGAATAATCTGCTGCAAAGAAATTTTAAAATGTAAGAAAACAAGTGCTTGTTTATTATATAATATAGTTCACATACTTAAATATGAAGGGTTCTTTCACAAATGAGATAAACCAATTGTTCAGGGGGTCTGTTTACTAGCTGTGTGCTATTTCCTAGTGTTCCCAAATTCTTGCCCTGCCCCAGGTGATATTTTAATTCTCATTGTTTTGTTTATTTGTTCAATTCAATAAGTGTTTATTGATTGACATGGCAGGCACTGTTCTGTGTATTGAGGATTCAGTCACAAGCAAGAAGAAAAAAATCCTGCCCTCTTAGGCCTTAAAATGTAGTAGAGAAGTAACATAATAAACATTTACACAAACAAGCAAATAAATGCTATGATTTTAGAGGGATAAGTGCTTTGAAGAAAATAAAGTAGGTCGCAATAAAAGAGGATGGTGGGTGTGTGTGAATTTAGATGAAAAAAAAGGAGGCATTTCTGATGAGATTACATTTGAACTGAATTCTGACTAGGGATGGAGGAGAGGGCCATGGCAAGATCTTTGGGGAAAGAGCGTGCAAGGTCAAGAGAACAGTCAGCATAAGCTTGGGAATGTGCTTGGCATGTGTGAGGATCAGCAAGAATGTCTGTGCGTCTGGAGCATAGTGAGCAGGAGGGAGGACAGAAGGAGGGGGAGTCAGGGGCCTTGCTGTGTACAGTAAATTGGTTGGATTTTATTCTGAATGTGCTATGAAGACATTGTAGGATTCTAAACAGGAGAAGGACATGATTTTACTTGGATTTGTAAAAGATGGTTCTGCCTGCAGTTTGAGGGAGAGCTGGTAATGGGGGAAGAGTAGAAGCATGGAGGCTGATGGCTCAGGAGGCTGTTGTCAGGGATTGGTATTCAGAAAGATGGGGTCTGGGGCTAAGGTGGGAGAAGCAGGAGTAAGGAAAAGTGATGAGATTCAGGGTGGATTTCAGAGACTGTGCTACAATGGTTTGGTTGTGGAGGAGGGAATGATAAACCAAAGTTTAAGTCCTTGAAAGTAGATAGATGGTGGCTGTGCCATTTTCCAGGATGAAGACTGGGGAGCAGTAGTTTGTTATAAAGGAAGTCAGCGGTGAGAATCAAGAGTATGGCTTTAGATATGGTCAGTATGAGGCATTGATGTTGACCAACAAGGAGAGATATCCAGTAGGCAGTGGCATACAAACATTTAGAGCTCAGAGAATAGGTTGAGGCTAGAAATATGTCATTTTTAAAATTTATTTATTTATTTAAAATATTTTTATTGATTTCAGAGAGGAAGCGAGAAGGAAAGAGAGATAGAAACATCAATGATGAGAGAAAATCATTGATCGGCTGCCTCTTGCACAAGTCCTACTTGGGATTGAGCTCATAATTCAGGCATGTACCCTGACCAGGAATTGAACTGTGATCTCCTGGTTCAAAGGTGATGCTCAATCACTGAGATTACAGGCTTTCTTTAGGTACAGTACTTGAGAAAGGATGCAAGTCCAGGGCTCCTAAGTCTGTTGTTCTTTCACTGTACAACAGTGAGCTAAAGGAACTAAAATTTATATGCTGGTCTACTTACTATTCTTTAAAAAAGAATGATAACCTTTATTGAAGACTTGACTGTATTCCAGGGGCTTATGTGTAACTGGCTTTATGTTATTCCTGTAAAAAAAATATATCTATCTATCTATCTATCTATCTATCTATCTATCTATCTATCTATATGTGAAATAGAAAAATTAAAAAAATAGGTGTGGTTTTTAAAAGAATTTTCATACACATTGGCATTCAATAAATGTTAACTATTGTTACCAATATTCCCTGGAAATGCATTAAAAATTTTCCACATTCACTAAGAGTCAGAAAGTCTGAAATAGATCATTAGAGGGAGTCCTATTTGTATATGGAGAGATCCAAAGAATATTTTTATTCTAATTCACTGTTTGATGCTCTAGTTGAGTGGATGATGGATTTCCCTCCCTCTGCCCCCCAATAATGTCCTAACAATGAAAAGAGAGGAAACTAAGTAGTTTACCTAGACAGAGTGATGATTCACACTCCCTGAGTTCCCAAAATGGTTCTGATAAATCTGCACAATATTAAGAAAAGTTGGAAAGATTGGATAAGCAGATGAATTGGTATTTTTTGACAGAGTTTTGGGCTGCATTTTGAAGTATGGGCTTTATTAATTCATTTTTCAAGGAATGTGTGTTATTTGCTAAGCAACATTCTAGGCAGTGATGGTGAATATAACATAGCTCTATGTAAGTGATAAAAATCACTATCGCACACAAGAAATGGCAGTGGCACAGGCACCTTCAAAGAGCTACAAGAAGCTTGACAAGGAAGGCACGGATGCCCAGAGGAGCTAGGGAAGCGTTAGAGAGGAGGTGTGAGTTTCTTAGGCAATGAAGATAGAAACATATTTCCAGATAGAGAACCACAAGTAAAGGTAATTCTGTATTTGGAAAACACTGTGTCTGCATAAAGGCCGTGTTGAGAAGGGTGTGAATAGCACCAGTGAGGCTCTATGGGACTCAGTTGGTGAAGGGCAGGGTCAAACAAGGGTATGAGGTGATCAGAGATGTGTTTCAGAATAATGAGTCTGGTGCTCATGTCAAGTAGAGGAGGAAGGGCAGACAGAAAGCTGTCATAATGCTTTGGATGAAGGAGTTAGAGATGGTGAGGGCCTGAACTCAAGGTATCGGTAATGAGGGTGGAGAAGCTGGAGTGAGAGATCTCAAGCAGAATTGATAGTTTGGTCACCAATCATGTTTAGAGTTGACTGGTGGAGAGTGAGCAATTGAAACAGATCCCAACATTTTTGCTATTTAAGAAGGTAGTGAGCTAGGGTAGGGGAGCAGGATTTCTCAGGGGCAGGTGATGCGTTTAACATGTACATGTGGCTTTGCCTCCATTTGGTACTCAACAACATCTTTGCATTCTAATTTTAGTTTCAACAAGTATGCATCTTGTCTGCCCAATGAGATGATAAATATTGATTGGATGAGTGAATGAGTGTAGGCTAGTGATGAGATAGAAAGCTATTCATATGAAGGCAAACTACACATAGACATATCCTGGAGGTGATGTGGGATTGAGAACTTTCTCTATGTGGAAAGTCTGAGGAGAGTAGATATTGCTGTTTGAGGTGATAAGATAATAAGTGGGAATGAGGTGGACCTTTGTAGGTCCAATGAGATGGACATAGCCGGGATCCTTGAACTGACAGGGAAGTGGAGATGATGAAGTCATGGTTAGTGCTGCGATGACTCTTGTGATGACAAAGTAATATGTATTACCTGTTCTTTTCATTTGGTGCTCAGAACAGGCTCCCTTATATTGCTTTGTGCATGGGTGTTTCTTCACATTTCTCAGCTCCCCAAGCAAAAGATCCAAACTGCTTGTTGGCAGGAATCATGTTCACATCCTAGGCTCCATAAACATTTGCTAAAATTGCTTATTTATAGATAGACTCACTTGAACCAGGATAATGGTGAAAAGTCTTAAAATCATAAGCATATTATAAAATATTTAGTTTAGCTCCTTAAAAATTAAATTACCTCCACAGAAATAATGAAACATATTGCAAAACAACGTGAGTCCTGGAGACAAACTGTCTGGGTTTGAAATCTGCAGGATTTTCTGTCTGCATGACTTGGTCAGCTCATTTGAACTCCATATGCTTTGGTTTCCACTGTATGAAAGAGATAAAAGTAGTAACCTCATAGGGTTTTGTGAGGATCAAATGAATTAATCCATGTTAGTCGCTGAGCACAGTGCCTGACACGTGGTGAACACACACTAAGCATTACGTGTTAGTATGCTACTCAACTGGTAGTGTCCATGAGAAAAGTGGCCCACCATTTAAAAGTGTATTCTTGACAAAAAAGTGGCAATGTAGAGGCAGCTTTCTAATCTTTCACAATGTCTTTGTGCACAGTGTGTGTGGGCCACAAGGCAAAGCTACCATACCTTTTTCCTGGAACCCACATGACCTCTATATTCCTCTGAAAGGCTGAGTTTAACTAGGCCATGGACCAATAGATAAAAGTAGGTGGCTGGAAACCTGTGGACCTCAGATTGTCACTCTTCTAGGTCTTAAGCAGATTCTCTGCAAGCTATGCAATTCTTTGATCCCGTAATTATGACTTAAGAGTGATGAAAGCATAGGCAGTGTTTCTGTTTATATTTATTAAGCTATGCTGTCTCAATTTTCTATATAATTTTCATTGAGATGATTTTGTTCCTTACAAGAAGAAATTGGTTTAAAGCTCTTAAAGAAGAAATGTGTTTCAGGTTTAATGGAGAGGAAGACTTCATTTGACTCCTTGGCTCTGATTAATTTCTCCTTTTTCCCTCTTATTCACAGTATGGGGATATGGATTCCTGTCAGTGACAATCATTAATCTGGCATCTCTCCTCGGATTGGTTTTGACTCCGTTGATAAAGAAATCTTATTTCCCCAAGATTTTGACCTATTTTGTGGGGCTGGCTATTGGGACTCTATTTTCAAATGCAATTTTCCAACTTATTCCAGAGGTAAGGCTGTTAGCTACCTGTTTCTGTGAATAATTGTTTCTTTAAAATGTTTTAGCACTTTGTACATTTTAAATCTCCAAGATTCTCACAGAATTTTATGTTCTGGTTTATGGTGCTTTGAATAAAAGAGCAGAATCATAGCAAATGAAAAAAATCTTGTCTCAAGCTTCAGGGAATGTCAGTGGCAGAGGTAAAATTAATATTCCTGGAGAACAGCCACCAGGATGTGCTCAGATAGGCTTTAACATTTTATTCTATCCTGCATTTGGAAAATGTAATTTCTCAACATACCTCCATTATTTACTTATTTATTTATTTTCCTAAAGAGCATGCAATATGAAATTTACTGAAGATATGCCACAAAATTCTCTTATATATTTACTATAGCTACTGAAGACCAGAAGATCAATAAGAGTGTGGTTGACAGACCTTTTAATTTTCTTTTGATTGTGGAAAAAAATCAATTGAGGTCAATGAGTAAGCAGCAGCTTATTTTTCATTTTCATAGATGCATTATTGATCTGACATTCTCAATAGAGCACACTATTTAGTTAATCAGCACATAACCTATATGTTTTATTTTAGATCTATATTATGGCCAGCCAGTATAAGGAAGAAAGAGGAAGGAAAATAATTGAGAGGGAAGAGAGGGGAAAGAGAAAGAGACATTAGTAGGAAGAAAGGGAGCTAGGGAAATGTATACACACTAGAGACCTGGTGCACAGATTTGTGCATCAGTGGGGTCCTTCAGCCTGGTCTGTGCCCTCTCACAATCCAGGATCTTTCAGGGGTGGCTGGACTGCTGGTTTCAGTCCAAGGAGGTCAGGCCAAACTCGGCAGTCTGATATCCCCCAAGGGATGTAGTAGTGCGTAAAGTAGCAGGGAGGAGCCTGAGTTCAGGTTGGGTGCTGGATGCTCCTCCTCAATCCTGCCTTGAGCTCCTGCTGCTCAAGGTTGTGCTGCCACAGAGGCGAGAGAGGCTCATGCCGCTGCAGCTGCCCTCGTCAGCTGTGAGCCTAGCCTGTCAGTCAGCTGAGTGGCACTCCCACTGTGGGAGCACACTGACCACTAGGGGGCAGCTCCTGCATTGAGTGTCTTTCCCCTGGTGGTCAATGCATGTCATAGCAACCAGTCAAATGGTCGATTGGTTGAATGGTAGACTGGTCACTTAGGGTATATATATATATATATATATATATATATATATATATATATATATATATATATATAGATTGTATCTCCTCCACCCCCAATGCACACACAAAGAACACAGATGGGTGGGCGAGTCCTGAGCAAAGAGTAATAGTAGTTCAGGGTATTATTCTCATCTCATAATTTTTAGAAAATTATAACGAAAGCTTCTTTTAATTTTCACAGCTATATATGAAATTGGGGATTTTCTTAGAGTCATAGACTTATGATTGTTTTTATTATTATCATTATATCTAGAAAGGAACTGGAAAGGTCCTCTCAACTAGAGATACAATCAGGTAGCAACATATAATATAATGTTATATGTGTATATATTAACTTACCTGAAATTTGGATCAAATTAAATTTAAAAACTGATATTGTGTATGGAGTAGGGATTCAAAATTTATGATTTTTGAGGTTTTTTATTTTATTGAAAATATAGTAATACACAAGAAATGTCTTAGGAAAATAAGAAACTCCTTCAACAGCATTTGTTGGATGTCCTTTTGCCTGCAGGTGATAATTAAGTAATTATGGCTATAAGAAGAAAATTATATAAACATTCGATAATCTGTCTTTGTAATATTACCTCAAATTTCCATAGATAGTTATTACTTTTTTTGAAAAATTCTTTCCCTTTTTATTACTTCATTTGATTTTTATAACCTCTGAGTTACATATGTAGAGTAGGTGTCTTTGTGTCAGTTTTTGCACTGTATAAATAAGCATAGAGAAGTCAATCAAATGAAGATGTGGCTGTGAGCTCTTCCCAGAGGCAGGCTTAGAACAAGAACCAAGGCATTCTCTATTCTGGTTGCTCTTCAAAAAGATTTACAATGTCTGGAGTGATGTAAAGCTTTCTCCTCTCATTTTATTTATTTTAAGCTTGTGCTCCTTGTCTGTTAGAAATATCTTTACTCTTTATAATTTCAAACTCCAATTCTTGTCCTATGTCCTTTAAACAATGAATTCTCATACTCATGTGTGTGTGAGTCCGCGAGTGTGCCTACCTGGAATCTTAAATATTTTCTTCTTTATTCTTGGGCCAGTTCTCAACATTGAATTTCATTAGGTCTATTTATTTATTTATTTATTAAAATATATATATTTTATTGATTTTTAACAGAGAGGAAGGGAGAGAGATAGAGAGCTAGAAACGTCGATGAGAGAGAAACATCGACCAGCTGCCTTTTGCACACCCCCTACCCGGGATGTGCCCGCACCCAAGGTACATGCCCTTGACCGGAATCGAACCTGGGACCTTTCATTCCACAGACCGATGCTCTACCACTGAGCCAAATCGGCTTCGGCATCATTAGGTCTTTTTAGGATCCTCTAGGTTCAAGAGGATCTCCTGAGGAAAAGCAATAATCTAAGTGGTTTGCCATATTGCTTTAAAAATTTGACTCTGGCCCTCGCTGGTTTGGCTCAGCCTGCAGACTGAAGGGTCCCAGGTTGGATTCTGGTCAAGGGCACATGCCTGGGTTGCGGGTTTGATCCCCAGTGGGGGGACGGGGGGCGGGCATGCAGGAGGCAGCCAATCAATGATTTCTCTCATCATTGATGGTTCTACCCCTCTCTCTCTCTCTCTTCCTCTCTGAAATCAATAAAAAAATATTTGACTCTGGATATGTTAGACAAATATATTTCTTTTAGAGAAAGCAAATAATGTTTCATTTGCTGGTGTCTTTATTACCTAGATCTAATGCTATCTTACAGCTATGGGGTTCAGTGCTACTTCTTTACCACTAAAGTTTCCTCTTTCAAGGCACATATTGCTGCAGATGTTGGAGCTAAGAAACAAGATACCTGGGTTTTATTTACTGGAGCATCCTCTGGTCAGTAGATTTCTAAAACATCTGTTACAGTTTGCTTACTTGAACTTTTGTCTTGTGATTTTGGCAGCTAAGTTCTCAATATTGCCTGTATGTGAAGATGGGCATAGAACTCCAGTGAAAATTGAAAGCTGAGAAATGTTGGTATTATTTGCTAGAAATCAAGTAGTATTACTTGGTTTGACTTGAATTGCCTTTTTTTTTTTTTTCCTCTCCCCAGGCGTTTGGATTCAATCCTAAAACTGACAACTATGTTGAGAAGGCTGTTGCTATATTTGGTGGCTTTTATTTACTTTTCTTTTTTGAAAGAATGCTTAAGATGTTATTAAAGACGTATGGTCAGGTAAATGGACTTTATTTAAAACTTTTGCTATTTTACCTGCCAAAGCTACTTTATAAAGGTGAATAAAGGGAGGAATTTTATTCTTAGAATTTTGTGAACTGTTCATGTATTAGATTTATGAATGTGAGGACAAAGAAAAGAGTCAATCTATTGATAAGTATAAGACACATTTGGTTTATATTGTAGAATTTGGAGTTACTACTAATAATTTAATTTTAAAAAAATATATTTTATTGATTTTGTACAGAGAGAGATAGAGAGTTAGAAACATCGATGAGAGAGAGTCATTGATCATCTGCCTCTTGCACACCCCCTACTGGGGATATGCCTGCAACCAAGGTATATGCCCTTGACCGGAATCGAACCCGGGACCTTTCAGTCCCCAAGCTGACACTCTATTCATTGAGCCAAACCGGTTTCAGCTAATAACTTAATGTTGAATAAAAGATGTATTCTATTCATAGTCAACAGAATAAGAAGGCATATGTACTCCAAGATGAGAAAACAGACACAACAGACTCTGATAAATGATGACCACTAAAAGGTAGAGAAATCTTAAAAAGTCTAAAACGGTTAGGGTACATGCAGAATAGACATAACAATGCTCACTTGTGGATAAAAAGCACCAACCTCTATTTTCTTGTTTATATGAGCTATCTTTTTTCTTCTTATAACCCTTATTTACTTTTTTAACTTTTCCATGTAGAATGATCATGCCCACTTTAGAAATGAAGACTTTGGTCCTTCTCCAGAAAAAAATCATCAACCTAAAACATTACCTGCCATCAATGGTGTGACATGCTATGCAAACCCAGCTGTCACAGAGCCTAATGGACACATCCATTTTGATAATGTCAGTGTGGTATCTCTACAGGTATGGTAATTCCATTTTCTTTTTACCCACTGACCCTTTACATTATGTGGTGATTGTTGTGAATACAGCCATGTCAGTATTTTGTACATTTAAGTGGATCAGACTTATTCCTGTATGTGTGGGGTAAGTAAAAGGTAAGTCTGCATTATTTTACCCTTTCCTTCCCTATGTTTACTCTAAGCAAGTAAGTTCAGCAAGTCATTGTGGGTTACTGTATCTGAGGCTTCACTATTCTCTAAGATTGTTTAACTATGTAAAAACCACTTAGATTTATACAATGATATGTAGCAACATGAATCAAAGCATTTCTCTTATTTTGCAATTCTTTATGAATCTGAAACCAAATAATCCCTTTAAAAGATTTTGAAACTGTAAGAAGAAAGAAGATGTGTAAACTATTAAAATTATTTTCAGTAATTAAATTGACTTAGAATTTGTATTCTCATCTTCTAAATAACCTCAGTAGGTATCATTGCTTGAACAAATATCATATGCCAGGTTGCATGCTAGGCACTTAAATATATTTTACCTCATTTATTTTCTATAATACCTGTTCAAAATAGGGTTTGTTTTCTTTATATTAGGAGTATTTCAGTTTCAAGTGATGGGAATCAAATCCAATTCATGGATGCCAAAAAGAGAATTTATTGAGAAGATAGCAAATGTCTAATGGAATAGCCCAACTATAGGAAAAGCAAGAACCTAGGGACCATGAGAACCATCAGAACCCTGTCTTCTCCTCTTTGCATGCTCTTCTTCATCATGTACCCATTCCTAAAGAAACACAGACACTAGCAACTCCCGAGATTTACGTCTTATAATTTCAGCTACAAAGGAAACTGACCTGACTCTTTCGGTCTCAAATACAGAATTCCTGGCAAGGGTCTTCTTGATTCATTTGAATTAGATGTCTACTTCTAGACTAATCCAAGTGCGTAGAGGTTTGGGCCCTTTATATGGTCCCCAGGGAATATGGATGCTGTAGAGGAGTGAGTATTAAAAAGGATGCTGGGGTGATAGTGTCATTGGTGTCCACAACAATTCTCATTTGACAGACTAAGAAAGTGGAGCTCTAGATGTTAAATAACCTCTCCAGAGTCATTCAGCTCGTAAATGACAGATTCACAAGCTACAAAGTTAAAAGCAGTACAAAAGATCACAATTAAAAAAAAGAGAGAGATCAAAAGGAAAGCCAGCCAAGGGAGAAAAAGGTAGAAAAAAAGGTATTTGAAAAGGTCATTATGGAAAATGACCTGAATTTCCTTCTGGAAAGAAAACATGGTCAGTCATATACTCCTCCAACTGCTTAAGGAAAATCTCAAGTGCATTTGAAGAGGCAGTTTGTATTTCCACTAAGCTGAGAGAGAAAATAATTTCATGCAATGTAATGAAGGATGCTTTCAGCCAAGATTTTGCAAAGAATATGGAAATGTTTAAATAGATGATTTGTTACAATAATTACAACTAATATTTATTAAGTGCTCAAGAACCACACCTAAATTTTAGGTGAATGATATCATTTGATCCTCATAATAGCCAAGGAGACAAGTAGTGTTATAATTAGGAGACTCTGGCTTAGAGAGGTTAAATAACAAATGCAAGGGCACACAGATCCTAAATGGCCACGTTTGGATTAGGAATGAGGTCCTTTGATGTTGAAGGCTGTACTCTTACACACCATGCCGAAAGTATTCCTCATGTCACTGCTCTACTGGAACCAAGATGATATTGACTCTTAACTTAATAAATATTAATTTTTTTGTAGGGTAAAGAAAATAATTGGCCCCCAGAGAATTGCTGTCTGAGGCCCAAAAATTGAATTGTTCAAAAGTTTGATTTTAATTTTTTTATCTTTTTTAAAATCCCCCACCCCCAATTTTATTTTGTATTGGTTTCAGGTCTGTTGCTTATGGTTAGACAACCATATACTTTACTGTTCCCTCGATATTTCCAGTATGATTTTAGTTTTAAATTTTAAGGCTCCTGGTTTATAATTCACTATGACCAGAAGACATGTTTGCAGCAAATGTGACAAAGTTGGGGTCCTAGACATGATCCTGTTTTACATATTTTAGGAATGTCAATCAAAAGGCCATTCTTATTCCTGTTTGTAGTGCTAGTTTACAGGCTTTCATTCATTGATTCAATAAACATTTATTGATATCTTTTCACTATTCTAGGCACTGGGGATTTAGAAGTGAACAAATTCTTGTGGAGCTTATAGATTATTCAGCTGGGAAAAAAAACAGCATAGAAAAGTGCAAAACAAGAGTATATCTGTTAGCAATAAATAATTGGATAAAAATAAAACTTGGTGATGTGGGAGCTTGCTTGATTGCCTGATTAAGAAAGGTCTCTTGAGTCCAGCCAGTGTGACTCAGTGCTAGAGCATTGACCTATGAACCTGGCAATCAGTTCTATTCCAATCAGGGCATGTGCCTGAGTTGAAGGTTTGGTTCCCAGTGTGGGGCATTCAGGAAGCAGCAAATCAATGATTCTCTCTCAATATTTATGTTTCTCCCTCTTCCTTCTTCTCTGAAACCAATAAAAACATATTAAAAAAGAAAGAAAGGTCCCTTAAGAGGTCAGTGGAAAACTGGTTAATGAAAAAGAACCAGCCATGTAAATATCTAGGAAAAGAATGATCTAAAAGTTTTGAAAATAATCAAACAGGTCACATATGAGGGATCTGGAAGCTAAATTGTACTTCCTGACATCAATGCGAGATGCCAGTAACACAATTTCTTTACTATTCCAAATAGAAACAGCTGAGGAATTGTATACATACCGTAGGTAAACTACCAATCTAGTGAGGGTGGAATGAAGCTTGGGTTCTGGAAATATACTTCCAGGAATAAGAAGTTAAACTGAAGGCAGAGAAGGTGGGTACCAGCATGATGACCATGTACCAGGCCCTGAGATGCTCCATATAAACAGTCCTGACAAAATATGGGGATTATTTTGAGGTCATTTTGGTTGAAGATATAGTCTTAAATGAAGAGAGATTTAAACAAATTGAGAAAAATACAATTATTTTCAGTTTTCTCATTATATTGCATTAAAAAATTCAAAGAAATAGAAATTAAGAAATACCACAAGGCTCTAGATATAACTTTAAGAAACAGTAGGTATTGAGCTCTAAGTGATTTTAATAAAAAAGTTAAAATATTTTTTAATATTTTAGATTATGTAAATAATTAAACCCAGATGACCCCATTACAATGATCAATCATCGGCTGTGAAATTTATGGATCATTTCTGAGTCCACGTATTGCCTTAATATTTTCATTGATGATTCCTGTAGCTACTGCTTCCACACAAGGAAGTTTTTTCCAAATTGCAAAGAGTAAGAACCTATCTAAGAGTGAGTTATGAAAAGTCATTTAATTTGACATTACTATCAATAGAACACCCATTTTGTGACTATGATTCATGATTTTGCTAGAGTGTAGGAAGAACAATGAATTGTTACAGTATAATTAAAATGCATGTCTCTATTGATATTCCTCCAAACAATTCTGGTCCATCACAAAATGCCCAGATGTGCAATAACATTGACATTTAGATGCTTGTGGAATTTTATTTATATCTGGTCATATAAAAATTATAGCTTTACACAAAGTTTTAAAAATTGTATTGCCATAGAAGCATATTGATCACACGAGGAGGGTAGAAGATATTTTACTTTACAATTTGTTAGCTCGATTGTAATGTCTAAATGTTTATACCAATGATGTGGGACTTCCTTAGTACCTTTGCTCCAGACCCAGTGCACGTGAGACGCTGCAGTCCTTGTGGGATGTGTGCGCACACAGGAACATGTGCATTTTCAGGAAAAGTGGGTGTTACAGGGGGATCACAAGAAGACAGTTATGAGGGAAGAAGGGAGCACAGGATTCCATTTCTCCAGTTCCTCAGTCATTGCCACTAGGTAATGCTTCACATCTCACCCTGTGAAACCACTGCTTTGTTCTTTTCTCTCTAGTTACTGTATAGTCTTGTGGAGAAGTCATTACAGCATCTGTGCAGCCAGCTGTGTTTTTCCAGGAATCTACAGCTTTAGAAGGACTGTGTTTACTAATTGTTTAAAAGAACACTTTTTTCAATTGCAGTTAACATTTAATATTATTTTGTATTAGTTTTAGGTGTTCAATATAGTGGTTAGACAGTTACATACTTTATAAAGTCCCTTCATATTTCAAGTATCCACCTGGCATCAAACATAGTTATTACAGTATATTTAAAAATATATATTGTATTGATTTTTTTACAGAGAGGAAGAAAGAGGGATAGAGAGTTAGAAACATCGGTGAGAGAGAAACATCGATCAGCTGCCTCCTGCACACCCCCTACTGGGGATGTGCCTGCAACCAAGGTACATGCCCTTGACCAGAATCAAACCTGGGACCCTTCAGTTCGTAGGCCGACACTCTATCCACTGAGTCAAACCATTTAGGGCAGTTATTACAATATTATTGATTATATTTTCTGTGCTGTACTTTACAACCCTGACTATTTTCTAATTACCAATCTGTACTTCTGAATCCCTTCTCCTTTTGCACCAAGCTCCCCAACTGTATCTATGAGTCTACTAGTATTTTGTTTGTTCATTAATTTTGTTCTTTATATTCCACATATAAGTATTTATTAATTGTGAATTCCTTAGGAATGCTAGGGATTTTGGAAAGTGTAAGCTCTTCAAGGCCACTAGAGGGCCCATCTAGGGCACTTCTCCTGGACTGTAATCAGTTTTGTTTTCTAAATGAAAACCTCTTGTGCTTTCATTTAGGAATGGATGCTAATAAATATAAACTGACATGAACCACCTATTTTCCCTTACAGAAGAACATGAATATCATCCATTTTTAGAAATTGACTATTGTAAATTTTATGTTTAAAATGGAGGTGCAGTGAAGAAGACTTGAGCTGCAGAGGAAGGTGATGTTCAGGAGACATACTTTGTCCATACTGGCAGGAAATGATACTGTACCAATATAAAGATAATCTATTTGATGTTCTTGGGTCTCTATGAGAGTCTAACAGATTTTAAAAACACTCAATTCATTCATCAAATATTTACTGAGTACCTAACGTATACTTGGTGCTATTCTAGTTGGGAGGAATCAGGCCTGCAGGGGAGGGCAGTTGGGGGGAACCAGGCCTGCAGAGGAGGACAGTTGGGGAGGGGGCAGGCCTTCAGGGAAGGGCAGTTAGGGGCAATTGGGCCGGTAGGAGAGCAGTTAGATCAGGCTGGCAGGCAGAAATGGTTAGGGGAATCAGGCAGGCAGGCAAGTGAGCGGTTGGGAGCCAGCAGTCCTGGATTGTGAGAGGGATATATGATTGCCCTTGATGGGTCCCAGATTGGAGAGGGTGCAGGCTGGGCTGAGGGACAGCCCCCCTCCTGTGCACAAATTTCATGCACCAGGTCTCTAGCACTCTAGTATAGGTAATAAAATGATATAAGAAGTGGTTTTCATTGCCTGCTGCTTACAGAAAAGCTAGTTTAATTAGAGGCAGATGATGTACCTAGACAATCAGGAGGAGGAATTCTGGGTGCGCTTGGTTAGTGGTGAAATTTGCTCTCACCAGATCCATCTCTGCCTCGTGGCCCGCACCAGGCCATTTCCTCTGGCAATAATGTTGTAAAAGTCATAAAAATTGGTGCCTGAATCCACTTGAATTAGCCCACACTTCACTGATATGAACAGCGCTTTTATTCATCATTAAGTGACTACCTTTTCATATTTTTAAGAACAATTTTTCTAATTTTTTTTTCATTACTCCCTAAAATCCTCCCTTCTACCTTTTCTCCATCTAGTGGAGAGTCTGGGATCGTTATTTGGACTTTGCGTGTCATCTTATTTGTTACTTCCTGGAAAACTGCTGTCTCCTTATCTGTTCTCTACCTTCCCTTTTGTGTCAGAACTTGCATCCTTCCTCTTTTTAAGGCCAGTTCTTCCCAGTGTGCTCATCTTCCTGTTGTCATGTACCTTTCCTGAATCTCTCCTTTTCCCCATGTCTGCAAGCACGCTCTCATCTTTTCTACCTTACTCTTTTTTTTCTTCTTCTTGACTTTGTTACTGTCCAAGATTTCTCAAACGTTCTACTTCTTTATGCTGGTCACTGTTCAACTTCTTGAAAGACCAGCTAATCCTGAAATTACTGTGTCAGACATTGTCTTCATTGCTTTACATATATTAACTCATTGATGCCTAACTAACAACCCTCCGAGATAAGCACAGCTGTTACCTCCATCTTAAAGACATGGGAACCAATGTATAGAGAAGTTAAGTAACTGAGCCGGGGTCACACAGGCACCGAGTTAAGATTTAAACCTGGTCACCCTGGTTCAAAGGTCCATGTGGTTAACCATTACCCTGCAGGGCACTGCCTGCTATTTCCACCTGCTGTGCAGCCTTTACATGCCCCCTCCTCTTCTTCATCATAGCCTCAAATATTGAATTGTGTAAGTTTTAAAAAACATCTATCTATTCTGTAAAATTTCTATTTTGATTGATACCAGTGATTTTTCTAGGCAGCATGCTATAATCTTAACACTCGTCACTTTTTGCCCCACCTGAGGCATTCTTGTAGAAACTTGAGTGTCTATTACTGACTAAATACTG
Organism: Pipistrellus hanaki; assembly: GCF_964339955.1. NCBI lineage: Eukaryota > Metazoa > Chordata > Mammalia > Chiroptera > Vespertilionidae > Pipistrellus > Pipistrellus hanaki. Next base: position 146,306,507 of record NC_140503.1, read on the forward strand.
TTGAATATAAAGGCAGATTTTACACTGAAAGCCATTCCCTACCTTTTGGAATTGCTCATTAGTTAGTCGTTTTCTTGATGTAGTATTATTCTTCTGCCGCTATTTTAGTTTTTGAATTTCTCTCTCTCTTTCTTTCTTATTTGTTTATCTTTTTTGCAGACCCAGTAGGTTTAGAGGAGAAAGCAAGAGGTTCGCATTTTGCATTTTAGCAATAAAATGTTTGTTGTATGACTAGTGGAAAATTAACATCTGTGCATCTTTGTTTGCTCATCTGTTAAATGATAAGAAAACATCCTTAAAGTAATTATTTTTTGGGGGTAAAAATTAGGTAATTTATCATGGGACAACTTTGTAACAATGTGCTTGATACATTGTATGCATGCCTATGATAACTATATATTTCTCCTGTTCACCAACTTTTTTCTTCTTTCGTCTTACTTTTTAATCATAGTAATCCATCAAATCCTGTCACTTTAAGTTTCATTACTCTGGGAATAACTTCTAAATCTATATATTTAATTACTTACAGATCATCATTTAGAAGAGGACTTTTTGTACTAAATCATAAAGGCTTTTGACGCTATTTATATTTTTCTTTTGGGACAGAGAAACACATCGAGAGGATAAAACATACAGAATTCCATGCATTCTCATCTCTATTAGTTATTTTTATTTTTATTTTATTTTATTTTATTTTTTACAATTTGAGTACTTTTCCTAGGTTTGATGTTTAAAATGTGAAGGCCATTTGGTAATAAAGATAACCTTATGAATGTAAATGCTTGCAGACCTGCCATTGACCTCTGTCAGACAGTCTAAGAGAACTTGAAACCTTTACTCCCACTTAATGGAATACTTTAAAGAACAATTTAACCTGCCATTTGAATGATATCATCAGTTTTCGCCCCACAGATTCTCTATCAGAGTTGTTCAGTTATGCACTCCGTTACACTCAGATACATTCGGTGCATTTGAAAGGGCATTAAAATGATGACACTTTCGTTAAGTCTGAAAGTTATTTGATTGTCATATTATTGAAATAATCAGAGTGCATAAAATCTCTTAAAATTGAATTAAGGGTTGTAGTTAATGCTGTTAATTTTTAAATCTGGATATAAAAATTTATATAGATTAATTACAAAGATAAATTTAGTGATACAAGGGTAAAAATCATAATTTTTAAAAAGATGAGACAGAGTACTAGTGAGTAAAATCACACTACTAGAGATAGTATTGTGATCTAAATTAAATTAGAACTCAAATGGAAAGGTTTGAAGTAGTCAGAGCAACTTTCCAAAGAGGGAAATCAGTCATTAAGTACTATTTTTGTTTTCTCAGATAGAACCGTGTCCCAGGCATGTAAATTTGGCAAAAGTATTGTTGATACGCTAAATGAGGAGGGGCTTAGGGCCTTCTGTTGTAACTCCTTTAATTAGCCAATCACTTGGCCAGCAAGGACATTTCTGATCTCACTCAGGGAGGTTGGTTGCTTCACCATTGACAAGGAAATTTTATAAAGAAAGAATGTTTTTACTACCAACTACTAGGCTAGCTGGGAGAATGAAATAAGATAATGTACATAGAAGTGCTTTGAAAGGTACCTAAATCTGTACTATTTAATCTATTAAGGGTTGCTTAAGGGTCATTTAGGGACTGCTATTATAATGAACACTGGAGGCCTAGTGCATGAAAATTCGTGCACTTGGTGGGGGTAGAGGGGCGGCTCAGCCCAGCCTGCACCCTCTTGCAGACTGGGAACCTTGGGGGATGTCCCAGGGGGTTCTGTCCTCCCTCTGTGGGAGGCAATCCATGGTCTGATCAATGGGGGACTGAGCCAGTAGGTGAGCAGTTGGCCATGAATTCCATTGCCCCAACGCCACTGCTAGTTGCCGCTTCCCCTCCTCCCCCCAATCGCCGTCCCCTCCTTTTGTCTGCTGGCACCCACCTTGGCTGGCCTGGTGCTGCCCGTTCACCAGCCCTGCCTCCCAACGACCTGTTGTTTCACCTTTTGGTCTATTTACATATTAGGCTTTTATTATATAGGATTTTAGTTAATTGTCTGATCAACATTTAAATGGTTAGTATTTTTGTGGAGTTTATCATTTCAATTTGTTGATATGTGCTTTCAGGTCCATGCAAACGTAATTAAAATGTTATTAAATTTGACTTCTGGCTATAACTTTTAGACTTTTGGGGATTTCTTTTCCCTCTGTATATAGTCCTCTCCCCTAGTCTAATTTCTGTATAAAGGAATATTTTGAATAAAGGAATATTTTGAAGTAAAACTGAAAAGAAAGGAAAAGCGTTCAAAGACAAGACTTTCTAAGAGATGTCCTCTCAACTCCCTAGACATTGGAGAGAAATCTTGACTAATTCCTTTCCTACACATTGCTTGCCAAGAACCTTTAAAAATCTACTCAGAGTCCTACTCACAGTGGACAGAAACCTTTTGTGAATTATCAGGATAAAATACAAAAACCTGCTTGGTTTCTAACTTGATTTGAGTGCTAGTATTTCTATTTCATTTTATTCACTCATTCATTCATTTCTGGCCATTAGCAATTTCTGTAATTTTATTATGCTTTTAATACTTTAGAAGTGTTAAAATAAAAAGTATACACTTTTATTTTCATTTTTTTGTGTTATGTTGTCTTTATTTCATTTTTTTCTGATACAACACTTACTTTGATTTTTATTTCCATCACCATTTATTGCCTCTATGGCCTCTTCCACCTTTCTCCTGTCCCCACAATCACCACACATTCATTTTAACTGTGTGATTTTACTACTACTTGCTTTCCATTTCCTCTGATGATGATTTCTTTCTTGCTTTCTGCTGTAGTAATGCTGCTATGTACCCTTCTTACCCACATTTCATTGTGTCTGTGTATGAGAGCTTGTCTAGGGCTGAGGTGGGTGCTGAAGGCATTTTGAGTAAAACAATTTTTTGTGTGAAAATTTCCTGTACATTGTAGTCTGCTAAGCATTTCTGGTTCCCAGGGTACTATTTGTCAGTAGCAGCATTGTAGTCATTAATGACAACCGAAAAATAGTCCCCATTACCTTCACATTTCTAAATGCCCTGGGGTGGCATTTAGGTCGTTTCAGATTCAGAACCATTGGTCTTTTCTCAACTGTTGTTGTGAGACAAGTAAACCCCATAGAAAACAATTTGTGACTATTTTCTCTCTCCTTGTTCAGATGGCACAAAATGCATAGTGCATTCTACATGCACAAAAGATAAATTAATTTACTATGTGTAATGGATACCTCAAGGCATGAAACTTAACTGTCCTGCAGAATCTCTGTGAGAAAGGTTGGGCTACAGAGCTAGGCCTGTAAGAAATGAGTCAGTGATTTTACTGTTATTTTGCTGAATAACAACAAATTGCTCTCTACCTTCCATGTTTAGTCATACTTTCATCAACAGCAGAAGAGAATTCAGATTTTCTCCACATCTTGGACAATACTCAAAAATTTCAGACTTTCAAATATTTATTGCCAATTTAATGAGTTTGAAATGGTATCCTTTTGTGATTTGTCTATGCATATCTCTGATTACTAGCAAACGTGAACATCTCTGTATGTGCTTAATGGTCAAAAGTTTTCTTTTGTGTTTCCTGTTCACCTATTTCACATGTTTTTAGTTGTTTGTCTTTTTTTTTTTTACTTGATTTGTGTTAAAGAAACCTTTGTTAACATGGCAAGGAAGACTTTCACCAAGACTGTAACAATATGGGTTGACTCTATAGAAGTCAGAAATTGGACTCCATCAGAATACAGCAATGACTGTTGAGGATTTATAGCTGATAGGCGAGTGAGGAGGTCAGTGGATAGAAAATTACTAAGCGGAGACATCAAGGGCAGGGAGGACTCTTGCTAAATCAACTTAATAGGATTATTGCTGCAGGCAGGCCAGGATGGTCAGATATCAAGGATAAGGAATTCTTGTTAAGCTGCCTTAGCAGGATTCTTGCTATAACTGGGCTCTGCAAAGATGGACAGAGAAGCCCAAGCCTGAGACCTAGTGGAGAAGAGGGCTCAGAGGAGCCTGACTGAAGTCAAGGAGTGTCTTAGTCATTGGTAGGAGTTTTTCATATACTCTAGAATGGATCTTAATCTTTCTTATTAAATGGATTAAAATATGTTCTTGGAGTCTTTGACTTCTCTTTTCACATAGTTCATTATATATATATATATATATATATATATATATATATATATATATATATATATTTTAAAAGTTTTAATTTTGACATAGGCAGCATGTCAGTACTTTTCTTCTCTACTCTCTAAGAGCTATTTAAGAAATCTTTCCTTTGCCAAAGTAAAGATAATATTCTTCCATTAAAAGAATTTAAAGTTTAATTTCCCAAGTGGAATTTTATTTTTTACTAGAGGCTTAGTGCACGGATTTGTGCATGGGTGGGGTCCCTTGGGGTGGCTTGTGTATAGATAAGCAGTTATCTTAGTTTCTTTTATTAGATGGGCCATATATCTAGTTTCTATATATCAATGAGTCTACATTAGGACTTTAAAAAAATGTATATTTTTATTGATTTCAGAGAGGAAGGGAGAAGGAGAGATAGAAACATCAATGATGATAGAGAATCATCTCCTGCATGAGATGAGAATTGAGCCACAACCGAGGCATGTACCCTTGACCGGAATCATACCCAGAACCCTTCAATCTGCAGGCTGATGCTCTATCCACTGAGCCAAAGTGGCTCGGACTGCATGAGGGCTTTTATTCTCCTCTTGCCCTATACCACAAAAATTCTTATTCTAAACAACACTACCTTCATTATCCTTTTAGTTAGCATTGAGCTTCTAAAACTAGGTTCCTAACTTTTTTTTTTTAATTTAAAATTTGTCTTTGTTTTTTCATATCTATGTTATTTTGGGGACTTTTATTGAAATTATATTGAACTTACAGATCAATTGAGAGACAACTGACTTGTTTATAATATTTTAGATTTTCTTTGTTTTGTAATTTTCCATGTAAATAGTTCTGTTGGATTTATTCCTAATTACTTTGTAGCTTTGCAGGTATTCTAAATGATATATATTTTTTCTAATATATTTTTAAATTATTTATTACTAATATGTAGGAGTGCACACATTATAGTATAATGATTTTGTATTGCTGAACTCTCCTACTATTTTTTGTGTTTTATTTGCTTAGTCTTTTGGACTTTCTATATAGACATTAAAGGAAAAATCAACCCATTTGTTCTCCTTCTCCAATTGTTATAACTGATATTTTTTCTTGTCTCATTAAGTTGACAAGGACTCATGAGATAATGCTGAGTAGAAGTAGTGATAGTTGGCAATTTGTCTTATTTCTGACTTAGATGGGAATGCTTCTAAGTTCAGTAGGTTGCTTGCTTCAATTGTCTTTCTTTAAAAAAAAATAATACCCTTAATCAAATTAAGAAAGTTCCATCATTATTCAGAATTTACTAAGTGTTTTTCTCAGTTTTAAATTTTATTGGAATTTTTTTTTCTATACTATTACCAAGTATGGATAATCTATACAGAGTTACTCTGTGTACTTTTAGAATTGGGAGTCTTAGAGCAGGGTGAAAGATGAAATAAATAATTCAGTACATTTTCTCACAAAAATTGCATCATTTCTGAATGTTATTTGTTCTCCTTCTTAGGTGTGCTAATTGGTTAGTAACAAGAAAATTAGAGCAACTTTGCTTTGTGAAAAGAACTTGAGTCATAGGGCTTAGCTTAAATTCTTACTCTGACAACTAATTGGTTGACTTCACTTTCCTAAAACTCATTTTTGCATTTGTAAATTGGCAAAAATGTACAGCAGTCAGCATTATTACTCGGATTAAATAAATTCTTTCAAAAGCAACGAACAAGCATAGGTATGCAGTAAACAGTAAATGAAATCTTATTCTTACTACCACCACACTACCGAGCATCATGGTACTGAGGAGGGGTGGGGATCAAGTGAGAGTAACAGTGGCCAACACTGTGTTTGGACACAAAGCCACTAAGTTCCTTGTTTCAATGGCAGCACGTTGAGGAGCTCACGGAAGAGTGGGAGGTTAATACCCCGCTGTGGGATTATATGTCAGGTTTATAAACACATGCCAGCTAGAAGGAGGGAAGCATTTTATGCTGAGGGTTTTCTGTGAAGATATGGTGGGGAATATTTTGAAAATTCAAAAATAGATGGATTACGCAGACCATAGTGCAGTGAAGGCCTAGGGAGGGGGCAGGAATAGGGTGAAGGGAGTCAATGGGGGGAAAGGGAGACATCTGTAATACTTTCAACAATAATGATATATTAAAAAAATAGATGGATTACTTCAGCGCAGTAGCAATTTATAGTCAAACGTTATATTGATGAAGGTTTCCAGGCTAGATGAGAACAGGGCTTTCATGGCAGTCTGCAGAGAATAAAACCAAATAGCAAGTTTGAATACAGGATATGAAGGCAGTTGGATTGAATTTTTATATTGATTTGCTTTCCCTTCAGAACAAATTTTCCAGTGTTCAGAGTTTATTAGAAGAGATCTTTGGAGACGAAGTCCCATGCAATGCCTTCTTCAGGAGCGTTAGAGAAGAAAAGCAGAATAAAATGAGCAGGAAATGGGGTGGGACTGAGTGATGCCATGTTTTGAGCTGTGAATAGAGGGAGGCCAGTATAGAGAGGACTCTCCTTGACTGAATGTCTTTGTTCGCATTGCCCCCCCCCCCCCCCCCCATAGAGGAATGAATGAGAATGATAGATGAGCTTATTAGAAAGGCAGATTTCTCAGCCCTAAGCCCAGGTCCATGCTTCCAGGGTGGAAAGGTTGACCTTAGCAGCCTGGAGCCCATGAATTTGAACACTGCTCTGCAGAGATGTGAGGCACAAAGAGCACGAGTCCCTCTGGGCAGAGTCCCACACTACTGCAGACAGGGAGAATGCCCTGCCTGCAAACGTGGGACGGTTCAAGGAGCCAGGTGGTCATATATGGGAAGAAGCCTGCTCCTGTGTACAAAGTTCCAGAAACATAATTTTGTGCTCTACCTCCTGGAAGGCTGTCTCTGAGCAGATTTTCTTTTCTCTTGTCTCCGAACCATACTCAGTGCCAGGTACAGGAACCCATCAATATGCATGTCATATTTCTATTACCTGTCACTTCTGAATAATTAAGAGCCATGATAGCCATGGTGGTAGTTGGTGTTGTGATGGTGATGGTACCCGTCATGTACAGGGAATATACTCAGTCTTTGTCAATATTATTCATGTTCAACCTTGATTGTAGATCTGTTATCTCCATTTCACAGATGAGAAAAGTGAGAGGTTAGGATTTGTTTAAACTTAGATCAATTCACTCAAAGTTTTTTTTTTAAAAAAATAATATATTTTATTGATTTTTACAGAGAGGAAGGGAAAGGGATAGAGAGCTAGAAACATCGATGAGAGAGAAACATCGATCAGCCGCCTCTTGCACACCCCGCACTGGGGATGTGCCCGCAACCAAGGTACATATTAGGTCTAGTAATAATTAATGTCGTTTTCTAATACTTTTTTTAAAATCGAATTTATTTAAACAATACAACAAAATTTAATCAACACTATAGTTGCCGTTGTTTTCTACTACTTGTGCCCAACGCTCAGGAAGCATTTTAATCCCTCTGTTGTAAAATTCTTGTGATTTTGATGCAAAAAATTCGGTCAATGTATTTTTGAGGCATTCTTCATTATTAAATTTTTTTCCAAGAAGAAAGTTTTGCAAAGAACGAAACAAATGGTAATCGGAAGGGGCAATATCAGGAGAATATGCAGGTTGAGGGAGAACTTCCCATTCCAACTGGCGCAGTTTTTCAGCAGTGATTCTTGCAGTATGCGGTCGTGCGTTATCGTGGTGAAGAATTACGCCCTTCCGATTAATCAGCGCGGGTTCTTTTTCTCTTAAAGCTTGGGCTAACCTTTCCAATTGGGCACTATACACTGCACTTGTAATGGTTTGGTTAGATGGTAAAAGTTCATAATGAAGAATTCCTTTAAAATTCCACCAAACACACAACATCACTTTTTTCGCATGCAAGTCAGGTTTTGGCGTGGGCTGCGGAGCCTCATTTTTGTCCAACCATTGAGGCCGCCTTTTCAAATTAACATACAGCACCCATTCTTCATCTTCAGTAACAATTTGCTCTAAAAACGGCAAACGGTTTTGACGAGAGAGGAGCAAACTGCAAATTGTGACTCTTTGATTATGGTTGTTGTCGATCAACTCATGAGGAACCCATTTTCCAAACTTTTGGACTTTGCCAAGTGCACGCAATTGATTGGAAATTGTTTTTTGTGAACAATTTAAAGTTGTCGCAAGCTCTTGTTGGGTAATTTGAGGATTTTGCACCAAAAGAGCTTGAAGAGCTTCTTGATCAAAATTGGACACACGGCCTCGACCACTCTTGTCATCTAACGAAAAATTTCCCTCGCAAAATTTCTCAAACCAACGCTGGCATTTTCTGGCGCTAACTGCATCTTAACCAAGAGCACTACAGATGTTTTTTGCAGCCTCACTTGCTTTTCTTCCTAATTGGAACTCGTAAAGCATGCAGTGCCAAATATGCTCTTCATCCGCCATCTTCTTAGCCCTAGTTTTGCAACAAAAACCAAACCAAACACAAACTTTTTCAAGCAAAACTTGTTAATTGCACTTCACACGTTCTGTAGATACCACGTGTTTGAAGATTATGTCAATACAAGTCAACGCCAAGCAAGATTTTAAACGAATGTTTAAAAACGACATTAATTATTACTAGACCCGATACATGCCCTTGACAAGAATCGAACCTAGGACCTTTCAGTCGGCAGGCCGACATTCTATCCACTGCTTTTTTTTTTTTTTTTTTTTTTTTTTTAATAAAGCTGATTTATATGCTTTCTGATTTATATGCTTCTCTTTTCATATGGTAACTTTGAATGAAATCCAAACATAAATAGATTTTTTTGTGTGTGAGAAAAAAAATCTTATCTACTTGACAGGCATCTACCAAATACTTGGTATTCCTTAGAGGTACTTACAGAAAGGTAGAAGCGGATGAAGAATACCTCTAGAGGAGGTAGGCACAGTTGCTGGGTTGAGAAAGATGTGGCACACTCTAGGGTTGGAAGCGATGTCGGTGAAATGGACACGGATGCCCTCCTGTGACATCTTGAAGGGTTGCTGGGCCAGTAGGACTGGATGAATGGTGACTAGATGCAGAGGATACTTGTGACTATTATTTATAAACATTGGACCTTTTCTAATTTTGAAGAATTTTGGGATGTTTCCCTGTAGGAAGTTGTTTGATGAAGCTCATTAGCTTTTTGCAACAAATGTACAGACCCACCAATTCTCGCATACAATTTAAAGGGATGCGTGAACCCACGGAAGCACTTCTATGGTCTCCCAGCTCATGCTCTCTGAAGTAGAGAGCATCCTGAAGAAAGAAAACAAACGCTGAGGGCAAGAGTAGAGCGCACTGCAATAGGTACCAGTATTGTTATGTTTAATTCCTACAGCAGCCCGTGGCATAGGCATTAAATCTATCGACAGACAGTAAATTAAGACTCCCTTAAGTTGAGCAACTCACTGGAGTTCACACAGATAATAAATGGCAAATCTATGATGAGATCCCTTCTGGGGTCTTGAGTTCTGAGCCCATGTTCCTTCCTGTGCAGAACACGCTCCCTAATGGGAACATTGCTCTAATCAGTTCCAATTTCTGACAATTACATTACAGATGAATTTTTGAAACATAATTTGTACTGAGTTGAGGATTGCCTACATAATGAGATCTTGTTAATTTTGACTCTACTAATCATTCATAACTGACAAATTTATAATTTTTTAAAAATATTTTGCTTAGAGACCATGGAGTATCTTGGCAGCATCTATAAAATTTGCTTTTGAAGCAAATTGTGGTAAAATAAGCTTAAAGTGTTGAAGTCTTCCAAAAAAGACTCCAATGTGCCATTATATAATTGATATTCTGCATTAATCTTACCTATGGACTGTGGCAGGTTTTCTTAAGAACCTTTGCCATAGCCCGAGCTGGCTGCAGGAGCCCCTGGTTAGTGTGGGTTCGGAAAAGCAATAACAGGGTATTTATCTAAACATGTTCTATGCTAAATTGCTTTCACTAATCAAGCAGGACTTATCTCCATTTAGAAGAATTAGTGAGATTTTACTCAATTAGGTTTGATGTCAAGTTAATTTCCCCCCATTAATATAATGAAGAATTTCTGTGTTGCTCTGTCGTGCATGCTGATGGATGGGGGGTGGGGGCAGGGAGGGGGAAGATAATGAACGCCTACATATTTTTCTTTGATAAATGAGGAAAATATTAAGAGGTTCAAGCAAATTATTCTGGGCATCAGAAAGAGTTAACTCTATTGTGTAGAAAGCCCAGTTGCAAATCAGCATAAGCAATAGTGAAGTTTAAATACATTTTCTATTGTTGGTGTGTCTTTAATATCAGGTTTGTGTTTTTTCCCCCAAAGTATTTATAATGTGCTATATTTTTTACATGCTACATCTTGCAGCTTTGGGATACTGGATCAAGGTCTGGTGAGTAATTTTTACTCAGTGTATTGCATGATGGAACATTGGCCAAAGGAGGAAGTGTTTTATTATAATAAATGAATTGTATGTCCCCAAGAGAAGCCCTGGAGGAGACAGAATTTATAACATATTCTATTATTCCATGTTCTATTTATTCTGTACATTTCAAAATAAGGATCCTAAATTATAAAGATCACAAAGCTAAAGCATCTGGCAAATGAAGTATGGTCTTACCAATTTTTTTTTTTTTTTTTGAGTTTCACATTACTGTACTATGCAGTAGAGTTTTAACTGATTGACATACACACACACAGACACACACCCCTATGGCTATTCAACTGTCTCTATATTCATGTCTATTCAGTTTTATGTCTGAGGCAAATGTCCAGATAAAAAATATAACTTTTATAATTATTAACACTTCACTGATAATCTTAGTGAATAAAAAAAAGTAGTTGAAGGTGTTTGAAGGCCAAATTAAGTGCTCACCCTTAGTAGATGTACTGTCATGTTAGAGTCAGGTCATTAATTGGGTGGTGAAATTGGATTTTACTACCTGCCTCTTTTCTAGATAGGGGATTTCAGACCTTTTCTGAGGATCTCAACCTAATTAAGTTGATGACACCTCATTTATTTTGATTAACTGGGGAGTTTTTCCTGCCTCAACTTTGTTCACCATGTTAATCAGTGGCCCAATTTATTCAACTGTATTGTAAGTTTTGAATTCTTACCAGAAAAGAGAGAGCCCAATGTGTGAGCCCAATTATTTTTAAAGTGGTGGGATATTATTATTGTACTCCCCCCCCCCCCCCCCCGTTATCAGCTATGAGAGCATTAAAAGTAAAAAAAAAAAAAAGAAAAAAAAAGAACAAAAGAACAAATTTCATTTTATTGAATTTCTACTTAGTAATATCAAGTTGCTTAATGAACATGACTTTATTAAACCTTTATAGCAATGCAGTGAAGGTGGATTAAAGTTAAAAAAAACCAATAGCTGAGAAGGCACCAATACAGATTCAATAAACCATGCAGATCTCAGGCCTGATGCTTTCTAATTCATCTACTTTTTTTTTTTTTTAAATATGTTTTATTGATTTTTTTACAGAGAGGAAGAGAGAGGGATAGAGAGTTAGAAACATTGATGAGAATCATCCATCAGCTTCCTCTTGCACACCCCCTACTTGAGGATGTGCCCGCAACCAAGGTACATGCCCTTGACCGGAATCGAACCTGGGACCTTTCAGTTCACAGGCCAACACTCTATCCACTGAGCCAAACCGGTTTCGGCTCATCTACTTTTTTTTTTTTTTTTTTTTTTACTAGGTTATGAAATACATATTGGAAAAACTGAAGTAAGAGATCATTGTTTTCTAGGCTGCAAAACAAGCACTCAACTCTAGGGGTTGCTTTATATTTGGAAAATAAAATTGCAAAAAATCTTTACTGGGGAGGCACCACTTTTGCAGAAAATACTTTACAATATCTTTGAATCTTTTTGTAGCTTTTGTGACTTTGACGTACATTTCAAAGTCATGCAACTTTTATAGTAGAACAGTAATGGCAATCTTCAATTGAGCCTTCATTTGTGGTAACATTTCACGTTCTGAATGACGTCCTGGTAGACAGGTCTGATCAATGAAGCTGTATTAAAGGGCAGGAGGATGGTAGGCAGTTTTTCATCTTGTCATTCATTCACTTGTCATTCATCCTGTTCTATACCCTGGAGATATTGTGGCAAATTAGACAGAAGTTGTTTCTGCTCCCTGGAACTTTTTTCATTCCAGTGGGACATACAGTAAACATTATAGGGTTACATGGCCGTGCAGGGAATGAAAATGTGGTGTGATGATGTCTGGGTGGCTACTTTAGCTTGGGTGGTCAGGGACACATTTAACCTGAAACCTGAACTGGAAGAAGGAGCTATCCATGCAAAGATCAGGGAGAAGAAGGTCACTGCTGAGGAAAGGGCCAGGGCAGAGTCTCAAGGGAGATGAAGAGCATGGTTGGCTTTAGGGTAGAAGAAGGTCGGCATAGGTTGGGCATAATGGATGCTGGTATAGAGTGACATTGGAGAAAATTGTAGATAAAACTCTTTCTTCAAAGGTAGTGTTGTTGTGTTCTAACAATTAAATAGTATCAATAATCTCAAGGAAGTCTCTGCTTCTAAGGTTACATTTTCTTTAATGTAACAAACTCAGAAAGAACAGTCAAGAAAGCAACTGTATTTTCTATCCATATGGTGGTCTGTAAACAACAGATTATATGGGATAGATTTGAAAGCTCAAAAAAATGGTGTTTTTTTCCCCTACTCAATAGTCAGAGGGATTAATTTATTTTTTAATTTAATTTATTGGGGCAAACACGGGTTAATAAAGTTATATAGGTTCCAGGTGTACAGTTCTATAATACATCATCTGTATATTGAGTTATGTGTTCACCACCCGAGTCAAGTCTCCTTCCATCACCATTTATCCCCCTCTTTACCATCTTCTATCATCCATGCCTCCTCTTCCCTCTGGCAATCACCATACTGTTGTCTGTGTCTATGTGTTTGTATGTGTGTGTGGTTTTATTTTTTTCTTAATCCTTTCAGCTTTTTCACCGAGCCCCTAACCCAGTCCCCTCTGACAGCTGTCAAGTGGTTTTCTGCCTTTATGAGTCTGTTTCTGTTTTGCTTGTTAGTTCATGTTCATTAGTTTTCACATATAAGTGAAATCAGATGGTACTCGTCTCTGTCTGACTGGCTTGTTTCATTTAGCATAATACTCTCCAGGTCCCTCCATGCTGTCACCAAGGGTAAGATTTCCTGCTTTTGGCAAACTCGAAATATCAGCTTCGTGTATTCTACTCGGAACAGGGGTGCTTCAGTCACTGGCACCTTCTGGGATGGAGGCTGGCAACCTCAATAAAAAAATCCATTATTATAGCAATAAACTGAGCTCAGAATTCCTTACCTAAAACACTCTCTGCTTTTTATTATTGCACAGGTCTTAGGAGGCACATTGCCTGGGTTCAAGTTCTGGCTTCCCCATTTCTAGTTGTGGTTTTCGTCAAGTCCTTACCACTGGTGTCCTCATTACCTCATCTTTGATTCTGACATGGAAGTACTCATCTCATGGCATTTAGGAGAAGAGTACAAACAGTAAGCCCTCAACATTGCCTTTGTTGCTTCAATTCTTACGTTTATGCCCTCTTCCTCCAACGATCTTCTGAAAAATGTGTCAGCCTCATAAAGTTAGATGCAAGATGGCGGCTGACAAACATATTCTGCTCTCTAGTGGTCACTGGGGTGGATGCATCCTGAGGCCTGTTGACTGGCATGTTATTTTGGCATTCCATTTCTCCATTCAGTTCAGCAAAAAAATGCTCCTCTCCTCATTACTAGTTATAATTTTATTTTATTTTATTTTATTTTATTTTATTATTTTATTTTATTTTATTTTATTTTATTTTATTTTATTTTATTTTATTTTATTTTATTTAACACCTACTAATGTTAAACTCTGGGCTGAAATTAAAAAAAAATTCTTGTGTTCCAGGAACTTTTGATTTGGCTCCCCAACTTTTAGTCACAAAGAATTGTCAAGAAAACAAAGAACAACAAAAGCACTTCAGCACTTTTGAGGTGTTTTTAATGTAGATCAACCAATTTGGAATTGATCAGTGATCACTTTTCTATGCTTACCCCTCTTACATTGTGTGTAAATGCTCCTCGAAAGGATTAGAATAGATGCTTCATGTTTACAATAATCTGTAAACCTGTCATGTGAGAGAAATATTACTATTACTACACACTCATTTATTCAGACAGAATCTTCAGAGGGCCTGCAATGCTAGACACTGGATGAAAAGGAGTAAAGAAGAAAGAAAATTAAACTCCACATCTAGAGATTACAGGCATAGTTTTATTTGGCATAGAGGTCCAAATCCTGGTTCTACTGCTTTCTAGAGGTATGACTTTGGGAAAGTTACTTAAATTCTTTCTACCTCAGTCTCCTCATCTGTAAAATGGGGATAATAACCACATTGGATTGTTGTGAATATTAAATGACTTGTACAACTAATGAGTTGTACTCCTATTACTATCATTATTACTTCTGTGCTCAATGAGTGTACCTTATGTCTTTGACACTCAGTTCCTCACTATACACTGAGTGGCCAGATTATATCTCTGAACGCATAATAATCTGGCCAGTCAGTGTATATCCTACCCTGTTTCCCCGAAAATAAGACAGTGTCTTATATTAATTTTTGCTCCCAAAGATGCGCTAGATCTTATTTTCAGGGGATGTCTTATTGTTCCATGAGCTAGGTCTTATTTTTGGAGGATGTCTTATTTTCGGGGAAACACGGTATATAATAAAAGGCTAATATGCAAATTGCCCCCTTGACCAGGAGTTCGATCAGCAGGCAGGCTGGCCAACTGCCCATGTCCCCTCCGCCCTGGCCAGGCTGGCCGGACCCCACCCATTCACAAATTTATGCACCAGGCCTCTAATACACACACACACACACACACACACACACACACACACACTGAGTGATCAGATTATTATCCATTCAGGGATCATAATAATCTGGCCACTCAGTGTAGAACTTCCTTTCTCAAGCTGGTCATCAAATCTCCAGAGTATCACAGTGACATCTGTAAGAGGCAGTGAGGTCCTGGTGCCCTTATCCCGTGTGAGCTTCCACCCTCAGCCCTCCACATACACAGTGGAGATGACCTCTGCTTTTCCAAACCATTAAAAGATAGACCAGGGTGCCTTCTTACAGAGAAGAAGAGCTTTTTAATTTCTAACTCTCTGCTGCTCATTTTCTTCTCTACTGGCAGACTGCCTGTTTCTTAACATCCCACTATGATCCTAATCGCCTGTTCTGTCACCAGGACTGCGGTTAACACTTTATCTCATCCCTCTCGTCATCTATCATTCCTTGCTTTTATCACTTTCCCCAAGTTTTTTCCCCTAAGAGACTTGAATTTCTAGATTTTCTCTGCCAGCCAGAGAGCACGCCCTCTCTTATCTCTTGCAAGGCGATTATCTGTAGTGCACTGGGAGGGAGCTTCTATAGTTCTTGTCAAATGGTAGGTACAGAGCAGGCAGCAGCTGCCTGGGGCCTCTCTCACACCCTGCCCTTCTCCTGCTTCCTCGTCCAAATCATCCTGGAAGCCTTCCTGTTGAGCAATGTAGGCTGTATTTGGGGAACACTACTTTCCAGGAGACTAGCCAAAAATTTCTGTAATTTACCTGAAAGCTTAGCCAATTTTCTGGTGCCTCCTGACTCCCTTTAAGACTTCTTTAACAATGAGAGTTGTATGGGTTGGGGAGAATATTGTACAGGCTTCTCATAAGAAATGATACCTTACCTCCCAAATGTACCAGGACATTAATGCTATCCTCATCCGAAGTAACAATAGGCGATCTTTTATTTAGAGCGATATAAATAGTCCATTGAGAAAACCACAAATAGTTAGTATATACTTTAAATTCCATTGATGGAATAGTAGCATATATCTTGAAATTCTTTAGATTTCTCCTAAATTATTATTATTATTTTTTATCAAGGCAGTAAAATGATAATTCTCCCAAACTGAAAATGAAAGGCACTTATTTCAACTCCTAAAGAACAAAACAATTTACGTATAATCCACAGACATTTCATGGTGACTAGAAGTTATTTTCCTTTTAATGGTTTTCTCTTTTTTTTTTTAAAAAAATATATTATATTGATTTTTTTAAAGAGAGGAAGAGAGAGGGATAGAGAGTTAGAAATATCAATGAAAGAGAATCATCCATCAGCTGCCGCTTGCACACCCCCTACTGAGGATGTGCCCGCAACCAAGGTACATGCTCTTGACCTGAATCGAACTCGGGACCTTTTAGTCTGCAGGCCAACGCTCTATCCACTGAGCCAAACCGGTTTTGCCTAATGGCTTTCTCTTTATCAGTATATTTTAAGTTGAGCGTGAGTAAGATCGTGTAGCTGGCTGGTGCTGGCACAGTGACAGATCCACCCACAGATAAATGGCTGTAGGGAACCTCTGAGTAAGCCTTGCTGTTTTCAGGACAAGAGGTAAAGCATTAAGTTTAGGTACCATGAGAGTCTGAATCACCTGCCATTGCAGTTGGTGTCACCAAGACTGGTGTGGCCCCAATCTTGTCTACACAATTCAACAATGGGATGCGGATGTGAACGGTCGGTTTATGGCTCTCTGGGTCCCATACCTT